>NW_028186912.1:2481936-2613311 GCF_003343005.1 Rhea americana
CGCCTCGCGCCTCCTGCCCAACCGCCCCCGCCCGTCTCGCGCTTCCCGTTCAGTCTCGTGCGCGACCGGGGAGGCGGCCCCGCCGCGTCTCTCACGGAGGGCTGCTGCCCGCGGTGGGCTGCGCGACGAGAGCTGTGGATGCCCTGCCCGGACCCCATCGAAGGATCGTCGCCGCGACGCCAGAGGCAGTGCGACGTACCCTCACCGCGCGAATTCGGTCGGCAGGTAGGAGCTGGTGGCGAGGACTCGCCTTATGCCATGCTGTGGCCGTCRGGCGGGGCCGAGACGGCGTCCGCCAGCCCCGCCTGGTACATACAGTGAGATCCTAGTTTCACATTCTGATTTCGGGGTGACTTCTTGTTCCCAAGCACTCTCATCTGCCCGAAGGCAGCCGGGGGGTGCTGACAGGTTGCCCCCGGTGCTGGCTAGAGGAGCCAGCGTCATCTCAAGAGGTTTGTCTGGGAACAGCGTGTCCCCTGGCCCTATCACTGCCCCCCTTACTCAGCCCCTCCGTGGGTATGTCGTGGCGGGGACAGGCAAGAGCGAGGTCGAAGCACACCAACGTCAGTCCTGCCTGTCGCGACCCGCAGGACCGCTCCGGGCCTCTCTGCCTCGTTTCTAGCGACGACACCCTGACTCCTTTTGACTCCACGCGCGTCTTGTGCATTAGCCCGACAGAAAGCTTCCCCAGGCCACACAGTCCTCGGGGAGTGCTTGCGGCTGTATAAATCTGAGCAGTGCCATCACAGGTGAAGATACATGCTTTTAAAATGTTGCTGAGTTCCCCTAATCATCAGTTCTGGATATTTAACCTGATATCTTTAAGTAACCTCGTTGTATTTCTGGTCTCAAGAAAAGACAGAGTTGTCTCAAATAAAGTCTCTGTTATTCAAATGTAAATAAACTATTGTGATGATGCATGAACCAGAATACATAGCATCTAATTTTCCTGATTTGGCACTGCTGATAGAAGTAAAAGTAGTAATATTTAGMTAAAAATAAATAAAAAGAAGCAGAGATGCCCGGGAGCAGAGCTACTGGGTAAGGAATGCCCTTGTTTCTGATTGGGAGCAGGTTTCAAGTGAAAAATATGTATTTCCCTGGACCTGATTGTTAAACTTCCTTTTGTATGAACCTCACTTGGCATGCAGTCAGGTCATAGAGTGACTGCTTCAAATGAAATAGCTCTGATAGAATCCGGGAGGAAAAGAAAATAGGCTGTAGGTCATTAAAGCAATAAAGAGAATTTTAATGGTCCAAACTACAACGGTGTAGCCCCCGTGAAGTACTGTGCAGCCCTGTTCAGCTCCTGCTCGAGAGGGCCATGCCCAGCTGGGAAGGACGGAGAAGGTCTGCCAGGAGACAGGAGCAATGGCAGGCATTTGTTGACGAGATCTCTGCTCCTCTTTGAGGCAGAGAGGAAGCAGGACTGCCTTTCTAAGGGTACATCAGAGCATTAAATATCTTTGATGGAAAAGTACTTCTTACTAACCGAGACACAATCATTCCCTGCTCCTCCAAGAAAATGACATGTAGCTTTGCATACAGTTTGATGGGGACATTAGAATGAAGCAAGATTCTGTATCAGAAATTTTACACCTCTTATACATAATTTTCCAGTATAACCTTTAAATGTGTGCATGTGTGTCTGTGTGAACTGCAAGAGTAAATTAAGGGAGATTCTGCTCTGGGATAATTGATATCTTCCCCCCGGCCTAAGGAAACTTGATGTTCRGTGTCAATGTGTTTTACTGGTGGTGTTATATGACCCTTGGCATGGTTATATCGYCCTTGGCATGATAACTGCAAATGTCATCCAGGACAGGTGACAAAGTGCATTTAAGATGTGAGCGAAGACCCTTTTTAGACTCTGTCCATTTACTGTATATGGAGGGAAGGCCCTATGCAAAACAGTAATAAGAAATATACAYGCAGAGGTCATAAAACCAAAAAGACCAAAATCGTTACAGAGAAACTTCACATGAGATAGTAACCTACTGTAGATGTCATGACAGGGCGTGCAACCTGAGCAGAGGCCTAAGCAGGGAAGAAATATTTCRCGATCTTTTCCTCAGAGGGAGCTAGCAGAGCTTGTCTGCTGAAAGACTGATCCCAGCCCCACAGCGAACTGGTGCAAGTTGCATAGGCAGGCAAATGCAGGAGGGGCCTGCTTGGCCATCTGCTTAAATATGACAAGGATCAAGAAATTAGTTCTCGTGAATTTACTTTTTCCTGGATGGTGGCGAGGTATAACAAGTAAATGTATCTTGTTTATGGGACATTTTTCCTCTTGAGCAATAGTCAGCTTCCTTCGGTTCTGCAGAACGTATGCTGATAGCATAGTGAAGTATGCCGGAAAATGGAAATAGATGTGCTTGTGACTGCTCATTTCATCTACCAGAGAAACCTCTCTCGAATGACTGATATCCAGTGCTGGGGCACAATAATCTCAACCACATTTGGTTTTATAACAAATTAATACTGCAGTCTATATAGCTGAATGGGAAGTTGAAAGCCAAACCAAAACCCTTGTCAAAATAAATACTCATCAGCAAATATTTTGCTTATTTTAAAATGCTTTAATAATTGTCTAACATTTCAAAAGAAAATAAAAGATGATGAAGGAACTGGACCATCAGCCTCAGCGCCACATTCCTCCCAGCCTATCCTCGAGTGAGAAGCGAGATGCTGATTAGTCCGCATTGTGTGAGGCTATAGGAGTAGACTCATAAAATTTTATTTGCTGTTATCTCATTTAGCAGTTCGTATGGTGTCCAGCCCATCAGCTCGGCTTGCGATTATGCACCCGAGAGGCCGCGGACTGAGGCGAGGTCTCAGCGGCTTCTCAGGGCGCTGCTGGCCCGGGGAGCACCCGCCGCCCCCCTGGGGCTTCCCGGAGCAGCGCGGAGCCTCTCCAACTCCCTGGTCTGCTAGCCTTAAATGTTCAAAGCTGGCACAGTGCATAAACTGAAACCTTTATAAGCTTATTTCCCTTAAAGTCTTTATTAACTACCCCCAAGTCTGCTGCTGCTTCTGCTCTTGCACGGCGGTGGTCTGGCACCTCCTCGAAGCACACATGCTAAACAGATTAACATGCTTCGGCTGACCCATACTTCACAAACCCGGGATAGAGTTTCTTCAGCTCCATGTGGAAATTAACCTATATGTAGCAATGGTCAGCTGCAAAGGGGGAGTTCCCAAGCAATCTAAACAATCTAAAGTTCTTTGTTACTTTTGGCCTTTCCTTCCCTTTCCATGCCTAAATATTTATTAAAAAAGAAAAAGAAAAAAAAAAAAAAAAAAAAAAGAAATCAGAGAGGGGAAAAAAGTCTCCCTATATCTGCAAGAGTTTATTGGGCAAGCACTTTTTTTAGGAATGCAATGGCTAAAATCTCAGCTACATGTTCCTGAAAGACAGGTTAAATATACAGGTTTGGGAATGTTAATATTCTTTGAAAGACTTTAGTCGCTGCTCTCTCTTCCTTATCCTCCCCGCCCCCCCCCCCSCCATTTACATTTAAAAGCACCCTGAGATAGAGCTGTTTGCAGATGGCCAGGGAGGGAGTTTTTAGCATACTAATCCCACTACTTTCCCTGCAACACCCTCTTCGCCTTGTGCCTTTGTAAGACCGATCCTACATGCTCAACGACAAGCTCCACGTTTTTGGAGAGGGTAAGAGCAAATACAAGTAACTGTTGGCTTGTGTCACGAAGGGCTGCCACGGTAATAAACACACAGTTTTTCCTCCAGGAATTCCTAATCCTCCCTGTGTGGCTCTAGCCCTGTGGATAATATCATTACAGGACTAAACAAATAAACAGTCTATCCAAATCAAGCAGAAGGCACTGGGGACTACAGTTCCTCTCTGCAAAGATGATACAAGTACATTTACACTCATGACTTGGAGTTAGTCCAGTAGCTATGAATAGCTGTTCAGTTCTACAACACTGGCGCTGAGCTGGGAAATGGTGCTGACCCTCCTGCTCTGTATTTGCAGCAATCAATGTGAGCTATTCAGGGCTGTGTTTTCCTTGCTATCCTCTGCTGGGAACATCAAGGACCAGTAACACTTTTATGAACCCGGGCTCGAAGAAGACGCTTTTACTACAAAGTTAGAGTATTAAACCCAATGACATGAATGAGAGGTTAACGTGCTTCTGCCAACCAGAAGTTGGATGCTCTAATGTGATTTCCTGTTGTCCTTGCTGCTACCTCGTATTTGATAAACTCATTCACGTTCTGGGGTGTACAACCACATTATTGCTCGTTCTATAAAAATAATATAAAAATACAGGCGAATCCAGCTGCAATCAAGATCCAGCATAAACCGAGACATTTTAATAGCACTCTATAAATTCTGGTCTCGAGTTGCAATAAATAATGTGAATGGCATATTGGGAACATTAGAATTTACCAAAAATATAAAAATTCCATATATCAAACTTATCTGTGTGAATCTGGCTCCAACTTAAAAAATTACTAATCCCTGGACATTTAAAGCAACTTCTTCAAATGCCAATTTATAAAACATATCTCAGTGCAGTTGATTTTCTATGCACATTTTAAAGATTTATAGTTACCTAAAGTACTATGCTTTTGGGGAGAGAGATAACGTTTTATTTCTTCTTAGAAAGAGACGAATAAATTGTTGTTTTCTTATCTGAGGTTTCTTTGTAAGAATTCTTTTGAAATCTGTTTTCTATAGCTGTAAATATTAGGGATGCTAACTCAAATGAAATCTSCCTTTCTATACAGAGAACAAAACATCACACCTAAAGCATATCTTAAAGCATTTTTTTCCCTTTGCAATGAACAGAAATCAAAGAGACAGATAATTAATAGAAGTGTGTGTGTGGGAAGATAGTTGCTGAAGTGAAAAATGCTCCAGGTGAAGCGATACAAATGCTCACCGATTTACTGTAGATAGATAAAGTTATAAAATTTCTGAATCATGCCAGGAAGGAAGGCCTCTTACAGAATCCAGATGAGTTGACAGCAGAGAAGTCCTGGAGCTAATTTTGATTAGGCAATTTGACAAAGATCTTGCCAAATTAAATATGTTGGTTGCTAATCCTACAGTCACTTAATTAACTCGATTTAGTGTTGAAGAATAACAGGGACCTTGCTCTGGATACACTTTGGTGGCTTCAGACCTGCCAGTTCTTGATTCCTCTGCTGAAGCCGTGGAGCAGTTGAGGTGGGCTGCCGCGAGCATGTGCATCCTGGGGCCTCCTAGGCAGCTGCAGAGTTACACTGCTCGCTCCCTGTATCAGCCACACAGAACCCACCAGATGCACCCTGGTTTTATTTACCAGGGCTTTTCTGTTGGTTTTTGTTTGTTTTGTTTTCATGGCACTGTGCCTGTGGGTTAAAAGGGTATGCATTTTTAATTAAGCCAGATTTCTTTGCTCTATCTGAAGGCTTGATTATAGCTGGAATGAATACTGGGTCTCAGAGACAGAGCAGCATTCCTGTGTCAGTGGGTCACTGTGAGGTGCAGCCACTGACAAAAGGAACTGGACAGTCTTAAAGAGTTTGAACCCTTGGCCTTGCTCATGTGAAATTCCTGTTAGCTTTCCTGATAATTTTGCTGTAAGACCTTATCAATAGATGAATAATAATGTAATAACCCTATGAAACTGTGCTTCCTTGGAGTTTCAGATTTTTATTGACAATGCTGCAATGATCTTCAGTGCAGGAACATCATATCCTCTATGGCTAGAGCACCCTTGAAAAGTGCTTTTGGTAGTGTTATAAATCCTGCCCAGGACAAGTTTTATGTACTTACTTCCTCACTGGTGCCCGCCAAAGGTCAATGAGCAACTGTCCGACTCCAGTAATTGCTATTCACTGCAGTTATATAACAACGAGAGTGCCTGGTGCTGGGCCTCACAAACTGAAGGGGAAAGTGGAGGAGCTCTCAGGGCTTGTGAGCTGTAACCAGTCTCTGTGACACTTCTGTGGAGCAAGGATGAGCCACCTGGTCCTCTCCCAGCAAGCCAACGTTTTCCCCTTCTTTCCTATCTGACAAGCTCATGGCTTTCTTCCTCCTTACTTTGATTTTACTTCTCCTTGGCCACTGGTGCAGTGGGTACCTCCACCAGTCACTATCATTACACAGCAACCTGTGGAATAGGAATCGTTTCTGGTTTGGAGCACAAGTTACAGATATTTGCTGTTAGTGACAGTGACAGAGCAAGGAAGGGAGAAAGAGTAATTCCTAGCTGCCTCTTCCACAAAGTGGGATTCAGGATCAAAAGCCCTTTTCCTACCACACAACCGTGTTGCATTTTTCCTTCTTCTTAGTAAGTTACTCTGCCATTAGTGCAGTGATGGACAGAAGTGATCTGAAGTGCAGCCTTGGGAGCGGAGTCTCTCCCTGGGGAGAGAGTACAATTCCTTTTTTTCTTGGAAACTCCTGAAGATAAGACTCAGATTTGTTTTTCACTGTCAAGAGATATAATTCATCTATTAAAACTGAAGGTTAACAGTACAGTCCCTGGCAAGAAGAGCTCAAAGAAGAAATCAGATTTATTCCCTTAATAAGATGAGTTCAGAGTACAGGGATATTTTCTTAGCRTGCTCCTTGTGGTCATCAAATCGTATGTGTGGTTTTAAGATCTGCTTTGCCCTCCTAAACTGTGCAAGTGCCTGATGTTAGTCTAGGGCTTCTTACTGAAGAGCTTACTGGCATGCAAAAAGCTATGCACAAGGGACCCTGTAGCCCTCGTTTCATGGAGTGCAATGCAGTCAAAGGAGCAAAGTTGCCAAGGAGTTACTGGCTCCCACTACCCTTTTCCATTAATAAAACCTACCACTGAGCCATTGGCTCTGGCCTCCTTTCCATTGTCATAAAGCTGGAATCAAAGAACGTGACTGCTTTTACTGGCAAAACTTTCTCTCCATCAGTGACGTCAAAATGCAGGAGGCGGCTTAGGGTTCAGCAGCAGCTCAGCACAGAGCAGGCTTTCTGGGTGAAAGGAGCCTTCTGTCAATGCGCCTCCTGAGACACTTAGGTTTAAGGAAATGTTTGTACTGCTCTAGAAAAAGAGTTGGCTGGGTGTTTTTCTTTTGTGCTTAGGCACTCTGAAAGGAATTCCTGTGGGTACAATTATCTCACATATGGCAAGTCAGGAAAAAAAAAAGCCAAATGAAAAAAAGAAGAGAGAGAAAGAGAAAAAAAAATCAAAGGTCATTTGGATGCTTTGGCCCAGCACAGGAAAGGGGAAAATCCACCTCAGAGAATACAACTTACTTAGGGAGAACTCAAAACCTGTGATCAAAGGAACAGGAAGCAGAGAACAAGCAGTGGTCCAGTTAAAATCATTGAAACAAATCCCAGTCTGTGCAAACTGTAGGAACAGGGCATCAGGGCTGTAAATGAAATGGAAAGTGTGTGTGTGTGTGTGTGTGTGTGTATAGTGAACATCAGAGGACTATACCTTCTACATCCAACCACTTGTCTAGAACAAAATATAGGAATTTGACAGGGACAGTAGTTGCTAAAGGGCAGCCAACCTTGCCTTACTTGCACCACTACCTGTGCTGTTAACTGCCAGCTGCTCAGCAGGATCCTGGTTAGAGCTTGCATGAAGCTGTGCAAAATATGACTTAACTGTTGCAGCACCTCTGTGGCAAAGTTAAGAGAAAATTAAGCCCTATTCACAAAAGGGAAAAATGAGGCTTTACCCTTAGCCAAACAGCCAGTTACAGGCAGGAAGGTAATCAGCTGAATTTGCTCAGCCTCACAGGACATGGTGCCAGTGGTAGGAAGCAAAGTAGAATCAAGAAAAGTTATTACTTCAGCCAAACAACCTGTGCAGGGCAGCAGTAGGAACTGAAACCTAGTTCCTACTGCAGTAACCAGCAAGGACTAGTTCTCTTTTCTATGAACAAGCTGTAATGTACTGTTAAAGTTCAAAGATCCCACAATGTCTGGAGAATATGAAACATTTTAAAAACTTTTTACAACCTTTGTTAAAAATTCCATTAATTTTGTGATTAAGTAGTTGTCATAACTAGATGACTGGATACTGTTACTAATACTTCTTGTCCATTCTTGGAGGATCACTTGGCTACTTTACTATGTCTAGCTTGCCTTATGAATGCAAGCCTCCTCCTGCACTTGCATTCAAATGTGCCTCATATCCAAACTGTTTGAACATCTGTCCACAGTTAGGCATTTATGCAAACTCTGGGACTGGGAGAGTGAGGAGGAAACCCTGACCTTTAACAGCCTTTCACCAGTGTCCACAATATACATCTCCCTCCATGGGGGCAATACTATCAGGCTTTTTCCTAGAGGCACTGGACACTTTACCCTGTGGAACTGCCAGAGTGTCAGACAACAGGGATCAACACACACATGGCTTGGGGACTATGAGGTGCTTGAACCAGTGTTTGCAGAGCTGGTAGCGTGAAAAATTTGAACACGGCCGTCAGTGGACACAGAGGGTTCTCCCCATATATTTGGCCTCAGTGAGATCACACTAAGGGCAAAGTGATGTAAGACCAGCAGTGAGGAACTATAGTATATGATAAGACTCCCTTAACATTAACTTTGCAAAAGGCATCACAGCCTGGTTTAGTTCCTGCTCATAGCAGTAGAGGATGAATCACACCAGCAGCTTCTAAAGCTTTCAACAGAGCTTATTGGATGTGGTTGGTGGAGTATCTGGTATCAGGTAGACTATCAGTTTCTCTGAGATTTTTCTCCTTCTGAGTGACAGTAAAGGTAAATAAATAGATACAGAAGAAAATATAGATGTCTGTATTTTTCTCTTTTCTCTTTTCTTTTTTCTTTTTTTTTTGTATTGCTTTGTTTTTTCATTTTAAGCAACTGAAAATTGCAGATTTTTGTATTTGGAGAAAATATGAGACAAACTGCTGACTCACCCATTACTATGTATGTGCAAAAAAAGAAGAAGAAAAGACTAGCTTGTGCTCTCTAAAATTTTATCAAAGACCCAAGCGGTGACCTAGAGCATATGTCCATGCAGGCTCCCCCATTTCCCTGAATCCYCTCATTTTCAGAGTCATGTTACAGGAGGGCTGTTTACACTGCTGTGTATGCCATGGTGGAGTGAAATGAGCCCAGCCTGCTTCTACCCCATGTGCCAGATACCATAGCTGGGCTAGCACTGGAAGGAAAGAAAAACTGCCTTTCACCAGGATCCTACGTGACCCTGCAGGCAGCATGGGCTGCTCAGTGCATGGAACTGAGGTGGCTCAGGGGTCACATTCACCATGAGCTCTCAGATGGAGTAACAGCAATAATAATTCACCACACAGTTCTTGTCATGCCATTATGAAGACCTGTGAAAATGTTTTCATTAGGTCTAGTTTAGCTTTGCCAAAATGTACATTCAGACCAAAAATCATCTTTGACATAACGCCATTAATTTTGAGTTGAATGTGATCATCCTCAGTCATTGAGCCTGAAATGGAGATAAAACCAGGCAGCACACTTAATTTTCTGTAGACTTCCTTTGTCTTAGAGTGGAGGTGTTCTTGTTTTATTTTCATCCATTTTAGGAAGCATGAATATCTTGTATCCCTTTTTTTCTTAGTAAGGGCCAGGAAAGATATGTTTGTTATCTTTAGTAATAATTATCTGATTATCTTTATTTCATCCAATTAATTTCTTAATTGAAGAAGAAAGCTTCAGTGAGGCATTAAGCTCAATATATAAATAGTGAAGGATGGACAAAAAAAGTGCTCTGGACTGATTCATCTTCACTGAAGGACTCTGACAGGAAATACATGGTTTTGCAGTTGAGTCTTTCTGTTATGATTACCAAACTTGGGTACAACCACTGGAAATGCACAGGCCAGCATAGGTGTATACAATTGTAATGGAATGTAGCATTTGCCTAATATTTCTGTAGCTTGGATCTCATTATAGATATAAATTCCTTTCYTTCCAAGAACGAGCATCTCAGAAATCATGCGCTTATATCCTGCATTTAACTATTATGTGTATGTATGAAAGTTGTACTGTTTGTTTTTCTGGCACAGGGCTAATGTTAAAATGAGATTACTTAATTGAAGAAAACCTTTCCTGACACGTTGCAAATCAACATTTGAACCAAATCTTCTCCATTGGCTTAAGGAGAGGATGAGTGCACTCTAGCTTGTTTAATCCATGTGGAGCTCAATGAATTCACCTTAACCACTGAGGCATTTGGCTGGTAAAACGTAATGTAGCACAGTGTGAAGCAGTTTGTCATCAGTTAAACAGTTTTGCCCAATAAGATTGCTTTGATAAATATTTATGTTTTGCAGGGGGTCTTACGTAATTCCTTCAGATATGTTCTAGCTCCACAGACAAAGCAACAGATCAATACAGACAGTAAAACTAGTTCAGGCAGTGCTGTTTTCTATAAGCACCTATGACTGATTGTTGCTGAGTATATTGTATTTGGGTACATTTTAGTTATGTTTATGTCATCTTCAGGTATTTTCTAAGCAAAATATGTATTACTTACATATAATATTATAAGTACTCATACATAGTACTCATTTATGGKATATGATTACTAGCATCTCAGTAATAAATTTTTTAAAGCTGGAATTGCATTGAGCTGTCTTACAGATAACATGAGATATTCAGTGGAGCCCAGCTGTTAATTTATCAAAGTTCAGAAGCCTAAACAGTATTATTACTACTAGTGCTGCAACTTATCCTCTGTGGAGTCACTGTCTGTGAATTAGCAATTTTCTACTGTGAGCTATGGAGCAACAGAAATACGTCACAATTTGCAAAATACCTGGAGACTGGAGATGATGGAAACTGCATTACTTAGGGGCTGATCAGAGTCTAGAGTCCCGAGAGCATGCCTGTCTTGAGGTGACATCCCACCTTTCCCTGGATACTTTTTCTGCTCATTCTTACAGCTGATGTTTAGAAATCCTTTTATCCATGTTTTTTTGAATGGCACTCCTAGGTGTTCTAGGTGTCTGAATGTCCTTCCTAGTTGAGGGGTACATCTTTGTTTCAAGCTTCTTTTGATTTAGCTGGTCATAAGATAAAGCCTTCAAAAAAACTTCTCTTTATTATTATCATTATTATTTTTATTAGTTATTTACTCAAATTTGAAATCTCATCCTTTCTCCTTCTTCACAGGACAAATAACAATAGCCACGCAGATCTCAGTGAAGGACTCTCATTACTTGATTATGATTTTCCCACTACTCACCCATGTTAGCATCAACAGCAACTGACAATATGCATTATAATTTCAGCACATACTTTGTATTTTCTTGTATTAACTTGAAACTGGTATGTCAAGAGTTTCCACAACATAGTATCTGTTGTTTGTGCAAATAACCTGGACTTATTGTTAGGACTTAATGGAAGGTTATATACAGATTACTGTTAGCCTTATAGAAGAATCTACTCAGCATCATTAAGCATCTCTACCCATTTTGTATGCAGAGGCTTTGTAAAGGTGGAGCTCTACTGAAGAGAAGATATACCAAGTTTCAGAATAGGTTGCTAGTAGCAGCATTTTCAATACATTAGGCTAACTATCGGCACCCAAACCCAGATTTAGACATCTTCATAAGTTATTTCATATTTAATTTGTAATACATATTTTGTTAGGGCTATCAAGCACCTTCAGCTTTTGTAACAAAGGATTCTTTCTTAGTTATTTGTATGTAGAAGTGAATATTCACTTTACCTGATGGTTTTATATTGCTTAGTTTTTGTAGACCCATACTTCCTATTGGCTTTTGTGCACATGGGCACTTATATGCACCAATATGTACACATATTGTACACACAATGTGACACATTTGCACACAAATCATTCAGACTTTAGCCAGATATATGTAGCTATAGGCTGAAGGAAGTATTTCTTGGAATTCTGAGCAAACAGAAAAAGAAGAGGAGAAGGCATGGTTTGTATTGAAATTCCTTTCAACTTTTCATGTGGCATCACTAGTGAAAAAAAAAATACAGTTGCTATGCATTAAGTGAATAAAATGGCTTCAGAAATATTCAGATATTCTGGATGCAAGAACAAAAAAGCAGTGAAATTATGAATGTTGTCCATAATACAAAGTGGTACAGGTTTTGTCTTGAACTATGTATTTCTTTTCCCTTCTAAACTTTACACTAGGCCATTAATTTTCCTTAAGCTTACTTTATGTTACATTAATTCCCTTGCTTTTCTTTTCTTTTCCTCCTTGATAATTCTATATAGTTTCTGCAGCTCAAGTCCAGAGTTAAGTTTACTGACAGAAACATTAAAATGTTTTACTGTGTGAACTCACTGCATATATAACTTGCTTTACCTGCACACAGAACATGATTTATATGGTTTCCTCATACAAACTCTATAAATCATGTCTGTTGCACATTAAACCACATCCAGCTCTCAGTAAGTCCATTTACTAAAATGTCTTTAGTTCTCCTAATGCATGAACAATAATTCATGTTTGAAATGGCTAATATTTCTGTAAGCACTTTATAAACTAATCTGCAACATGAAATAATCATTCTCTAAGAGGCTGTAATGAAAGAAAACCCAGTCCAGATATTTTACACAGGCATTAAAAGGAAGCTAGCAAAAATATTTAAGTCTCTTGTAAGTGGAAGAAATGTAATTGTTATTGGCTTAAAATCTCCTGAAATGCTCCAACCCATCTTCAGAAATCTGCACTTACACTCATAAAGATAAGATCTGCTGAAGTATATCATAATCATATTTTGCTCTCTGGAGAACTGAGAATCTGATGTTTTAGAGAAAGTTAAAGACTTCCATCAGACCTTGATTAGTTGAATAGTTCCTTAAATAAAGAAGCTGGGCTTTTTCCCAACTGTATCGATCATTTGGTCATAGGATTTTAAAATTTCAAGAGTCAAGTATAATGACATTCAGGTAACATGTTGAAAACCTGCTAAACAAAGGCTTGTTTCACAGATACTATAACTAAGTGGCAAATCCATGGCAGGGCAGACTCTGAGGCACAAAGAATGAAGGGTCTGCAAAAGAGTAGGCAAGTTGGTAAGAGACAGTGAAGATTATTTATGATGACTTAGATGCAAGTTCTGACTGAGAAGGTCCCCCAAATGCTGGTTACTACAAGAAAAGGATGCCAGAGGAGGACCATTTATCCTTGCCCTGCTTTTCAAAGTCATTCCCTCCGTATTGGCTTCCAGCCACTGGAAGAGAGGCTCCTCAGCCATACAGACCTGTGGCATGATGCAGTATTGTGGTTCTCATATTCATGTATCTAAACAGAAGAATGCTCTGGATATTTTCCCTCCTATTCATAGCTGTGTAACATTTCTGTGATAACTAGAGCAATAATTTGCAAAGATGAGTTGTTTTACGAGAGTATGTATTTGTAGCTGATTCTAATGCAGTATGTATTTAATATTTCTTTGTATGTTTTCTTGCAGTTTATTTGTCTCTGTTTCTTAATTTGCTGTTTTAGCATTGGCTAATCTGATTCCTCTGCATATCTTGTATGTCTGTCTTGTTGAATTTCCCATTTTCCCTATGCCAGGACTTACTTCCTGGTATTTAGTCATCCTACATTCACTGGTAGCTTCACTCTGAAAAGTTGGCTCCGCTCSTGTTTAGTAACAATCCCCAATAGGCTGCTAAGCCAAATTCTGTAGACCTCCAAATTTATCTCTGCAATGGTGATGGATTAAAATGCAAAAGGGATCAAGAACTTATTTTCCACTAACTCCACATCATCTCCCAGCAAGTGGTGGTGAATCTTATGCTTGCAAATTGTTGGGTGATTGTGTGGTATTGTAGTCTAATAATCAGACCACAGGAATAAAGAACAGGAACGTCAAGTACAATTCTTGTTCTTCTACCTCTGCTGTTTTTGTAATATGGAGATAGCATTAATCTAGCTCCCTGTGATTATATTGGAGATTCACTAGTTAATTAGAAAATGAAAAATATTAGTTGATAATAAAACCCTTTTGCTCCTTGTTGTGCAAAAAGCAAAATAATATAAAGACTATGAGAATCCTTGAATTACAGATATATTTCTTCTCAGTTTTCATATGGCACACATTTGCTAGCTTTAAGAGAAATAAGTGATTTTAAAATGTATTTCTTACTTTTAATTATGATGGAAAACAATAGCACAAATACATCAGTATATTACAAAATAAAAAACAACTATTGACAACAACATGTTGATTAGAACAGCACAAACATGATACATGTTTGTGTAGCTCCCATGCAATCAATCAATTACTGTTGCTCAGACTTATTATGGTTATGCAGCAATAGAAAAAGTTTTCTAAAATTGTTTTTCATCTTGTAAAATATTACAACTTCATCTATCTCTATATTCATGCTTTTGCAAGATAGCCTTTATATTTTCCAGGGCATTACTGAAAAAAAAGTTATATTTGCTTTCTTTCCTTTTTCCTCCAAGTTATTCATATTTTTATTCTTTTGTAGATTTAACACACAGAAAACCATTGAATATTCTAGCAGCAGCAGCTGCTGGCTTTCTGCGGTGCCCTGAGAACCCTCATCTTCCATTGGGGTTTAGAGCTTTCGTCCTTCTGCTGGATTTAGGCTTACATTTGCAAAAATACAATAGGGACTAATTTTTACTCAAAGTCTGTTGCAATTACATCTTTTATCTGCAATCTGTAGTTATCCCTCCCTCTTTTCTCTCACTGTCTGTAGCCACTCATCCTAACCAGTTAGCTTGAACTCTTAAGGCAAGAGTGACGATACCATCCAACTGGCTGTTGCAATCTCTTCTAGTAAGCAAAATGGATCTCATGCTTTGCAACCTCATCTGTGTTTCAAGACAATCCTCAGTGACTGCAAGAGTGATCAAGCTAAGTTTTGGGAATCTTTGTTTGTTTTTCAGTAATGCTTTGCATGAGGCTCTTGCTATATAAAGCATTAGCTGCAGGGAAAATAATAAACTTCACATTCAGGAAACAAAAAGACATTTGTCTGATTGTTTAGATGAGCATATGTAAAATGTTAGAAACAACAACAAACTACACCTGTGGCAACATGCTACAGAGCAGATGGGTACGCTGGTTGCAATATTAGAGGCAATGGCATATGTTACTGCTAAAGGTCTGGAATCCAAACACAAAGATCCCTTTCTGATTTTGCCAGGTTCTTCCGTTTCTCATGGAGTTGCTGAAAGGTCTGTCTTACAGCATGAAGTAGCTGAAGCAAAGTCAAGTTTTACAACTATGTACACAAAAGCTGCATATTGTAATTTAGAGATGTGCTCTTTTTATTAGGCAGTCTCCCTTGGCACTTTCAAAGTAGAAGAAGGGAAAAAAAAAACTCCCTTGAAATTACACCTAGTAAAAAAAGAGGTTGGGTACCTCACCAAACTGTCCAAAACAAGCAGTTACCACTAAGACGCTAGTACTGCTACAGCCACTGATCCAACTTATTTCTGCTAATTTTAACTGTCTTGTCATATATCCACTCCCGTAAACAGCTTGTCTCTGAGGTTTGGTATTGAGATTGGAGACCTTGGTGCCCAGTAGAAATCTTCCAGTTCACTGGAATGTTGGCATTGCCTTATCAGAGATTTACGTTTATAGCTTTCTCATTTTAACTCAGGTTGTAGACATGATAATCATTAACATTTATCTGTTCAGAATACACCGACATTCTTGTTTGTGTATTGTGAGTTTATGCAAATCCAAGATGCTAATCAGTAATTTCAGGTCTGTAACTAGGGCTGGTGAAATGAGTACAGAGGACGAAAGCAGAAAGGGCATTTTTTTTCGTATTTATGCAGTATGAATTTCTAACAACTCCAGTTAGTTGTTCTCTTTTGTTAATTCATAAAAAGAAAACCCCAACTTTCTAAAATGGAGAAAGAGGACCTTCTCTCTCTCCTTGCATTTTTGTTTATTTTGCATCCAACAGCTTCACTTTCTGTCTCCGTCTTTGTGTTAAATTGTCCAGCAGTTCCTAAAAGCATGACATAAGATAYCTTGCTTAGAATTTTCTGATAGCAACCGTCAGTTGGCTAAAGAGTAGGTTAAAAAGCTGTGTCAAGCTGGAGGAAAGTATATTGACAGCTTGCCTCAGCCTTACAGGAGGAAAGGAAGCTGGCTTACTGACCTCAGGATAAGAGAAGGACTCGCTGCGGGTGCTGTAACCAGCCAGCGCAGCCCCTGCTCTCCRTCCAGTGAGAGGATCCGCTCTGAACTACTTCATGGCAGTGTGTGGACCTGACATGGGGATGCTGGTCTTCTCACCACAATTAACTGCAGAGATGTGGGAAGAGAAGGTAAAATACATGTATTTRTGCATTCTTACGCACTTTTAATTTGATTTTGAAGTGTCGATTGGGCTTTGGATATCCATAGAGGGATCAATGTGTAGGAGGCATGAACCTTATTCTAGAACCACATAATTTCAAACAAAATTAATATAATGGAGATAATTTGCAAAACCTTTAGTTTAAGTTCCAAATGAAGCATGTAACTGAGTACTGAAGTAGAGAATGATGCATAAGAGAATCAGAGAGGCTGCTGTGCCTAAGCAATGTTCAGAATGGTTGTTTGTGGACTTTTCCCCCAAAGACATCCATAGGCTTTCTGGGAGGCCTATGCACCAGAAAACTATGAATGTCTTTGCAGGAGAGGGAGATTGCCTGAACTGGTAGGTGTTTGTTTCATCCTTCCTTCTATAGAAGTGTTGAAAGGATTGCTTATGAACAACAAACTCAGGCTTGGGTCAATGTAGAAAAAAATAAATGAAAGGATGACAGTCAGATGTAAATGTGAAATAGATTTCAGAAGTTACTTGGGATGTGATATGTAAAAGGGAAACAAAAGTAGCAGAAGAGCCATGGTGTAAGAGGTGCACAGATGCTTTGGGCTGCTTTGCTTTCACTGCCTAGGAGCAGGAATACACAAATAGCGTGTCTTCCCTAKCGTGCCTACTCCACTTGGAAGTGGGTCAAGCCCTGGCCCAATCTATTGGGTGGACTAGGGATAAAGAATGATAAGAATATAAAATATAAGGTTGGCCTAGTCAGATCAAAGTCTGTATAGCTTCATCTCTTATAACAGATGCTAAGGCAAGTAGCCTTTAACAAAACAAGGCAAGCACTTAGCAATACCTCTATGGGAAAATCCCATGACCATCTACTTGCAGATAGATCTAATACAAGTCAGACTGATCTGTGGGGCATTCAAATAAGTAGCTCACCTGTCAGACTACATTCAGGTATGACTGACTGATCACAGCTGACCCTGTGTTCAAAGGGGCCTGTCCCTATGATCTTTATATGCAATCCAATTAGTCTTGAGTTTTTTAGTTGCTCTAGACTCTTCTCCACTTCACTGCTGTGGGTCCGTTGGTCACTGAGAGCCTCAACTATGCTGTTCAAGAGCTTCTACATGGACTCTGAGCTGTCTGGCCCCACATTTATGTGAGCCTGAGCTCGCAGTTTTACAAGGGCCACCTGCTGGGCTGCACACATTGCTCTTTCCAGTCTCACTCATGTTTTAAATCATGTAATGAATGTATTTCAGTGACAGAGTTAGTATGTAATCAAATAATTAGAGGCTTTCTCATAACACATTCAAGGGGTGGAGTTAAGGTTGTGTGATTATTTTGCAGTTTGGAGTCCTAAGGTTAGAAACATTCTTTTAGCATGACTAAGCTATTCGTTATTGCTAAGTCCTTTCTCTTCTTTACTGTATGTGACACCACAGAGTCCCTTGTCTCTAATACTAAGGAAGCTGGAAAAAAAAAGATGCTTCATCATAATATTTTCCCCTTCCTTTTTCTGAATTGCTTTCCCCAAATTATGTTTTTTAAGATTGGAATTTATTTCTTGTGGGATTTCAAAAGCAAGGGGACACACAGTAAGGAAGGAATGGAAAAGGAATGCCTCCAGCACAACCACCTTCAACTGTTCAGTGTTTTGCACAGTACAGTTTCCACAGCATCTGAAGAGCCAACAGAAAAACCCTTTACAACAGCTAATAATCTTACATATGACTTTTGACTGAACTTGTCTGACTGATGTGCTTTAAAGTAAAATCTCATGCATACCAAATCCAACCTGGAATAGTTTCTTTGGCCTCTAGTTCCTTGGCATTCAAGCACTGCTTCTTAAGCATCACACCAAAGAACCTGAGTATTTCTAACTTGTAGAAATTCCAGGCTTCCAATGACAACATTGTTTTTCATTGATTATTTTCTGAAAGTTTGTTTTTCTGGAATAAATTGAGACCAAATGATTCTATGGATTAAATAAGCACAGCATCACTGAATCCAGTGATGCAGAGCTAGTATGCGTCTGTTGATAATCTGGCATATTCATATCACTGTCTACTTTTTATGGGGTCAGATCAAATCTAGATGCTCAGGTTATGACTGGATGTCTGGGTGGTATGGATTGGCCATACCACCCAATGTCCTAAGGAACTAGTTGGGTAGCTTCAGAGTTGATGGGTAGAGTGGTTAAGGGTACAAGGTGAGGGAGAAAATATCTGCTAAGAGAAAAAGTTTAATATAATTGACAGTTCTTCAGCTGCCTTGACTATGAGCTTTTGTCATTAGAAATACCTTTGCCTCTTAAAAGCTTCATCTGTAGCTTTCCAGGGCAGGATTTACATCCCATTGGATAAGTGACTAGTCTAAAATTCACTTGCACAGAATTCTTTGGCCAGGGCAATAACCCTATCTTGTGAGTGATCTTCAGCAGGGCATCAGTGGGAGCAAGGCCTTTGGTTTCAAATGAAGAAAAATATCAGTCTTCCACCTAGCATTTTACAATGCTGATCTATCTGTTTTGTTTTTTTCTCTGATAGACAAGCTCTAGTAACTCTTGCTCTGACAGTTTCAGCAATTACAGTTCCCAGCTGTTCACTCCACTTTCGTGCTGTAGGTTGTTGCCCATGTGGAAGAGTCAACAAAACAGAGCACATGCCCTCCGCTCAGTGATTCCCCCGAAAGTCCAGTTAAGCCACTGACGAAAGGGTGCACAGCAGCAACACATAGAATGCTGGTGCCATAGCAGTGCTCAAAATTTTTCAAAATTATTGAGTATAGATGCTACTGCAGTCTCACAGTATCTCCAGTCCTAGTCCTGGTCCTGTGCACCTCGCCATAGCCAATTTTGTCTCTCTTCTGAGTGGTAAATCTCTGCTCTCCCAAACCCCCCTTCCTCTCTGCAGAGCTCCTCCACTTCTAAAGAAGTGACTAGGGGAGCGAGCCCTAGGAGAAAGGACTGGGTATGTGGAGGGATGAGGGTTTCAGCGTCTCTACTGGCTGCTGCAGCCACAAACATGGGTTGAAGTCTCCCAAGGACAGACYTGAGCCTTGCAAGCAAGATGTGAGAATATCTCCCTTACAGCCTCCCAAAACCCACTGATCCCTTTACCAAAATTTAATACTATTATGAAGCTTTGCTGATGTGACTAATCTTTTGGAGGAATTAGTGCTGTCAAGTGATATTACTATTCCCTGCACAGGACTGACCAAGAGTGGCTGAAACAAGTACCTACATTTGCTTTTTGTCTGACATCTTCCCAAAAGAGGAGGAATAATGCCTTAAACTCCCCGGCTGCTTTGCTCACAGAACAGCATCTAGGTCAAAGCTGAGCCCATGAAAAGGACAAGGAGGGAGAGGAAAGATGGAAAAGAGGAACAAGAAGACTAGAAAAACACGCACCAACGAAGAGGAAGGGGTGTTGAAATTTATAATCTGAATGTAGTCTGAAAAGCTAATAGTTTGCTTACCTTTTCCATAGAGTGGTTTTTGTGGGGGCAGAGTAGCTAATTAGGAATAAGGATATGAAAATGAAAATTTGTCCCATTTGAGGAGAGGCAATATTCCAGAGAGTGTAAGGTGCTCTGGAGATGGGTAGCTTTTTCTTGAATACCARAAGGTCTGATGGATGAGATTGCAGTTTGAGGCACAAGGATTCTTCATAAATGCATTAAATTAAATCTGGTACCATCTGCCTAGAGCAAAGCAAACCTATTCCTTTGAGAACTTACTTATTTAAGTATGTGTTTCTTTAAGAATGAAGAAAGTGGTGATCTGGAAAACTAGTCCTTTTGGTCTGAACTCAGTAGTGTGCCAACTTAGCAACTCTACAAGAAGAATATTTGGAAGTTATTGTCAGTTGGAAGTTACTGACAAATAGAGTTTGGGTTTTTAAAAAGTTAAATTGCCAGACTAAAATGATATCTTTCCCTGATAACTAGATTGCTAAACAAAGGAAGA
Source organism: Rhea americana (assembly GCF_003343005.1). NCBI lineage: Eukaryota > Metazoa > Chordata > Aves > Rheiformes > Rheidae > Rhea > Rhea americana. Next base: position 2,502,164 of record NW_028186912.1, read on the forward strand.
AGATAGATCTAATTTATCTCAACCTCAGTGAAGCACGTCATGCACTATTGCATGAGAAATCATCAGTTTGTGTGGAGAAGATATGGGAACTAGTAAAAGATCGACAAGATGGTCTAGTGAGTTATCCCAAAGAGGGGAGTGTCCAGCTGGGGAGAGGTTACAGAGAGCTCTTCATGGTTTAATCTGGCATTACACTCTTTTAAATGATTTTATTATTTTATTATTGTCAATAATAATGATGTAAGTATGAAGCACAGGAATGCATTAATGACATTGTTATCAACACAGAAGGGAGTTTTATCAAAATGATGGAGAGTTGGAATAGATGCCAAGAAAAGGAGAATTAATTTGGGACTGGACTAGTAGAAATAGGATAACAGTTGTTAGCGTAAATTGCAAGATCATGTGCTTACTGGTAAACAACAGGAATTTTGTGATAAACTGTAAGTTTGTCAGTTGAAAATAAGAGGAATGGAAAAAAGATGTAAGCATGACCTAGTAATGGATATTGAAGTGTGATTATAGTATATATCAAAACAAGAGTTTTCAGTAGATAAACCTTTTGGGTGACAATGAGGCSTCTGAAATAAAACATAGAGTTCTAGGCACCTATGTTCCAAGAAAATGAATTTAAATGCAAACAGAAGCCACACAAGGCTATTTGGGGGAATGAAAAACTGTGTTACACGAGAGAATTTGAATCACTCAGCTTGTTTAGCCTAGCAAACCAAAGGCTGAGAAAGGATCTGATTGCTGCCTATAAATCAACCACATGGGCTGACATATAAGAAGGAAAAGAAATGGCTAAATGAAAGCTTAAGGACATTCTTACCAGAAAGACACAAGTGTCTGAAGTAGCCAGGAATGAGTTTAGGTTAGAAATTGAAAGAAACTTCCTCAGTACCAGAGGACTCTGTGACAGGTTCCCAGTGGGAGCATACCTGCTGTTGAGGGGAACCTTGCTCAGGCCAAGGGAAGGATGGTCTGAAATTACTCCCATAACAGCCAGGGATAGTCCTGAGGACTCGGGAGGTCTTTCCATTTTTCTATACTTCTGAATCTTTTTTCCCCTGCTGGCTAATGCTAATCATTCACCTCCAAACATAGTGAGCAGCCCTGGGGAAGAATATTTCTTAGACAGGCACAATCTCTTTGGTTCTTCCTGTGTGACCTTGAACTGCTCCCTATTTAGGGCAGGTGGTGGAGTGCCACGACCTAGCCCAGGGCCTGTAAATGGTTTGCAAGAGGTTCCATGAGAAAATTCTCTGTTTAAAATGTGAAATGTGTTTCAAATTTTGGATGGGCGCAGAGGTCACATGACAATCACTCTGCTTCCCAATTGGAAGAACATACCTCCTAGAACTGGGTTTCTCTGCAAACGCTTGTATTTAGGACTTTGGCTTTCATATTTTGAGAATATTCTGACCTATATTTTTCAAAGTTACTGCTTCCCCGAATATTCCAGCTAGAAAATTCATTCTCTTCTCTCATGCCAAATGGGCTTGAATGCATCATGAAGTACATACACTTTTTGTTCAAATGAATAATCCTAGAAAATTTTTCAAGGAATACATTTAGCTACTGGAGGAATACAAGACACAGAGTGCTAGACAAACAGAAAGAGCAAGAAGAGGAATAGAGAGAGACAGATTACATGAGAGAGCCTTGAGGCATGTCTGAGGCAGGCTTTAAAAACAAAAAGGACCAAACTGAGTCAAACAAGGAACCAGGGAGGTTGTCTGAGGATAAAATGAATGTTGCTTCCTGACACTTGTGAAGGAAACAGAGTCCTGCACAGTCAGGGAAGCCACACAGAAGAGAATTCAACAGTTGATCTTAAAGGAGCTGAGACATTTCAAAGATAGAAAAACAGGCTGTGGAATGCAATGACAAGGACCAGAGCTGCTGACAAAYAGAGCCAGAAGATATGGAAAGAAAAGTTAAGATTAAGACTGAAGAAATATACCAGTACGGCAGTCAGGAGGAAGTGATTCACAGGTGAAGGTTGAGAGAGATTGGGATGAGCAAARCTGCTCAAAATTTCAAAGTGAAATTGCAAAGCTGTCAAGATTTGTGTGGTTTTGGATTGAAAGCATGTGAAACCACTTGCACAAGAACATTTATTGTCCTAGTGATGCAGAAAGCTTTTCAACCCTGAACTGAGTTTTGGGTTTGTGATCAAATCACAGACCAAGAAAACTTTTTTTTTAAGGGTAAAGGTGGGGATGAGAAACTAGGTTTCATTGAGGAAGTTTGTCCTGGCTGTAAATTGTTTAAGGGAGTGGAAAATTACATTATGCTTGTTTCTAAGCATTTTTCTGGATAGGATCTCTTTTTACATGAAAGCACCCCCTTGATTATGTACCCTTCAGTTGTGAAGCACATACACCCAGCACATACTCCCCCTTAGGGGGTGAGGTGCTCAGGTGACTGCTCAGATTAGTTTTTGTGCAGATCATGAGTGCAGGTTACATTTTTCTCCTCCGGTATTCTCTCACATTGAGCCACTGGCACCTAGTTTCTCTACTCGACCTCTTTTGCACAGTGAGGGGGATCTTTAGAGGATCTGAGGAAAGCAAAAGGAGGAAAGAGAACAATGGTTAGAGACTTCTGAAAGGGGCAGTGGGGAATTAGGGACTATACTCTTTGAAAATTTGCGTGACAGTCCTTAACGGTCCCTGACTCATTTTCCACTTGGCTGCTTTATGACTGAACTGTAAACTAAAAATGACATGGGCTCATTAATTTGGCAGCAATTGGCAAGATGTGGTCATTTAGCATACCCACAAAGCTATTGTTTAAGGCTGGGTCATGTCAAAGGGCAAGCTAAATATGGTCGAACCTCTGAAAGGCTGAGTCTAAGAGTCCTAGAGCCGAAACCTTCTCTCTAACCTCTGCTTGTCCTCAGCAGTGTGATCAGCTTGGGTTTTCTGGAGAAGGCTTTACATAAAGCTGTCAAGTTACTAGCAATATTATGTCAGTTTGATTTTTTTTTAAAGCAGGCTCAATTATATCATCCTCTCTTCACATCTGACAAGTGGTGCAAAAGAGTTTGCAATAGCAGCTTCAAGGGAAAGGAAATGCTCTTGTTGAAGGCTGCTATTACAAGGAACAGCTCTGAGTATGAGAGGAATTAAAGCCCCAAAACTTTATATTGTCAGATGCCACAGAACCTGGAAAACAAACAAACAAACAAACCCAAACCCTTAAGGACATTGGTCTGCCTGCATTTGTTTGGTTTAGAGAGTAGCTGGTTAATCCTTATGCTGTCAAGGAATTAAAGCCCAGGACAGTTGAGCAGGTCTTGTGTGCACACTGATGCAGCTCTTTCTAAGTTCAGTGTTAAAAAACCCACAATGCAAAATGCAATCTGACACTCATACACATCCCTTCTTTATGTAGAAGACAAAGAGAACAAAAATCACTGCAAAAGAAAAAGCAGCCTCTTCTTCTTTCTCTCATTCCTCCACACTACTGCCCTTCAGGTGTAGTTGAAGAGATTTTCTCAGTGTCTTTGGTGTGATTATTTGTTCCCACTTTCCCTTGAACTGACCCTRAGAGAAAAGGATGACACCCAAGCCCAGACTCTCCCTCGCCAAAAGCTGCCATTTATTCAGGGGACTTGGAAGAAAACCTTTCCCCAGCTGGTCTGTTCCTGCTTGGGACATCTACATCTGAAAATAATACCTCTACTATTTATGCACATGGTTCTGTCATGACCTCGTCTACTAGGATAGATTAAGCAAATTTCGCCAGTGTTTTCTTTTCTTCCTGATGGCCACTATTGACACTGCTGTGCAGTGAAGGCTTTCAAAGGAGCTAAACATGCAGCAGTGCAGGAAATTTGGCATGCCTGAACTTTGAGGTGGCTTGCTATTCTATGAGCTTTCAGATGTGATTTCTTCCCTTTTAAATGAAGTCATACTAAAGTAGAAGGGACAAATAATTTAGACTGCATTTCCTCCTTGGTAAGCAGTCATCATAATGAATTTCACAGAAGGCAAATCAGAGTTCTTGAGTGTTGAAATTTAAATTTGCTTTGTAAGCAAAAAAAGAAAAACAGTTTGATACGCAAACTTTGCAGACTGGCTTTGCAGTGAAAAAAATGTCAGCCTTCTTGTTATGGCATTTAAATTTAAGAGTGTAGTAATAGTAAAACAAAACATTTTTTGCCTACTTCATATTCTGCTAAGAGTAACAAGCAAATGTTTTTTCGTCATGATTAGTTAAGTCATGTTGAGAAAAAGCTCTTACTCATTTAAGATCTGGATAACTCAAACTCTCTTTTTTATCCTTTGTTTTTCCAATGATATTTCACTATACATTTCTACTTTTGTTTTGTTTTGGTAAAAAGTTCACACAGGTTTGATTAATTCTAGCAAGTTTCCAAAAATGAACTAGGTTTTTATGCCTTAAGGAGATTTTTTTTTGACATTTAACAGCAAAGAAAACTATTTCCTCTCCAAGCTAACCATGTTTAATTGGCCTAGAAGTCTGTTGTAGTTTGGAAAATGTTTGTGATATCCCATCTGTTTTTTCATCCAGCCATTCAAGTGAGCCTGTATTTACCATCCTGTTAAGAAAATTGGTTTACATTTATAGTGATTTTGATATGACAAAGTATTCCCTTGAAATAATGCTATAGATCTTACAGGTTGTGCGAGACTGTTAATAATGCTTTGTTACATATGCAAATCAACTACACATCATTAGCAGTGATTTCATAAGATCTCAAGTTTATTACAACCACTTGGATGCAGCTACATGAATAATACACACARCCCTACAGACATACAGTCACACACAGCTGTGGCTGGGGACCATTTGGAGTACTTAACAGGATCTATTTGTTAACTTCAGTGGATCTACATGAATAGTTTTGTATCTTTTGACCTTTGTTTGAAATGAAATGGTTTAATGCAACAAACAACCTCTAAACCCATAGGCTACCATTTGCATCTCCCCCTGCAGATCATTAAGACACTTTAGACTTTAGGGTGACAAGCAATATATTTTATAAAACAACAGGGATTTAAGATACAGACACGTACAGATGTTGTGTTTTCCATACATTTTTGTGGTCAGATAGCAATGTTTGAAGATGTATGTGTGAGGTCATTTGAATTCACTCAGAGATGGGAGCTTTTTAGGCACAGAGACCATCTGGTGATCAGATGTGGACTGCAGGTAGACCTATTTGTTTTTAACTGGAGTCACTGAGGAATGAAAATGTCAAGTACCCTAACACTGCAGAAAAATGATAATCACTAACCACCCAGCACAGTGTCTGTTTAACCAATCTCAAAAAAAGTAAGCCAGTCAATGAAGTAGGAAATTGCATATGTTACAGTATTTTCTTCGTTTCTCTCTCTCTCTCTCTCTCTGTGTGTGTGTGTGTGCACGTGTGTGTATTATGCAAAGTCCTTAATGGAATGGTGAGATTTCTGGGTGTCTGCTCATGGTGGTCCACACAAACAAAAAGACTGGTAATTGGAGAAATTGCTCTAAAATCACTTAGCCTGGAGTGTCTGACAAGCTGCAATCAGTCTCTGACATGTGCATAAATCCCAACTTTTGGATGTTATTTGACTCTGGTGGTAAAGCTATCTGGCTAACCGCTGTGCTGTTGGTTTCAGAATTGGAAGTTAGGCTGTGCAGGGATGTAATTCAGGATATTCCTCACACCCCTCCGTGTACTCCAAGACCCCAGCTTTCAGTTTTTAGGTACTAGAATGCTGGCTGGGGCTATTGAACTGCTGGCACACAAATGCTGAGATAGGCTTACTTGCTTTAAAGGTGCCAGAGACCACATTAAAGAAAGAAAAGGGTGAAACTACAGTGGAAAATGAGAATGAAGACAGCACAATGTCGTCTGAAGACAGGGACATTCCTCCACAAGCTTTGAATGCATTTTCGGATATAAAAGGAGCCTTTCAGGCTTTCTTTGAAAGACTGAAAAAAGGGAGCCTCACAGATTTGTAAAATAATATTCCAAGTGATGAATAACGTATGCCTTTTTGTGAGCACTCTCTGTACAAAAATAAAATTCAAGGCATGATATCTGGCAGCCTATCTTGTATCTACAGTTTCTTTAAACACCTCAGTATCTTGAGTCCTGCTAGAAGTTTGTATAAGACAACTGAGTATGACATGTGGAATCCTCAGACCATCTGCCACACTATGTAACAGAATTTTGGTGTTTCTGGGAGAAGATTTTCCAGTCACAGACCTGCTGCGTACAGAACAAAACCCTCAAAGTGGCATCCTGGTAATTAGCCTTGGCCAAGTTCAAAGTTTAGATGAGCACAGAGAATAAATAGAGCTCTAAGACCTTAGATATCTCTGTAAGACTGCAGGAGAAGCCTGGAAAGCTGAGCAGCCCCTGGGCAAAGTCTAAGGCATGTTGTCTACCCCTCATGCAAGATAGACTTTTCAAAGATGCCTTGTCCCCTGGGAGAACAACCTTGCTCACCCTCTTCTTTCTCACTCTCCCAGACAGTGGAAGTCCCATGACTGCTTGCTTTCCTTCTTTTTCCTTCCTTTTTCTTTCCTTCCTCCCTTTCTCTTTCTCTTTCTCTTTCTCTTTCTTTCCCTCTGTCTCTCTCTCTCTCTTTCTCTTTCTCTCTCTCCCTTCCCAACTTCCCTTGCCTTCCCAACTTCCCTAAAATGATCGTCATCCTATTCAAATTTACTAGGAGGCTAATGAGGCTTTCACCTTCTTCTCTCTTCCTCTGCCCTGGTATAAGTCCCCGATTTAGACCACGGCTGCATCTTTTTATTTGGATTATTTTGGGCTTCCAGAGGAGAGAGAGGACACTCCACCCCTCCTTGTCTCAGAGATGCATCTAATCTTCCTTCACTCTCTGTGTTGGACTGAGGATGCTGTGTAGCTCTTTCCATGCCTTGGTGATTTCAGTAAGATTCATTTGTTAGTGATTGATTTCTTCTCTGATTGAGCCTTTGATCTGCACTGAGTTCCCTCCAGCCTAAACCAGTAAATTTAACTCTATGCTATCTCTTTCCCTTTTGGCAAAGGAGCTTGATATTGACACTCATGCACTCTGAAATGCCAGACTCTTTCAAGTCCACAGAAATGTATTATGACCGGTATTACCACCAGGTGATACATCACCATTATAACCAAATGGATTATCAGTGAACAAACCCCATGATATTTCCTCACAAAAAAAGGAAGAGAAGATACAGCACAGAAATTGCAAAGCACCACAGTCTACAAATGATTTCTGGAAAATACTCAAAAAATGTGATTATGAAGCAAAAGAAAAAATGCAAAACTGGTAAGAGCTTAGGTGGTTTCTTGTGTGACTGTTACATTAATAAGAAAACTTTCCAGCTGAAGTCTTATAATGAATATTTCTCCTTTCATCTTTGAGTCTGCTTTTAGATGTAACTACTTGCATGATCAAGCCTTACTGTGATCAGTTTTAGAACATCTGATCTTCCCCATGTATAGTTATGTTGCAACTATTTTATCAGAAGCAGATAATTAATAAATTAGAACTCTGAATTTATCTTCTCATTCAGCATTCTACCAAGTAAGGCCCCACGCAGCAGGAGCCTGGATCACTTTACAAATTCTGCTGCATAGATGTAAATCCCATCTGATCCATTAACATATCAGTCCCCAGTGGAGTTATTTGAGATTTACATCAGCACAATGACAAATAGAATAAAGCCTGAAAACCACAAGAAACTTGATGCCAGCCAGTCATTTCCATAACTTGTGGACTGTGGTCTTGAGGCCTCCTTTCCGCACAAGGTGATTACAGTGAAGTTAACAGGATCTATAGACATACTTGCTGGTCTCAGACTTGGGTGTTTCTAATAGCTAACCTATGTATTTCTAATCTTTGTTAGATAAAGCTGGTAAGGGAAAAATAAATTTGCAATGAACATTTAAACTTTCTTCTAAGTCTAGATCAAGAACTAATTTGATTTTTGAGTTCTTTGTAGATAGAGCATATTACAAAAATTCAGCAGTTCAGTACTTGCTTAAGGAGACATCTTCATCTAGATGTGCTAGAAATTAGGTATAGATCTCCCAGGATACATTAACGAGAGTCACAGTATATGCATACATACTGGCCTCACAGAGAGACAAGACTGTTGTTCCTTTGGGATGACTTGCTGAGGCTCTACTTGTATCAGATTATCAAATTTATTGATGCCTACATGATTCAAGACAACATAATTTACTGGGACATTCCCTTTGCTTTTGTGATTACCTGTGTTGGTAGATTTGGCTGTAGGCAGGGTTCTACCTCTGCATTTGGCTTCTCTACCCAGCCTTATATAGTAATACTCTCATCTGGCACACTTATTTGTACAGTGTGTCTCATTATGGCTGTTTAATAGAGAACAAGTTTCCTGGCATTTTCTTTGCTGTCCTTAGGGTAGGAACAATGGACTGATCCTGAGTTTTCTCTCATCAGCTTTACGCCCATAGGATCAGCTGGGTTGATAACTGACTTTCACTAGAGTAGGCGAGCTGAGATTGTAGTCCCAATCCTTTCATTTTTATATGCATTTGTGATGGATTTTAGATAACTTTTTATCATTTAAATGTAATTCAGTGTAATACTATCTAAAGGGCCTCTGAGTTTAACAACAAACTAATTTGAAAGAACAATACTGGTTTAAATAAATTGAGAATGAATAACAAATGACACACCCATTTTCAGGTTTTCTGAGTAATGAATTTTAGGGCTGGCTATTAGAGCAATGATCCTTGATTGCATKAAGTGTGGCAACATTATTTGTAGGAAAATAGTCAATCTACTAGCAGCTAAAGTTGTGTCTCATTAAATATTATTTGATGGGTAATACAGAAAAATAGGAGAAATATAAAAAGCATCATTTTGATTAACTAGACATGATGTTGTTTTCTAATTCCTTTGAAAATAATTTGTATTTAACCAAACATACCTGTTATTGAAACATTGCCTCTAGGTAAATCCCATTCTTGGTGTGTTTTGGGACTCCACCAGTATCCACCATTATTTGACCTTGATACTTTTCTTCTCTTTCACATTATCTGATTACTGCCCTGCATTTCCCTTTGGGCAAAGATAGTTTGATGGCATATTTTTTGAAGCCCATCAGTTCTCTCTCTGGATTTGCCAGCAGGAGACCTTTAGGGATTATGGCACAAGTCCCTCTGCAGAAACTAGGACCCAGTCTTGCTTTTGTTATGAGGACACAGAGGTAGGTGCTCTCTCCTTCCCCTCTGGTCTTCCCTCCAACACAGAAGAAAGCTTCAGCTTGAGGAATGACTGAGTATCTCCAGCTGATCCAATCTATAGGAAAGTTCTTGGTGCATGATGAGGAGGTGAACTGGCTCAGGCTGAGGAGGGAATTCAGCTTGTCTCTCTCATTTCTGAGGAGGGTTCACTGATCGTTAGCTATAATATGAAAAGTAGGTATTTAGTTCACTCAATATGAGGGCCCCTGGGCATCCAAGAGCAGAACTTACAGAATCTGTGCTATACTGCTGCTGAATATGTATGCGACTATAGCTCCTAAGGGCCCAAGCARTTAGATGTGTTTTTGTGACTAGCTCACTTCCTATTTAGTGCTTAAATTCTACCTAAACTGTCTTCTTGGTGCTGTTTCAAGAAACTCATTTGACCTCCAAGTTCATCCTCCTAGTCTTGGACTAACATTTATTAAGAAAGATGTCCCACTAAAACTTTGCAAATTGTTTTAACCACCTATCTGGCCCTTCCAGATAAGTGCTGAATTACGCTGCAAACACACAGGAACTCCCCAGTGTGTTGGCCAGAAGATTCTCATAGAAAATTATCCCTGAAGGAAGGCTTTGTGTGTTCAAATATTGAACAGAGTGATATCCTTACTTTGTCTCAGAGTTCTCAGCATCAGCTTTATTGCTAGGGAAAATGAGATATTGCAAACCAGTTTTACTAAAAGATATGTATTTGGAATTACAAGGAATAAAAATTCAAAAAGATAAAATATCAGAAACACACTATAACTAACAGTAAGGTCCCTCTTGGCTGTTCCTGTTTTTCGGCAAGTCTCTGAGGCTCCATCTCTGCCACTAGCCCAGAGCTGACACACATTCCTGTTGTTAGAGGTGGCAACTAGATCAACCAGTCTTCCTTGCCAGGTACTTTTCTTGTCTAGATGGAATGATCTAGCCTTGCACTTGCCTTCATAAGAATTTCTTTCCTTATTACTTTGACTGGACAGAAGGACACCACAGAGTAATGCACAGGGTAAGTAATTTCTTCTCTCTTCTTCACTGAAGTCTGTTAACTAATATTTCAGTTGTATACCTCAGTGGTGACATCCCTGGCTGGGTTCCCTTGTTATAGTCTCCTTAAACTTAGTAGTATAATGTTGTAAATTTTGCATCAAGAGAAATACTAATTGCATAAACTCCTTCTAAAGATTTATAATGTTTAGCTTGTTGTGAACTTTGCATAAAGTTACACATGGTCTGGAGGACAAAAAGGAGTTTTGAGGATATGCCAAGACTGCATGTTTCCGTTCTTCCTCTCCTGCACATACCCACATGTGCATACACACACTTCATCATTAGATTAAGGCAAGCTCTAGGGGACCCTCTCACAGCTGACTACATCTTTTTCTTGTATGTAGCCTTCAGTCCTAAATATGATAACGCTTTGCATAAGCCCTGAGAATCCTGCCAGACCTAAGGCCTCTTTGGAGAGCCTCAGACAGAAGATTGTGTTTTCTTCAGTACAAATCAATGCTGAAGACACTTGAGTTATATGGCAAGAGAGAGGAATCAGCATCTGGCCCAAACTTTCAAGGTTTCCTCAGAATTTCCTGGCTTTTGTGGTTAGAATCCAGACCCTTAACATTATTTTAACATAGGTTTTGCATTTATATTTATAAACACAGAGTACTGCTGCCTATTTGAGTTTAGAATAGATTGTGGTATAAACATATTTCCTCTTTACACATTATAATCAGTGCACAATGGCCTGCTTTATGTAAAACATATCACAGTCTTTGCTTCTCTGCATGTGCTCACATGCACATGTAGCTTAAATTAACTAACTTAATATTCTCATGATGTGTTCGAAGAGTAGATCTGTGAATGAGGTATGGAAAGACAGTCTTGCAGTTCCTATTTTGGAGGCTGAGATTAAACACTGTATTAAGAGAAACATTTAATGATGATTCATTTTAGCAGATTGATGACTTATTTATAATTTCATCAACCAAACACTTCCCTTGACAGAGTATGTTTTGGCTCACTGTTGCTCCTGACAGCTCTGTAGAACAATCCATAGTAAACGTGTCCTTTGGAAAATTAGCCAACCATCATTCCAATGCAATGACTCTTGAGGTGATAAGATGAAAATGATTAGTTACAGTTCATTGAATAGTGCCCCAAACCTGTTCAAAACTACTGCTTGGCATAATCCCTGGAAAGGTGTTTTGGCTTCTTTCACAGCATCACTGAAAAGCAATTGAAATCAAAGCTTGAATTTTATTTAAAGAACGAATCAATAAGAATTTGGGGATGAATTTTGCAAGTATTGTCTGCAGAATGTGATCTGATTCTGCAAGATATTTTGCTTAAATAGGAGCACATGAATTGACTTCATGGGGATTAATCACATACTTAAGTTTTTGTAGTAATATTTTTTGGTTCTGGCCTTGATTTATAACTATACCTTTAGTGCAAACACACAAACAGCAGCAGTAGTAGCAGCAGCAAAAATACCTATCTCCCATATTGCATTTTTCRTCAGTAGATCTAATAGCATTTGGCAAATGTTCTATCATTATGTCCATTTTAAGAAGAAAAAGTGGAGACAGCAAGTTGGAGACACTGTAAGGTGTCTTTTCCAACAGCATCCTTCCAACTGGAGATATAGGTGTGAAGAGAATTGACGTGCCTTTTATTTTAGACTATTTACTCCAGTCTTGTCTTGCTTGAGATTTCCCATAAGATGTAACAAATATGTTATCTGTTGAGCACCAGTAAGGGAATTGGAAGAGTGAAATCTGTAGCCGAGGAGGCATGGATGATGACAGGACCTGATGACAGGATCCTGAAGTGGTCATTCCAGACACCACAGTACTATTAGGCACAGTACTGGAAGAACAATAATGTAACATGCTGTTGCCCTCTTTCATGAAAGACACTCTTTCTGAAAAAGAGAAAAAAAATTAGAARATTGGTGATAATTTTTATTGTCTTTATTGGGTGCCTCCTCCCATCTGCATCTGTCCACTGCCTATTTGTAAGCCAAATGAAAAGCTATGCATTCTTTCCGTTTAGCCCAGGTCCTAATACAGAATTAGAGAGCTAAGCATCAGGTGTAACAGCTTCCTGCTCAACCAAAGGCATCCTGTCTGCGCTGTCCTCCATGTCCGCTGCACCTCCCACCACAGCTCAGTGCAACTGCAAGCCGTGGCGCTGATCTCTCAGCCCTGTGCTGCTCTCTGACCTGATGGAGGCTGCAGTGGGAATTCATGCCCTCAGTTGTTGCTTTCAGCAGTGCTAACTTTGCTGCTTTCAGTTGCAGATCAGCTGTGATTTGAAGGGGTCAGAATTGTAATACTTTTCCTAGCTCCTTTCCAATCCAACCTTGGCCCCATGCAGATGCTTTGAGTGTCCTCAAGGATAGAGAGCTACTTTGAGCAGAGTGCAAAGCGGGAAAGGTGCAGTTACAGAGGACAAAATTCCTACTCGTCATGTTATTCTGTGTACGTTCCACATTGCAATGTTCTACTTACTTGCGCAAGATTGTGAGGATATGCAATTTATTGCTTAATATATAGAAAAGATGTGATTTCCCAAGAAGTGAGTGAAATGAAAGCTTACATTACTGTACTTATTTCTGTTTGTTTTTGAAAAGTATTTACTTTATTATAAATGGTAGCATTTTTTAAAAAAGAAACTCCACAGTTTTGTGAGAGTTGAACATTGTCTCTCAGTTTATTAAATATGCAGCACAGATTAGGTATATGTAGGCTTATCTATTCATATTTTGAATTGTTAAGCAAAGGAATCACTTCATCTTAATTCATTTATAATGCTAACTTATTCTTTCATAGAATTTTTCATGAAGGGATCTCAGGCTACTTTGCAGAGAAAAGATATATGCTATTTACCTCACWTTTCATAGCCCAAACTGATGTGATCTGTCTGAAATCATAGCCTAAGTCAATGGAAGACCTGGGGTGAAACCTCTGCCTCTTCACTCCCAATATAAAATACTATCCTTATGTCAGCTTTCAAACTCAAACTGGTTTTAATGAAGATAAATGAAAGCCTTAAACTCTCTTAATACATTCCAAGATGTTAGCTGTAAGTCTCAGTAGTAAACTTCCACTTGGGAAATTGCTGCATGTGAAAAAAGGGCAAAACAATTCCCCTCTGTACTTTCTTTGTCTGGAAATGAAGATGTATACATGGATCTACTCAGATGCAAAGTATCTTACAGATAAAACTTTTATTAGCAAAAAGGACGGTATTCTCTTAGTAATTGATAATTATAATGAAGATCTCACATTGCATGTGCATCATGCTGCTCAGCTTGGTTCCACCATAATGAAGAACAGGATTTGACATCCCTTGTATCTGAAGCATAATCAGAGATTTCAGCATTATATGCAGATCTGCCAAATTGTATCCCTGCTGAAAAATGTGATTAGCCACTGGCTCCACCCTGGCAGCTCCTGGGTCCCCCTCGCTTGCATGCCTGAGGCAGGAACTATGCCTCCTCTGGGGTCTGGGACTGAGCAGGGGGTACGCACCTGGTGAAGTGGAGYGTGGCACAGCGCAGATTTGCTGAGGAGAAGGAGGTTTGCCTCCTATGAGGAGGATAACACATGCTGTCTTACTGTGTCAAACAGCTGTGGCTGTGCAGCCTCTTATTTAGACTGGGGCAGAGGGAGCAGGTGAGGTAGGAAGCTTTTAAAATTGCATCCTCCACCATTCCCTTCCTAACAGGAAAATATATATATATGCAACACACACACACTACATATACCTGTGTCTGTTTCTGCTCCTTCTCCAATTAATAATTAATTCAAATTAGGGCTGCAARCTGGATAAAGTACAGTTTCTCTGAACTGTGCCGAAGATGCTCAAAACAGATGCCTGGTGTATGTGTATAATCATTCAAATGAACTCTCATAAAAACTCAAATTAACATCAGATTGATTCCTTCAGTGCTTAATGTAGTCTGCTAGGATGATGATGACCACAGAATACCACAAGCCTGATGCTAGTAAATATAAAAACCAGGTCATGGTATTGAAAGAAGAGACCATACCTCTGCTGTTTAATGACACTTAAAGCTGCTTCACAGAAGTAGGAATTAATAGGAATTTAAGAAAGTCCTTGAGATGAACTTAAGTTACTCTTAGCCAGTTTCTTAAACACTCAGCTGCATGGAGATAACTGATTTGAAAGAGAAGAGACCATTTTTACCTCCTGATCTAACTTTTCCCCAAGTAAACTAGTGAAAGGCAGCCCAAATCTTCTTAGTAGTGCAGGCAAAGTTGAATTTGCTGCCTGAAGATGAAGAGTTGGACTTACTTGGGGACAGATTGGTTCTGGCACAAAAAGAGCAATGAGGGGCAAAAAGAGACAAGGAAAGAAAGCGCTGGTGCCCTTGCTTCGCTCCTTCTGCTATTACTTGAGTGAGGCAAGGAGGGAAGGGAGCAGGGAGTGGCRAACGTGAAGACTTCCACATTTGCAAGGAGCTCCTCACCACACTCTGCCAATGCCAAATACCCCATTGCAACAACTGCAGCAAGAAACCTGGCTTTCTAGGGCTCTAGCATGATTAACCTGGAAAAGTTAGCAGAAGTTTCTTTCTTTCCAAAGGGAGGTTTCTGCCATTTTTACCCATGCTGAGTTTACCCCATAATGATAAATATATAATAATACATTATTCTACTGGTAAAATATTCCAGGACCTGCTATTGATAAAAAAATCATTTTAAACAATGGCCTTCCAAAGAGATACTAGGAGAGAAGGTTTCATTGTTTCATAAGCAATAGGATGGGGTACATATTGATGTTATTCCATCAGTAAATTAAAGTCTATCTACTGACTAGATTTCTTGCCACTATATAGCAAACAACCATTATGGGTCACAGAATCATAGAACGGTTGAGGTTGGAAGGGACCTCTGGAGATCGTCTAGTCCAACCCCCCTGCTCATGCAGGGTCACCTAGAGCATGCTAGACAGGATCACATCCAGGCGGGCCTTGAATATCTCCAGAGAAGGAGACTCCACAACCTCTCTGGGGCAACCTGTGCCAGTGCTCTGTCACCCTCACAGTAAAGTTTTTTCTTATATTCCRGTGGAACTTCCTGTGTTTCAGTCAAATAAAGACCGTATGTGTCATTAAAGTCTTGTTTTGTGAGCCTGGGAAAACACAGTATTTCACATTTTATTTTGGAGTCATTGTATTTTWTTTACTTAGAAGTAGATTTTGGGAAGGGGCAGGTTTTTTTTTAGCAGGCATTGAACAGTGGCAGCCTTGTACGGAACATGACTGATTTTGTATAGAAACATTTAAGTCAACTCTTAGGTAGAACTCAACCTCTCATTTACATTGGATTTTTGAACATTGATTTATCAAAGGCCGGGCTTGGCTTTGTTTTCTGCAAAGCACTGAGCTTTGCTTTTTCTTTACATACTTGCCTTTTACCACTGCAGGCTCCTTGGGGCAGAGGTTGCATTCCCACGGTTTAGTGTGCCTTGTACAGGCAGAATCCTGAGCTTAGGCTCATGAATATCAATGGAAGATGAATATGAAGAATGAACACTGTCTGGTCCAGCTCATTGCAGAAGCTGATCCTTGAAATAAAATCTAGCCCATTTTGCCTAAAGACTCACCTGTTTGAGGAACACAGAATGTCAATAGGTAGCATTTGGAGAAAATGGCCTGTTTAAAGCAATCTTTCTTTTTTTTTAATTATAGTTCTACAATAGGTGTTAGTGTTTGTTAGGACAATAAACTTGTCACATTGAATTGTGGTAGTAAAAGAGTACAGATGCACACAAAGCCAAAACCAAACCTCAGAGTGTTTTAATTCATTAGCTCAACAACTCATGTTTTAGGAAATAAGGAAGATGGAAAATTAGGAAATGGAATGGAGTCTTACGTGAGGGGAAGCTACATGAATCTGAATGAATCCAAGTATCACTTATAGAGAAAGAAAAAAAATGTGTTCATTGCCAACCATTAAATCTTGCTTATCCTTCCTTAAGCCAACCAGAAACAYATTGTGTTGTGTACTGTTTAACAACTGGGATGCTGTGGTTGTACTGTAACTCTCCTCTGCTGCTTTTATCTTCTTAAAGAGGGAGTGCAACTGTCAGGCCTGGAGACTGTTTCCCTTCTGCTTTGAAACCTTCATTGTGGGGAGTCCAAAGGCAACTCTGCCTGCAATCCTGTCTTAGGGCACCATCAGCACTCAAACAAGGTGCTGAAGGACATCCTTCTGATTATCAGAGGCATTTGAGCAGATATATAGTAATTGTTTTTCTGAACTGGATGCAGCATGGCCCTATTTTGTTAAAAGACAATGAGCCCTTCTCTACGAGATTTGAGTGGTTTTTTTATATCATTGATATCCACATCATGAGTAAAGATTACGCTTTTTCAAGAAAGGATTTGCAAGTTTTTCTTCTTTCTTGTCTGTGTATATTTCCTTGTATTACAGTAGAAAAGTGCAGATGTCTCTCTCCTTTTGAATGCCCACTGATGGGCAGCTCATACCAATAGACCCTAGCATTTGAGACTAATGCGTATGGATTAATACATTTCAATAATGCTTTATTTAATGTATCATTATCTGCATAAAAGAGACGCTGATCTCCCTGATTGTCTTTAAAGGATCCAATAAACAAAATGTGCAAAACTAGTGTACTGATAACCTGTCAGTGGCTAAGAAAGCAGACCGCTACCTCTAAATAACGAAAGTCTGAGGTGGTCTGGGTGCCCGGACCTTGAATGTTTAAATGAAAAGCTACAGGCTCTGGAAGGGAAGTGAGCAGAATGCCTGACTGCAGAGCCAGGAACATTAGCAGTCTAGAACTTGTTTTGTATTCTCTTTAGATCTCCAGGCTAGTTTGCACTGTCCCAGCTCCTATAAATCACAGCAGCTGGTGGGAGAATCTGTTTTACAGCAGTGTATATTAGGGCTAATTCTCCTCCAGCACCAGCTCGCACTCTGAGCCTTTGGAAAGGGTGTGACCTTGCAGCCTTTTTATTGGCCATGTGCCAGACCCATTAAACTAGCACCCTTCAGGTTAGTGCTGGTTTCCTTGCAGTGACACATGTAAAAAGGGTTTTGTTTACATAACCCATATTTATACAGCACACAAACTGTTTGTGATACAACAAAGACATTTCCTCATATTCCTCACGTGCTTCCTCATCAGTCTTTACTGTAGCTTTCAATCAGCATATAGATAAGTTTTAAGGATAGTGGCTTTATCTGGAGGAATCTTTGCAGAGAAGAAGAAAAATTTGCCGTTCACGTAGAAGAGAGCTCTACATCTCTTATTCACTCCTCCTAGCCACAAATAAATTACAGTCAAAACTTGGAAAAAAAAGTCCCTTCTTCATAAAAAGCATGTAAAATCTCTGACTGGACTAAAGAAAAGGTCTGAATCTGGTGGCAACAAAGGAGGAGAGGCTTAACATCTAAAAAATTATTTTAAAAAATCCCTTTCAAAATTTTCCTATTTGATTAGGAGAGCCCAGTAAACATGGTTCAGGGCTTACCATTTCTTTAGTGTTCAGACCCTCTGTTATTCTACTGAATTAGACACTAGAAAAAGAGACTGTTTAATACAGGAAATACTACTGTAGTGGCCAGTACTACTGTAGCAGCCTCAGGTTTTCAGACTGTCTTTGACTGCAAATTTTCAAAACATTTTAAGTCACTAGCTCATGTTTTACTCATACAGTTTCTATCAGCAGCATATAGGAGGAGCTGCATTCCTTTAATGCTAGCATTGAAAACTTGTTACTCTTAGTGAGCCACTTGAGAAATGTGTCACTGGAATTTGACGAGGAAGTAAAGATGTAAATAAGCATAGAGAATTGCAGATTCACAACACAGTGAAGGGCAGTCACTGTAGCTGTATTTTATCTGCTAAAGTAGAATGATACTATTGTCCTAGACAGCAAAGATAYTAAATGTAAATTAAGAGGCAAGAAAATTTAAAGATAAGTCTATAGCCAAATGCAGGATGTATTTCAACTGCCTTAATGAAGCAGGATTTTGTGCAATACTCTTCCATAGTGTGAGTTTCCCTTATTCATATTTAATACTCTTTGACTGTAATGAAGTGCGGAGCTGAAAATAAAATCTTCGTTATTTGAAAAAAATTTCACAAAGTATTAAATAATTACTCGAAAGCATACAGAAAAGCCTTACACTCTACACAGCCTTCACCTCAGCTTTCTTTTATATGTGCTGTGTCTCAGTCCACACATTTTTATTCATGTGAAGTCATTATGCAAGTATTCTTTTCCTCTAGAATAGAACTATATCTTCAAAGAGTGGCACAAATAAATTTTGTGGATTGGGTACTGTTTGTACACTTCAATGACTACTTCAGTTACTTCTGAAATACAGCCAATGATGAGGTGCAATGTGGCAGCTTTCTTAATAAAATGTAGCAGCACTACATAAATTCAGGGCAGAAAGTGAAGAAATRTGTCATATTTGTGTATAAATATTTGAAAATTGTATATAGGCAAGCTCTAATTGGCTTAATAAAGAAATTCAGTTAATATCCTAGTTTGGGGGCAGTCTATTCCATGGAGTTAAATGGACAAAAGTAGTTTGTGTTTCTTGTTCATAACTTTTCTGATGCACAGTTTATCTTAATCAGGTCTGTGAATATCCCTTACGGAAGTATTAACCCAGTCCTGTTTTTGAAAGCTTACAGTTTTTGAAGAATTGGACCATATTAGACTATAGTTTTTGTGAGTATTTAGAACTCTTCAATTTTAAATATAATGCTGGAATCATTAGAGTTGGAGACTGTCACTCTCAGCCTAGATTGACTGAGCTATAATTTAGTGATAACAGTACTTTGCGGTGACTGATCTGTATTCTAACTATGGGTAGCTGTGACAATGCTAAATGCTTAATACCAGATCACATACCTGTAGTAACTGCAAAGTTGTGTAAATATTTTCTTCTTTCTTGATTTACATATTCACACAGTTTCAATACTTATGTAATGTACTGGGAAGTTCAGCGTGTTCCTTACAATGCGGAACTTTTCATGAAAGAACTTGAAAAATAATTGAATTTTTCAGTTTTCTCCTACCCTCTTTCTGTGCAACAATCACTGACTGTGCAAAGCTYAAGAATTTTTTACTTTTTTGTTTTGTCTTTTCCACAGTAATCACTCTGAAACTTTTCAAAAAGTAAAAAGAGGTTATTTYTGTAGAACTCCTCTGAAGCTAATTTTCTAGTAAAGATAGATTTGGAGAGAGGAATATCACAGACTGAATCACCATCAGCCTTTGCTTCTGCAAAGTATTTTTCTTTGACAGGTTGTTTCAAGCAGTAACCAAAAGTAGTCCTACTGAGTGTGTCAGTGGATCAGCATTAAATCAGGGCATCATAAAATATTTCTAGAGCAGTGTTTCACCCGCTTTACCATATTTGTGTGAGACATTTGAAGAGATAACCATAATTCTGATTGAAAACTTCCTGTACACTTATATTCCAGTAAGTGGTCCCTACAATTATTAAAGACCAGGCTAAAATTCTGCAGTGCTTCCTCTCAATTAAAACTTGTGGCTTTGGTGAATTAAACATGAAAATGAATAATATCTCCTGTGCAGTAACACTTCCCAGAATCTGCAAGCTCTGGCAATTACTTGAAAAGACAGCAGGAATTGGCATGTTGCAAAGATACAGATTATTGCTAGAATTTTGAGACAGACACATTACCTGCATATTTACAAAACAAACAAATAAACAAAAAACCAATCCATGGATAAATAGTTAATGCTGAAATAAGAATGATTTTTGCTAGTTTTAAAACTKAGCCCCTCAATCTGATGAAGTAGGATGATTCATACTTCTGACCTGTTTCTTCATGGCACTGTGTTTTACAAGCTCGGGGAGTCAGTCTGTCACGAATGTATACACCACACAGGTTTTCAAGGCTTTCATAACAAATATAACAACTTCCCCAAACCTCGCTTCTGAAGCAAATTCCATGGGTAGATAATCATAGTATGTAGAYGACTCTGAGTATATAAGTCATGCTAATTCACCTTTCAGTTGAGGGCACAAACATGAAGTGTCCATGTGAAAGAAAATAATGAAAATATCAAACAACATGTGGTTTTACCAGCTCTCAAGGTTTATTACATGCCTCAGAATATTTTGTTTTCATGACATTCAGTGAGTTTTCTCAAGCCCCAAATGCTGGAAATAGGCATTTCATGACAATCTATCCTTTCTTTCTCCTCCTTTGAAGAAGAGACTGCTTCCCCCATCCTTGATCTCTTTCTGAACTGTTTGTTAGATGAGTGGGTTACATCTTGTCTTAATTAGATTGCAAGCAGTTTCGGACTGAAACTCTGATTTTACTCTGTGCTACATATTGGGGCCCAAGTGTGACTGGGGCTGCTGAGGACTTCTATAACACAAACAAATATAATTATTTTTCTTTGTTCATAGGTGCTTTTTCTCTCTGGCTCTTACATAAACACTGTTTTGTGGAGCTGAAACTATAACTTGGCTGTCAGTGTGGGGAGCCAAGGGCTGACTGAGCATCCCACGAGATGAACAAATCTCTACCTTATGTGGAGGAAGAGAAAACAGCAGGGTTAACTGGTTCAGAGATACTTGGGGTAATAAAAAAGCTCAGTATGGGTTGCAGCCTCTACTAGTGAAGATCAGGAATTTTTTGAAACTGTTTATTGACAGAAAATTGATTTGTAGCTAAATGAATTATTTGTTTAAGTATCAGCTTTCTGTGAACAGTTTCAGTTTCTCAACAAGCTTTTTCCATACCCCACCCCACCCCCTAATGTCTGCAAATTGAAATATTTCCATACTGAGATGCTGCCACAGTGTTTCACAGAAGCTGTAGCTGGAAGCCTTACATGCTTGTTCTCCTCTCCTAGTTGACCTCTCTCTCCAATTGCATTTGATTTGACAAAATGTAGTGCTGTTTGACTGACCTAATCCCTTGTCCCTCTCCACCCCCAAGGATTGTGATGCTGGTGCCTCATGGCAGACTCAGCCTCAGTGGGTGACATGACATCTGAGAGCAATGAGAGATGTCAGCCCAAATGCCCAACATTCACCTATTGGTGCAGCAATAGCACTTCCAGGTAGAGATTGTTTGAATTTTGTCTGCAAATATTTTGATTTTCAGCTCTCCATAGATAGCCCAGAATTTTCAAGGGAAGGGGAGAGAGAGGTGGAAATAAAGCATCACCCTCTGACCAGTTCCAGCCTCTGCCTAGGGGCAGAGAGCCAGGAACCATAGAAACATCACCTAACCATTTGGAGCACCAGGGTAGGCCTTCCCCTTACAGCTCTCTGGCAGCCAGCTCATAAACCAGTGACTAAAGTATCTCACACAAGAAAAAACAAATGGCACATAGGTCTCAAACACAGCATTAAATGACACACATATCTTGATTTCCACATACTGAAAAATTTTTCCTTTTAATTCAAGCAAAGGCTTGCATTTAATCTGCAACCTTGTCTGTCTTTTTCTCATCAGTGACTTGATTTCAGTGAAGGTTACTTTAGTCGAGAGTTTAGGTAGCACCTCACTCCACAAATAGTCCCAGAGTTTTCACAAGGCTTTTCACATAACAAGGTCATTTTAAAGGTAATATGCAACTACAGTATCAGAGTCTGGCCCTCTGTCAGGAGAAGTGAAAAAAGGTTATTTATCCTAAACCATTACTGTACTGTATTATGAGACAGACTAATTGAAGGCTGAGTTTATCAGGTCCATTGCTGAGCTGTAAGTAAAGCTAGTGAAATAATTTCAAAAAAAAAAAAAAAAAGAAAGAAAGAAA
Source organism: Rhea americana (assembly GCF_003343005.1). Classification (NCBI taxonomy): domain Eukaryota; kingdom Metazoa; phylum Chordata; class Aves; order Rheiformes; family Rheidae; genus Rhea; species Rhea americana. Next base: position 2,524,237 of record NW_028186912.1, read on the forward strand.
GAAACTGTGACTATTTTGTTTGCTAGTTTGAGTAATTAAATCACTGTTACTTGTTTGAGTGTTTGGGTATTTGTGAAAACTGTAGCAAATCTGGAAGGTCTAAACTCTAAATATAAAGAACCCTGATCCAAACACTAATGAAAGAAATGTGTATTTTCTGCTAAGACTAAGAAATTTTCCTGAATCTGCAAACATTCCACAAAAATTTTTGCCTTTTTCCTAATAGAGCACTAGAGTAAAGCTTTGCTGAGGCAATACATATTTGGATTTGGACCTTTGCAGGGGAACAGAGGAGGTCTAGTTTTTCTCTCAAAGGGTGAGCCAGGATAATCATGAAAATCTATGGAAGTACTGGTTCACAGTGGGATGGAAGTGGGCGGGAACCAGGGGAAGACTCCTCAAAGTTTCATAGCAGTGATGGGACATGTGTCCTAGGTGACTGAAGCCTTGCAGCTGGGGCCTGCAGTGTGCGGGCTGTTCATCACGCTGGTACCAAGAGCAGTGTGACCCAGTTCAGAGGAGCATGGGTCACTGAATAGCAGTGCAGATTCCGCTGACCTTGGGAATGAATGAGGCCCCCTGCATTGTTGGATGGGATACGATGCCTAGCACAAGAGAGAAGGAAAATCTCTCAGATCTCATCTCTSTCATTAACACTTGAGTGTACAACTCACTCAGGAGGATCCTACTTGGAAAAAGTGAGAGAAAGAGAAGGGAGTAAAGGGTATGGACTGTCTGATACTTGGTTTCCCAGTGGAAATTAAAACAAGACATTAAGCAACAGGGGTTTGCTCCACTCAGTCGACTTAGAACAGCTGCTCACCAATTTCTGCAACACAGAGAGGAAAAGCAGAACTTTGCCCTAGGTCTGAGCAGCTTTTCAGAAGCAATCCAACTCAAACTTCCACTCAATGACTTCATTCAAAGCTGGTTTACATCATGAAGAGAAACTCCGTTTATTTATTTGTAATAACTTCAGGATTTTATGGACCCGCAAGAGGATGTAATTTAAGAAAACATCAGCAAGCTGTTTCAAATAGCAAGGTTTCAAAACGAGCTGTGCCAAAAGCTCATCAATGGAAAGAGTTCATTATTAAAAATAAAAATCTGAAGCAAAATGTCTTTTGTAGATGGCTTTGAAGTAAAAGGTTCCAAAATTTGAATTTCTGTCTGGAACAAGTACATCTTTTTTATATGACTGAAGAAATGGACAGGCTTCCTCCAAGGGCACTGAACCAGCTAATGAACAAAGTTGGTAATTTTAAAGTCTGTTACCTCAAAGAAATGGCACAGCAACAATATTTAAAAATATCTCATCTCATGCAAACCAAGTAATAAAAAAATAGGTAACTTTTAACAACTTGAAACCTGGAAGGTGGCAGAGTCTAGTCTGACAATGCTTACGAGCAATGGAAATTTTCAGCAGAATGACTCAGGGCGAATCAACTCAAACTGTCCATGCCAGGAGTATAAAACAGGTTTAATAATATTTCCCGATCTGCAGGAGAGTTAGGAGACCCAGTGGACCTCTGCAGATGTTCTAAGACTCAGACATGAGTGGAGGCTGCTGACTAGAATAAGGTCACCAGTTTTATTTCTAGTCCAGCTCTTAATTCACCAGGTCACATGGCATAAATTATATCACCAATTTGCATCCTAGTATCCCCCAYTTTTGGAAAAACTTTGCATTGTACTTTAAAGTCTTTGGGCATAAGATATGTAAGTGTCAGTCACTGGAGAGTGTTGGACACCAAGCCATTGGAGAGTGCACCCAGTGTGTGACTTCCCCCTGTTCCCCAAGAGCAGACTGCACCCCCAGCACCTGGCACTRCACTGTGCGCATAGCTGCAGCTGCTCTGCTTCCCCCACAGATCCTTAGAGCGCACCAACTGCCCAGCCAGCCAGCAGACATACCACGGCCCCCACAGCAGGGCCACCCAGCAGAGGCCACAGGTGACTCTGGGGCTATTGGTTTTGCAATAAGCTCACCCTCATAAATTAGGTTTTAAACAGCCAGTGCCATTAGGAGCTTGCTGGAAGGGTACTGTGGCAGCCTTGCAAGGGGGGAACAGGAGCCAGTTTAGAGTGAGGTGAAATGGGAGACTGGCTTTGACAGCCAAGAAGCAAGGACCCTTGGCCGGGCAAGGAGACTGTAGGGGGCAACAGTTTCAGCCAAGAGGATGTCAGAAAGCACCTGCACATGCATAGTGCAGGAATGTTAAGTGTAGGCAGCACTGGGAGCAGGGAAGATAGCTCGCTTGAAATAAAAGCACCAGAACAAGACTGAGAAAAGTTGGAGGATGGGACAGGGGTGAACTTCGATGGACTTACAGGAACCTCGTGACTGGGTGGCTGCTCAGCAGGAGGAGGTTAAGAATAGAGGCTCCAAATTTGATCCCAAAGATTATAATGGCTCAGGCTGAAGGAGAATGCTTGGCTGCGCAGAGTGTGTTGACAGAAGGGTTTTGGCTTCCTTAGTCACCAGACAGTATGCTACAARGGAGAAATGCTGGGCAGAAATGGGATCTCTCTGGTGAAAAGCATTCTGCAGGGCCAAGGCTTGCACTACCTTTGAGGGAAACTGCTGACAAACTCCTCACATGACTGAGAAATAGAAATATCAACCCAGAAAAAAGCTTGGAAGTAGGTGGTAAATGGAGACATAATRTAACAGGAGAGAAGTGAAGGAAGATAACAGAACACTTCACTGAGGCATCTCCAGGCAAACAGCAGGAATTTGGAGAGCACACCAAGGCGTGTTTCAGTTTTAGTAAACCACCACATTCATAACAACAGGATTCACAGAGATGCAATGCAACATCTCATAGGTCTGACAATAAATGCAGAGAAGTACGTATTGTTGAGGAAGGACAGAGAGAGTGAACCGTAAAAAAAAGAGAGCTGTGTCCTGTAGATCAGGTTTTTAAGAGTACGAATACTACTATTGAGTATTGATAGAAGAATTTAAATACTGGATATATAATTGTTCTGAAATTTAGAGAGTGAGTGAGGCAAAGCTGTTGATTGTGTTTGGAGGTAGGAAAGCTAAAAAAGTAAAGTGAAAATGTAATGGAGTTGGACTGCAAACTAAATGATGTGAAGGAAATTGTCAAGCATATAAACTTCTTACATTTTTACCTCCAGTACAGAAACATCTTTAAAAAATAGTTCTTACTACTGTTGTTTCTTGTCTGTTGCAAAAGCAAAATGTGGTTCATCATGTTCTCAGAGTGTGTTGGAGTTTGCAAAGCTTCAGAAAATGCTGACATTGCAGCATTGCAGCAATGGGGACAGTTACTGAGGGAGAGTTACTGGTTCTAGGAAGAAACTGCTTGAAAATCTAATGGTAGAGAAAAATTGATTATAAGATGATAAGGAATCATGAACAGATGGAATAAAGCAAGTAAGGAGGAGATAATGTAAGAGACAAAAGAGTCCATGCTGATAGGCACTAGATGAAGTCTAGTCTCTTAAAAACAGACTCTGCTGTTTCAGAAATAATATACATAGAGAATATTTATTTAGTCCATACTTGCAGTAACGTAGGATGCATTCAAGCCAATCATCAGAGTGGCTTTCCTGCTGGTGGAACAGTGGTTGAAGTTGCACACTGGGGCACTGACTATGGCACACCACTTGCAATGTCTTCATGAGTTAGCCAGCAGTTAGCTCTCCCTGAATGCATGGTGAGATCCTAGGACTGATGACTGTCACGAATTTCATTACTATAGGCAAGACATAGACTTACAGTCCTGGCACCATGACAGATCACAGCATATCAAACACAGGTGCTTCCCTCTTTGAACTGCAGCAGTTGGTAACATACATTCACTCTTTTAAGGATATGATCTTGGTAAATTGGAATTCTTATTAAATTGGAGAGATGGTCTGAAGTCTTCAAGATGAAATGCAACAAAGGCCAGAGAAAAGCATTACRCTTGCAAAGAAGAAACCAAATACACAAAAACAAGATGAGAGAGATATGGCTCTGCAATATTATTGTAAAAAAATGATCTGGAGGTCATAGAAGATTACCAACAGCATGACTCACTGGTGTGATGTTAGGGTAAAAAACAAATCTTGTTCTTTGGTACATCACCTGGAATGTCTTATGACTGAAWAAAGCAGTAAATATTCTGCTTTAGGCTACATGGGTAAGGCCTCAGCTGGTGTACTGTGTCCAGCTTTGGGAACCACATTTCAAGAAGGATGTAGACAAATTGGAGAGAGTGCAAAGGAGAACAGCAAGAATGATCAGAGGTTTAGAAAACATGACCTACAAGAAAAGGTTGAAAGAATTGGGTTTGTTTAGTCTAGAAAAGAGAAGACTAAGCGTGAGGCTCAAAGGACGGGGGAGGAAGGGATAACAATTTCCCAATATGTAAAAGGTTATTATGAAGAGGACAGTGATCAATTGATTTCCATGTCCACTGGGGATAGAATGTGAAAAAAATACACTAACTTGAGCAAAGAAGATAGATTAGATAATTCTTAAATGCAAGGATAGTGAACAGACTACCTGGAGAGCTTAGTGGAACAATCTTCCTTTCTAAAAGAGGTTATACAAACACCTATCATATTTGGTCTTCGTGTGCTTTTGCCTGCCTGCTTCATTTCAGCTATGTGAGGTCCTGAAGTCTTTTCCAAATATCCATTCTGATCATTTCAGAAGTGATTTGCACCTTCATCTTTTAATCTGTTCAGATAGTTTGTACTGAATCCCTTTCATGTGGATAGAAGGGTTATCCCTAGCAYTGTCATCATACAACCCTTCAAATCTTTCTCACCAAAGACCTGGGTAGTAGTCATGATAAATGTCTGCTGTTTGAAGCAGCTGAAGACTCCAAAGGTCAAATACCATGGTACTCTATCACTAAAATGGTATGGTAATGTTTTGGTGTCCTTTGATTCTCGATACATTCTTGTTTTGCCTCTTGGGAATATCAGCATACAATTTAATTTCTTTTAAAAATACTTAGAAATCACTTAAGTATTCTTCTGAATTTGTGCTTATAAATACTCCTGCCTTGAGATAACAGGACAAGAACTGACGTCTTCCCACCCCTTTGAGCAATAATACATTTTCCTATATGCTGCCATATGATCAAATCTCTGTCCTTTAAAGCAATGAATCGTCTTCAGGCTTTGTATTCATGCCATTTTTAGTTTCTCTAATGTGGTTGCCATCAGGGCCACCAGTGTGATGAATAATTTCTCTCTACAAAGAATACGGTGAATAATTTCATATAACCATTGAGGTTTGTAGGTATTAACACTTGACCTAGGTTCCAACTGGTAACCCAGCCTGGAAAGTTTCGTGACAGCTACCAGCTTTCTAGGCTACTCAGTCTCCCGCAGGTGTCCTACCCTTATGTAAATTCATAAGCTGTATAATTAATTGACTGCAGATAATATAGCGTAGGTAACTCAGACCAGGTAATAAGCTTGTTTCCTTTTACCAAATCTAGCCTATTTTGTGAATCAGATTTAGATTTATTGTAGTAGTAGTGAAGAGTAAATGGAAATTTAGAAGCAGAATTAAAATGGTAACCTTTTTACATAGCAGCACTGTATACTATTTAAGCAGTATATAGACCAAATTCTTAATGAATCTTGTACATCATATACATCAAAACAACTAAATAATGATGGTAACTCTAAGTCAGCAACATGCAAATTAGGCTCCAGGCAGAGACAACTTGTGGAATGACATAAAACCAAATTTCTGAAGTCAAAGCAGATTTTGTATCTTCTRCATTCTTAATATTCAATGGTTTCTTCACCAACAGTTCAGTGACTAAATTAGCTGAACAATCTCCTATTTGTCACCATGACCTGTTGTGGTGACTCTTACCCTTGTGATTCTGCAGCAAATTCACTGCTTTGAACAATTACTGGCATTCCACAGTTCTTATAACAAAAATATCCCAAATTATATGCATTTGTTCTCACAGTTATTAACTTAATTCCAGAATTGTCTTAGTGATATTGGTAATTTTCCAATAGAATTGGGAAGCTTACTGACTTTGCATGATATGTGACCTATCCATGATACRTTTTTCAGTATGATATATGTGATATAGCTTAAGAATAAGACAATATTGCTAATTTTACATTTGCTTTAGCACTGTTTTTAAAGGAGGCTTGACACTTAGCTTTGGAATCTGCATCTCTTCTTGCTGTAGGGCATAGCTTTGCACAAAATGTTAAATTTGACTAGACTCTCATCAGCTATAACTAAATTCAAAGACTATTGTACACAAAAATATTTTGTCTTGCAGATCATTTAGGTTACAGAATTAATCCTGCCTGATCTTTTAAACTATAGGCTTGACTATTCTCTTCCTAAAGTAAATTGTTTTTAAGTAATTTGGGAATTATTTTTCCTGTAATGACAGCCAGAGCAATGATGGTACACTGCTGAAATGCATGCAAAATGGACAAAGCCAGCTGAGGAACTTTATTTATATGATGCATGTAGTCAGCTACTCTGCCTGCTTTTATGCCTTCATGGAAACAGGACCCAAAGCAGCACTCAGGATATTTCCCTTTCCTGGCTGTGGTGTTCCTGATGTATCTCAGATACCACTGCAATAAATGACAGGAGCTGACCCATCTTTTAAAGCTTATTAGAGTTCTTCAAGGGGGCAGGCAACAGATGGGAAATGAATGGGTTCAGAAGCTCTGGGAGAGATGAGTGGTGATACAAGTAGAGAGGCAGGCGATAGAAAATAAACACTGCTAAACAGCAGGGTATTTTTCTTCTGCTTTGCAATGGGAGAGAAAACTCCAGGACTAGCAGAAGGATGATTACACTCTTGCAAATTACTCCCTTAAATCTGGTCAGAGGCTGTACCCTAGTAATTTTCACAGCAGCACCGTAGTGTGGCAGGATTTTCAAATGCCAACCCAGAAACCTCTCCAGCATCCCTCCCTGTGGCTGGGGCTGCTTGCAGAGTTGTCAAAATGTACCTTCTAAACAGCGATGCAAGTAAACAATGTGCACCAACATGCCTCCTCGAGAGGGCTGCAAACGAGGCTCCACGCTCTCCTTCCCAAGCTCCTCCCCTGCTGCTCTGGGGCAGAGTGTGCCGCTTTCCCACCGGGATCAGCAAGGAAGCTACCTCACTTGGGCTCAGAGGCGGAATTGTTTTCCCAACAGAGCCTCAGCTTGGATAAGGCAATCCCACTATTCCTGATTTTCCAGGGCTTTTACTTTTCCACATAAGCATCCCCCCACCCTTGAAGAACACATCACCTAGTGTCTGCAAGACTTCTGCTTCTTGTTTGACATCCCTTATTTACAAAGCAAACAGAATGTTCCTTTTAACACACATCATGCTAAGTTTATTAATGAAGAAAACAATCCCAGGGGGTCAACCCAGGGGACCCTTGAAACCTGCCAGCAAAAACTCTTCAAACGCTCTACGCGTCAGATCCTCCAAAACGATATTTCACACAATGAAGTAAAAATAATATTTTTCTTTCGGCCTTTCCAGTCGCTTTTGTGGAGAGCAGACAGAAATTATTTTCTTACTCTGCTCCCAGAGCAGAGATCTGTATGAAGCTGCGTTTATTTGTTTAACACGATGATTTCATCCTAAATGTCTCGACAGCAAATAGTTGGTGGTTTAATAAAGGCTCTTTGAAAGAAGGGCCTGAGCAGTTATTTGTACAGGGAAAATATGAAGTATGTGGCTCTCAGGAGGAGAGATAAAAATGCCTGTTGCAATTAGGGGGTATAGAGAGTACCCTAAAATCCTCTCTGTCTGCCAGGGTAAAAACAGTGGTTCCTGTGGCTCTATTTCCTCACACCCATCAAACTGAGCTGCTGCAGCAGACTATAGGGATGGATGTGATCTGACCTTAATTATTAACAAGTGACTGACATGCCCTTCGCACTCCAAAACAAATGCTCTTATATAAGGTAAAGGATCCACTATTCATACATAACTATTTGATTATGAAAGCAATAGAATAATGGCAAACAGACTTGGAATTGGTTGATGAGCCCTGTGCTGGTCAGCAGAGAATAATATGTGCTGAGACTGCTAAAATTAATGTTCTTAGGTTTTATGGGACCCTTTCTCCATTAGCTAGATTTCCCCAGTGGCCAGAGTCCCTGAAATGTCCATATGCACCTGTTCTGTCTGCAGATAYGTCTATCTGGGAATATGTCTTGCAAAGTGGATCCCACAAACACCACTGAGTTTTGCTGTTGCCCAATTCACCACACAAAGGTGCATTTGCAAGCACAATAGCTCTACAGACAAACTTCAGAAAAGGAGTCAATTCAGTTTGGGAAATGTGCGCTGCATGGTAGCAAATGGAGAGCTTTCCTCCCAAAAGGTGTAGCAGCATTAAATTTCAGGTATATGTAATCTGCTTCAGCTTGTAAAATACCCCACATTTGTTTTGTTGTTGTTATTTTTAACTGTATGAATTATTATTCAAATGGTTCTTAATACAGCATCTCTGCCATTGAGCAAATGTGTATCTAGCCACAGTAACTGGACCAAGTTCATATCTTGAACTTGGAGGCTTGGAGTAGCCTCCGTTTTTCATTTACATGCGCACTTTTAAAAGTGATCCAAGCGTAGGAGCTTTAACTGTGGATTCCATCCTTTAATGTTAGTAGATTTTTAAAATATTTCATGCAACATATTTGTAATTGCCAGTAGCTGGCAGTAATACTTAGAGACATATGGTGGTGCTCTGTTACGTATGTGTAAGCATACAGTAGATCTAATGAAGTTGGAGCTATAGTAAATGAAGTTTGGCTAATTCATCAGATGTGAGAACAAATTTGTCCCACAAGTGTTGCCATCCTGATACAATTTTATAATGAGTACAAATATTTCTATAAAACAGAAGGTGAAAGCTCATCTTCACAGAGTCATCTGTGAGTATTTTAATTGCTTCTTCTCCTTCTACTAATGATATTACTTACACTAACTGTCACTGAAATTTGAAACACAAAGTTAACTGAGGGGTCCAGTGGATTCAAGCTTTTATCCAAGGATCACTGGAGCACTTTGAAGTGAAAAGTAGTTGTGAGGTGTCATTTGTCTTCCACAATATGGTCACATTGTGCAATGTAGAGTAGGATAGATAGAAGCAGGAAGGTTGCAAAATTCAATATTGGCTGTGCAATATTCATCAAAATATATTAGAACTTATAATTAGTTAGTTTTGATTTGTACAATAATTGCAAACAGAGAACCAGAAAATTAAAAGAAGATATCAAAGCAGTGTGATGGTATTTAACTTTAAAAATGTGGAAAAATGCTTGATATAGGAAATAAAACTGGAATTACGATGTAGGAAAAAAAATTTAAAAGATGGCACAACTAGAATGCAAAATTACTGTAAGTTCTTTCCAAAGTAGACAGTGGGCTGTCTTCATACTTTGTACAAAACTAGTGCAGCAGCATTTGGAATCTGCTCTGTTACATCTGAAATATTTTGTAATGTGGGATATGTATTTGTTCTTCTGTAGATGTAAATTAAAATCAGAGCTTGCTGGACATTACTAATTGGACAGTCAAATCAGCAAGCTCTGGGGAGGTGAATTGTCTTGAAGAGTATGCAGTGCATATTTGGTGTTTAGAAATATTCAGTGTATAGCAAAAGTGAGGAAAAAGATATCGGAGCTCCCAACCACATGCTGCAGCTCTCAGCCTGGGCTGGACACGCTAAGCATTGTAAGCAAGAAGCAGCTCAGAGCATTGCTGAGCCTGTGGTTATCTCAGGTAGATTCCAGGGAAGGAACAATTTGCATGTTTGCCAGAACGTATTAAGAGAGAAACAGCAGCCCAGGGGAGTTGTTGGCTGCAGGAGATTTTTGCCATTTCTTTCCAGCCTGTTTCCCACAGTGCTAGTAGCTCACTTGGTTTGTCCAAATCTTTYAGATCATCTCTGAAGCTATGTGAATTCATGAATGTCAATGAAGCAGAATATCCCCAAGTTGCACAAAGACAAATTTGCTGCACAGTCACACCCACTTTTTCCCTCAGCCTCAGATATTTCTAATATCAGTATTACAAGGATCTAAAAAAAAAAAAAAGAAAGAAAAAAAACTCCCTAGTAATTTGTAATTTCTATAATTCTACTAATATGTTTGTAGTGACCCCTTTGTGCATAACTGGCAAAAATTGTAAGGAAAGACAGTATTTTTGTTTGACCTTTTGGGCACAAATTTATTATACTGGACAGGCATAGCTGTGTCCTCTTAAATAGTTTAAGATATGGTATGTACAACTTTGGATGGCAAAATCAGCTCTTTTACTTAGTATATACCATGCCATCAAAAGAAATCTTACAAAGTAAGGCAGTGTGAGAGGAAGGTGAGACTGCATGTCCAAAACCAGTTAAACTGGCTGATAGTATGCACTATACTTAAAGCTGTGTGAAATTTTGTSTTATCTCAAGAGCTGCTGTGCAACCCCAGCTTCCACTGGCAAAATAAGGGAGGAGGTCCATGAGGGTAATAGGATTATCTGTGAGAAGAACAAGTTGTCATGTGTGCTCTGGCCAAAAAAATATTTGGTTAGACTAAATCMCTTTCTCCATTATTACCTCTCCACATTCATCTGAGCACACCACAGTCCTGATGACAACAGCCAGCATTTTAAGAATGCCAGCTGATTTCCTCTCTACAAATCCAAGCAAACACATTAAGCTTGACATTTACCAGCAATAGTAGCCTGGGGGCATATGTAGATATCCATATAAGGCCCTATATATATACACATACAGATACATGCATATGTATATACRCACATATAATATATATATACATATATAATATATATTTACACACACACACACACACATTTGTGCACATACACACACAGTCTAAACCATTCAGAGATATCAAAGAAGTTTGAATTAACCTTTATTATGTCAAAATTATAAGCCCAGCTCAGATCAAAGTTGTTTCAGAATGGAGTATTTCAAAGAGCTTCAATTTCTCTATGTGTAGATATATACTGTATAAAAATATATTTATCAGTTTTTACTGTGAGAATTTACAGGTCCTGATATATTGATATAGCCTTACACAGATGAAAAACTTTCCCTACAGTCCTGATGACTTTTTCTTTCTGAATGTAACCTCTGTGGGATTTTCCACTGTGGGATTTACTTCTCTATTTTCAGTTCAGGCCAAAAACCAATTCACTTTAGGACTGAGAATTACAAATCTTGCACTTCTGTCCATGCCTGTTCTCCAGAATTTTTTAATGGAATGCTGAAAGGAAGAAAGGCAAAAATGTTCTCAAATCGCTCTTCCATGCTTCTTTATCAAGACTTTATCAATGCCCTACCCTGGAGGAAACCTTCCCAACTTCTTTTCCAAAAATCTTGAAAGGAAGAAGTTYCCCTATCAGATATGCCCTTAAATATCACCCAGTTCAACACAGGGACTAATTGATAAGCACATTGTTATAGCAAGTACTAAAGTAAGCTCTTTAACTGAGTGATTTGGTAATTCTTTATTTCTGTCATGACGAGGAAATCAGTGAGATTTTTGACCAAACACTAGTGAATTTGACTCTGTCTTTAATTTTACATAGCATGAAACTGCTACATATGTTCCATCTTTACAATAGGAATGAACAAACCAGTATTAGTGATTGAAAAGCAGTAAAATATCACTTATATGTATGACACATTTCTTCAAATTTTGATTGCATGTCCTACCTAAGAAGAGCTGATTTTCTCAGTAAAACCACAGAAGAATCAGTACTTACACAATAATCCAAAAATATATTATAATCACCACATTTAATTTTTTACAGTTATATACTAATGCAAATGCTGAAGGATTCAGAAATTTGTTAAAGACTGAAGATAATTAGAGCACAGAGAGTATTTCAAATAAGTAATATGTACTATATTTAGCTGGACTAGATTCTCTGACTTGCTAAATTTGCATCATTTTTGAAATTAGAGAGATGCCTGATGGCCTGAGGACAAGTGAGTCAGAGTCTTTGCAGTTTTCAATCCTCCACCAGGATGGCCCGTGACACGGAGGAGCAGGAGAATGTCTTTTCCATCGAATGGTGAACATCAGTTTGCAAAATGATGTCCTACTGTTTGTGTCATCACAGCTTAAGGCTAGCTATGCCACAACATAAGTGACTGATAGAATAAACATACCTCCAACTGAACAGATAGGAGGACTACATTAAGTTCATGGTCCCTTAGCTGAATTTCACTAGATTGTAATTTTTCTGAAGTCAGAATATGTCTATTTTTGAATTATTAGCCATATCTTATAACATATAGTGAATTTTRAACATCCTATTACTAGACCTACCCAAGGGGAGCCCAGTGAATTGCTCTTCAGAAAGTAGCCCTGACCAGGATAAGTTCCCAGCATCTTGCTTGAGAACTGTTGCTGAGAAACCATCAAGAAAGCAGGCCAGGACTTCCAGCCTTGATGAAGATGCGTCTCACAATTTTTGTTCTTTTTTTTTTTTTTCCCTTTTCCAAAGAATTGTAACTTTCAGCTGTTTTACAAAGTAAAACAACTCCAGTCAAGAGATTCCTTTGCTAGGCCTATGTTCATTGCTTTTCTGTGACGTGATCTCAGAAAGCCAAATRAAGCTTGTAAAATAGGCTCAGGGAAATGACTAAGAGATTTGGAAAGTCTCTGGAATTAGTTGAAGAGCCCAAAGGCATCTGGACATCAATTCCCATGCCCCAGGAAAGCATCCAACAAGAGGTCTAAGCCTAAAGCGTATCTTCAGAATTTAAGACTGGAAATAGCAACCAGACCTTACCCAGGTCCAGGTGTCTTTGGCAATATGGATACCAGTAACCAGGACCACCCATAAAAACCTAGGACCTGTAYAGAGTGGTTGTAGCGATTTTATGTATACAAACACTTCCACATTTTCCAGGAGCATTATGGCATATCCGCTCACAGGCATCACTGCTGTCAACAGCTGATTGTTGTCTACCCTTTTCAGACGCAGAATTATTGAGCTGTAAGTACCTAAGTGCTTTGAACAACATTATGCCATGCGTTTTAGCTTAGATCTCTGTTCAAAAAACATTGTCATGATGGTATCATCCTTCTGTGTAAACACTCTGTTCTTGAGATCTGATGGATAAAACTGCCACTAGTTTCACTGGAGTCTCCATGTGTGGGCTCGCGAGATCATCGGGCCCCTGGCTATTAGAGAAAGCACTTCTAAAATTATTTTAAAGTCATCATCATAGATACTGTTTAGATGATAGTTTTGTTGATGATGCAGGAGTGAGGATAGATAATCTCATAGTTGAACCAACTGTTCTGTCAAAAATTTTATGCAGACCTAAAACATTGAGAAAAATGCTGATATACTGTTTTGCTGAAAGAACTTTAAGAGCTATCAATCCAGATCTTTAAAGAGAAATTTAGCCGTTTAAATCCCATAAACACCAGTAGGACCTGGTTCCAAAGTATCTTTATAAATGTGACTCAGATAGGGAATTCTGGGAGAAAATGCTTTCCCGGAAAGGAACCAATATATAATTCTATATTCTGTGAGGCTGCTACAGAGGTACCCTCCCTGGGGTGCCAGCTGAGCTTTCACTATTACTTTGTGCTCTCTCTCTCCTGGCTCAGCCCCAACACAGTCTTGCTCTGAAAATTGCCTGTAGCAGCTTGGACGGCTCTGGTGTGGCTGGCAAATTGCTGTTGGCTGTTGAATATGCAGTTGACTGAGAGTACAAACAAACCATATCAAGAATAAATGATACTGGAATGCAATAGCATCATAGTCAGGAACAGAGGCATTGGCTCATTAGTAAATATCTTTTCATGGATGTTTATGTTTGAATTCTGATGATTTTTTATCAGTGCTTTATATAAGGAAAAGGAAATAAATGAAATCAACAGCATTTAAACTTAATGCATCCCTTTCTAATTACTGATCATTAAAATAAAATGCCTTGACCTTGAGAATGATTTTGGATGGTCAAAACAAATGAACACTATGCCAGCAAATCATTGTGAATAAATTATGTGGTCTCCAGATACTGAAGACTAGCACATCCTGCACAAAATATTTGGGTTCCAACTCTAGACCCTCAAAATACTGCTTTTACGCAGAGAAATTGACACTGGCACTTTCAGAGCTCATGCTGTGCCTAGTAGTTCTCCGACTGCACACACAAAGGTGAGATTTACAAACCTGATGGAGCCGCAAGTCCTTAGCATCTTTTGAACAAGGTATGTATATACCAGAAGGGGTGGGATTCACATCAAAAGCCAGCTTGGTATTAGATGGACAGGCAGACAAGAAAGGAAAACTAGATCTCTCTCTAGTCAGGCACTTGAACAGAAATTTAGCTGCCCAACTTTTACCACCCAAGTTTGAGATTGTTTTGACTTACTCGTCTTCTTCAAGATCTTCAAGAAAGCTAGTGTTAGAGCCAAAATTCAAGCACAGAGATTCCTGGCTTACATTCCTAAATTGATACTATTACACCCTGTCACACTTACTGAAAATAAACAAGTAAATAGAGGATGACTTTTAGGTGCAACAAATGGAACAAGTGTATGGTAGTGTGTATGGCAGTCATTAATACATTCTAAAATAGCAATCCAAATGTTTACTATTTGTAGATTGTGCAACATTTTCTATTAGCTACATGAAAACAACATTGCTTCACATGTTTTTCATTGAGGTTAGTATTGTCAGTTAGCCTAATATTTTGGCACTCGTGATAATAATATAAGATTTCAGAGGCAGTTTCGCTACTTCAGCAATGATAGACGTAACATCTGAAAAAAATGCTCTAGTTTAAAATAAAAGAGAATATCATCATTCAGCCTTGTACAACTCAGAATCGCAGAATCACAGAATCACAGAATGGTTGAGTTTGGAAGAGACCTCTGGAGACCATCTAATCCACCCCCACACACACACTCAAGCAAACAAAATCCTTCAATCTAATGCACTAATACAGCCAGAGTAAGAAAGCTGAATTCTATTCTGTGTSCTAGCATCTAAGGAGCTAAGCTCTGATCTTGTGATCCTATCCTTGATCATCCTCTCGATTTCATTGGCACTTGTCTGACTTAAACCAGAGTTCATAATACAATAAAAGGATTAGTTTCTTAATGGTAAATGCAAAGCAACATGATGTATTAAGAACATTTCTAGGAAAAAAATGACACCATTTTCAGAGACTGTCCTTTAATAGTGCACACACATAAGCTGTTAGCAAACACCTTGATATGAACAACTGTAGATCCTTAAGAGAGAAACAACAATTCACAAATGGTTTTAGTTAGTAAATGAATTTTCATAGATGGTTGTGCAGGAATGGAGACAGGTTGAGAACTCATTTGAAAATTGGCTTTCAAAGTGTCTACTAGCTAAATGCATATGAATCRATTGCTTATATATTCTGGCAAAGAAACCTGCTTGATTGCACATGGTTTAAACTCCAGTAAATAAAAATTTTTATCTTTACATTGAAGTTTCATAAAACAGTGGGCTTTTGTGAAGGATTTTTAGTGTCTTCGCCRGTCATTGTTGAACTCTTACCCAAATGGATAAAACACTTCCTTTATGCTATTATTTCAATGGCTTGAAGAGCAGACAAGCTAAGACTATATCATACTTGCAAACAGAGGCCAAAAAAGTTTCTATATATTCTAGACAGTATCTCTGTAGTGGAGTAAAATATCCACCACCCCTATTTCCAGGCTAGAAAGGACTGCAATGTTAAGTAGTTAGTGCCCTGAGGCTGCCAAAAGTGTTGTATTTTTGCAGATATCAGCTGGTGTCAGTTATCTTTGTTTCCTTGTCAACTTGAACTTGGTATTCACCACAGGGTGACTGAAAGATCTGGGAGATGGGTTGATTACTGGCATCTTGGCATGTTTCACACCCAACGAATGGTAGAGGGAACCTGGCATCTGGAGCTTGTGCTTTACTTGTGAGTGATGTGCTGGGTGTCGCTATGCACAGGAGGAAAGCTTTGCTTAGCCTGATGCTCTGTGACCCCAGCATGTCTCTTCCCACTTCCCCTAGGGCACAACACAGCTACAACAGTCCATATTTGTTCATTGCAAAAATTAATTGAGAAGGACTTTGATTTAAATGATCATACACTCCAATAAGTCTACCATGTTATTTACTACTGTTGTTACTATTACAATTAATGTTGTTGTAGCACTGAGAAACAACAGTGACGGATGAAATGGGTCACTGAACTCACCATTGTGTTGACAATAAAGAGAAAGAAAAAGCTTGATTTGAAAAAACTCAAGGGTGTCTAATTCTTAGAGAAACCTAGAAATCCTTGATGAAGGTTGAACATGTAAATTTTCTGACGTATGTGGAACCTGCCACTAGAAGTTCTTCACAACAGAAGGCTGCTTCACTTTCTACAAACTAGTGGATCTGCTAAAGCTTCTTAGTTTACATAAATCTGGGATTGTTATGATCTCAAACATCACAAGGAAAAAACATCTCTCAGTATTTGAATTCCTCCTCAGTAGATGCATCTTGTCTTGTAATACTAGTTCCTGTTTCTTTCATTGTGCTGGATTGTTGGTGCTGTACAGCAGAGCCATTGATTGGAATATCTTTGCTGATATTTTCTGCGTATTTTCACAGAAACAAAATGTTACTCATTTGTTGAAACACGGGGTTGAACATCTGAGGAGGTAAAGCATATAAGAGAGGGAGATGTAGAAAAAGTAGCAATGTTTTGAAGTGGCATTTGTCTCCCTAAAATTCCCTAAACCTCCTTTTTGGATGTGTGGCAAAATGTGGTAGAAATAGACAAAAAAGAAAGCAGTCTAGAGTGGCTAAGCCTAGTCACAGTACACCATAGGTATGGCTCTATTTAATCACATCTTTTCCCACTTTTGGCCATTTACAAGGTGTACCAGCTATTTTTCTCTTCATGTTTCTGTGGGTTTTCAGTCACTGAGGGCTTTCTGACAGTTTTTTTCTAGCTATAAGGGATTTGGTGGCAGTAGTATAGATTGTTTTCCTTGCTGATTTTCCTGATAGGCAACTCTGAAGGGCCTCTCTGGTTTGGCAGCTTAGCATTGATTTTGTGGCCTATAAATGATTGCTTGTTTGCTTTGTTCTGACTTTGCCACTTCTTTGGGCTTCTTGTTCTCTGTTATTTTTAACACATAGTTCTTTTTTTGTCTTTCTCCAGTATGCACAATAACTTTATTTTCACAGAAATCAAATAAGGTAGGTTGACCTCAGACACAATCAGGTGGTACCCAGGTTTACATCTGTGCCTCGGTAGGTGGGCCTCACACTCATATGGGAACAAGTGATGCCTGGCTGGGGTGAGTCACCCTGCAGGCAGCAGGCATCTGCTGCTGTGCAACAGGAAGCAGACCCTGCCTCAAATGTAGCCATAGAGCCAGCTGGCTGATGCCAAAAAGATGTCTGTGCAAAAGGCTCCCCCTGAACATGTAAGTTGCCCTGAGTCCTATTCTCTGCCTTGGCTCCTGCTCCCAACTTTGCAAGCTGATTTTCTGTTTCTCGCTTGCTATATAAACCACAAGCTTGTAACGTGTAATTTAAGTGACTTGCCTAACATCATATAGGAATTTTGTGGAACAGAAATAAAAGCCAGTGTTACAAGCTACCTAACCTAAAGACTATCTCTTTATAAGTCTCCTGTCTTATTCCATTCATGCTTTACAACTTCCACAATAAATAAGGCAGGGGACCTCCAGACAGCAGGCTTCTTCACTAGGCAAACCAATTTTATTCCCCATATATCATATCCCTTGCATTAACTGATGCAATACTCCTGTGGGGGGGGGAAAGAACCAGCCTGCGAACATGCAATTGGACTACCTCATAAGGCAAACATGGAGTAGGGGAATGAATAAAGCTGCACAAGCAATCCTTCTTTCCTTTCCTAAGTTTCAAGCGCTTGGCTCCACAGTCTTAATRTTTTGTCAAAAACGTAATTCCCTTTGTTTTTGAAACTAATCTGACATCTTCCAGTTTGAAAGATTAGTGGGGCTGCATATTTTAAACTCTCAGCACAGAATCTTGACCACTGAGCTAACAGAGTAACATTAAGCTATCATCCTTTTATATGGTCTGTGCTACTGCAAGAGCTGAGATGCACATTTTCCAAGGGCTTCACAACTGTTCTGCTGTGTGGAAGAATATAGTGGCTTGGGATTTGGGATTCAATTACAAGTTCTCAAGGAGAGATTTTTCCCCAGTGCTTGTAACTCATCTACTTCTTTCCATTCTTTCCGTATCTTATCTTTCATCCAACTCATCAAACATCAGTTTTTCCACTATCTTCTGCCTTTTCCTATTCTATTTCCTTTACATGAATGGAATGACTTAGCCTATTTTAAAAAAGAGCTCTATCACATGACATAACAATCCTAATTCTTTCAAARCAGCAAGAAATTCTAGGGAAAAAAAAGTAGCTTTACAATGAGGAAGCCCAATCACAAAGCTAACTTCTGTTATATCCAGACATTGCTAGGCTGAATATTTCAGCTGATCTCWGTTGTTGTTGTGGATATCTTGCACACGACAGAGAATGAAAAGAAATGTTAAGAAACCTGCAGACACATAATAACCTGTATCAGCATCTGTATGATATAAAAATCAAATCATGACTACCTAGAAGGTTTTAGTTTTGTCTATCACTTCACAAATAAGCTTTGAAATGGATCACGTTGGATGCATGATTGGAGGGCCAATGGCAAAACACTGTGTTAATATGTTGTTTTATAGGGCASCTCATTCACATCAGCAATGGCAGGTACAGGAAGGTTGGCAGCTAGGCAAGCTCCAGTAAAGAAGAACAGTTCCAACTGCCTTCTCTGACCTCACATCTGTAGTCTCCTGCAGTAAAGATTTGACTAGATCTGATGGTAAGGCCTTTTTTTTTTAAAAAAAAAAATGTGTTGAGCAAGTCAGGGTCACTAGTAGACTCACAGTTCCTGGTGCCAGGCAGGGGTCCAGCACCAAATGAGTGTGTCAACAAGCAGAAGTGCTGTGAATGAACATCTCTTGTTGTGTCTATGTTCTTGCAAAGTCTCCACAAAAAATACACCAATTGTTTGCATTCCCAATAGGTAGAGCAATTAACAGAGTATTTAATATAGCTGGCTTTCTTTCATACAGTTGGCAGCTAAAAGGGAAGCTGTTGCTGGTGCCCTATAACCTGTAAGTCCTCTAGCTTACCGGCAAGTCCTCTGTGGGCCATCTGTGGCCATGATCTATTTTGCAGCCCTCAGTACTCTGCTCTGTGCAGCAGCTGGAAGAGCCCCCCACCATGCTGTGGTTCCAGTCTCACAGACGAGCAAGTGTACGSAGGAAGAAGGGAGAGACAGAGTATCAGTTGTATCAGTTCCTTTCCCAGAAAGGAACCAATATATAATTCTATATTCTGTGAGGCTGCTACAGAGGTACCCTCCCTGGGGTGCCAGTCTCACAGACAAGCAAGTGTATGGAGGAAGAGGGGAGAGACAGAGTATCAGAGTATCAGTTTGGCCCAGATCCTGAGGGCTATTACTCTTGAGGATGTGGGCCATTTTCACTGTCTGTTTTCTGTTTGCTTCTTGATACAGATTGMCTCTCTTACAGCAACAGAGTACTATTTCACAGCCTGCATTCCTGCTTGAAACTGCCAGTGCTCATGACCACCTCTGTGCTTCTACTCAGCCTTCCCAACCACTTTCCTAAACAGCTACACACTTCTTTCCCAAAATGATTTTTAGGTGGGTACTTCTTGATCCTATAGCTTTCATCAGTATCTGGCCACATTTTCTCTGTCCCAGACTCCTTTATTGTTCTTCTCATTTGGAGTTTTACTTGAATGATTTTCCATAACATTCTAAATGACATTTTTATTACAATATTTGCACTGCCCTGTATTTTGCCAAAGGAGGWGTTTTACAAATAATATTATTACTTTGAAGACTTAGTCCTGAGGAATCACAGAACATGTGGTTATGTTTAAATACATTTGTTTTCACTGTTTGTCCTCTATTATGATTTTGCCCTGCTGTGTGATATTGGTGCATTAAGAGCTATTTAGCTGTAAGATAGCAATAACATGATCTGCTTCCAGCACAATGTGTTGGCTTGTTTCCCTCTGAGACAAGGTGATACTTCAACACAACCTCTTCTGACTTGATGGGGTCTTTCAAACCCGAGGTGGCACTGATGATTGTACCAATCCAGGCTAGCAGTTCAGGGTACCTTCATTATGTTTTCAGAACTGGTACTGACTAGGTTATTTGGATGAGATCCCACTTAAGGATCTGATTTCAAAAGCTTCACAAAGTCACAGAATGTGTCCTTGGGTGAAATTGTTCTATTTTAGCACAATGCATTCAAAGCTATTTTCTGTGTCCAGTGAAAGAGCAAGTCACAGCAAAGTGAGCAGGGAGGCTGGTGTATCTCTGCTCAAGTGCTCTCTGCAAGCTGTGTCTGGGTGAGTAGGTCTGGGATTGCAAGTATGGGCAAAACAGTAAAGATTCATATCTATCTTCATTGAACTGATTTTAAWTGTGTGACATCAAAGAACCATTAGAGAGATAATTAGAATTAAATAATGCACAAAAGATGGTACTGGCAATGGGCTAACTCTAGCCAAGAGATCAGGCTATCCAGCAGGCACAACTGAGAAATAGTGAAAAACTTGTCTTTAGCTCATGCACTGCCTCTGATAAGAAAAAAGAATGTTTTGGAGATTTCAAAAACTGAAATGCCTTCCCATAAGTGGAAGGTTTATTTCTCTAGAACTGAACACTTCTACAAAGAGCAACCTGAAAGGGGCACTCTACTAAGATCTCTGTTGCTCAGTTAAGTGAGCTTCATGCTCTCATCCTGAATTTTGTTTCTAAGCTTGGACTGGCCATTTAATTTTCTCTATCAGCTTGTGGTCCACAGAGCTATATGATTCTGTGGACTATTTTAAATCTGTGAATGACAACTAAGAAAAGCAAGTGTGTGGGATGCAAGCCACATATAGGTTGTGGATATTTGCAGTTCTGGTGGAAATTTTTCATGGCTTCACAAACTGAAAAAGATGGAAATTATTTACTAGCTTATATGCATGTATGTCTCAGGATATTCTGGTGAATACAGCAAGAGGAATACTTCAGTGAAGAGCTCTGGACTTTCTATGTAACAAATCTGTGCCTCTGTGTATTTAAAAYTTCCTCGCACAAGTGCTATTTTAAACTTGTTAAATATTGTTGGAAATCATCACACTTGATAGATCTAGGCTTTGAGCCATACAGAGTTCTAGATCCATGGAGGCACTTTGACAGAAAAAAGCTGCTGCCTGGATATAATACACAACTGTTTCCTGAAAGACCTCTAGGCCTCATAAAATGTATTTCTCTGGTGGACTCTTCTTTAATCATGTTTGGACAGAGTTTCATCCTGGTCCAGTCTTATTAATAGTGGGACAATTATTATTTAAAAATCCTGAGTTCAGAGAAAACTAGGTCACTCTAGTAAAATATCCAGGACATTTTCATTGTCATTTATTGTATTGAAGACAAAAAATAAAAAAGCATATAACATGACTGCAAGGAAGGTATGGCTTCAATAAAAGGGCAGTTAGTTTCTTTTCTCCATCTCAGTATCTACAAAACCCCAGGCAGAAAAATGCCCACTCCTGAAAAAGAGGTGAACAGTCCCTAAGGCTCATCTGCAGGGAACATTTAGTACATGCAGAGGCATCATTGAAACAAATACTCTGGAAGACCCTCTATGTGAATGTCCTCATTCCAGAGTAAAAATGGCTTTTTCAGTTTATCTCAAACCCTTCCCTATGTACTAAAAGCTTTAAAAAAGTATTTCTACATAAATAGACATACAAAAGTATGTCTACATAAGGGCTAATGCTAATTTAACCGTATCCCGGACTACGCTTATGTCAGATATTTTCTCATTAGAAGTTCTCACTATCGTAAGTTCTCCATTTTCCTTTAGTAGCGAAGAACTTCAGACTGGATGGTCTTCTCTCCAGTAGCAGATCTGCAATAAAAAATATCAACCTATCTGTCTTTGATGGGTTTTAATCCTGGGTGCACTGAAGTTACTGTCCTGAAAATGCACCTGCTCCCCTGTAAGGCCTAGCAAGCCATTTCCATGAATTAATAGATATCTGTGGATGTCAGGAGGATATTTTTGAACATGTTGCCTTTTGATAAGGGAAATGTGTTTCCCAGTTCCTTAGCTTTCTCTATTTTTGGTCTATTTCTTTTGCATCAAGTAGTAACCTTGAAGTAGGGGGTTTGTTAACTGGACTACGAACAGTGGGAGGAATAGGCATTGCATTTTGTTCTGTTTTTCCTTCTAGCTCAGCATCTTGCAGTCTTTTTTGTAGCTGGACCCCAGGTGAAAAAATGAGTCATGTCAATGCTCTACTATCACTACCCAAGCTGCTATGTCTTCCCCTTTATTTCTTTTACTTTGCAAGTTTGCTGATAGTCCCAGAGCGCCCTAACGGGCTCAGATGGCTCCATCAAGGGCAAGCAGTATATCATGCTTCCCAACACTTCGATTTCACAGGCAGGGAGACCCTAGATTTCTGCTCAAAGCTGGCACGGTCCTCTTCACGTGTGTCTGCTACAGCTTATGTGAGAAATGGTCTTGCCTCCACAGTGACTTGGAGCCATGCCTCAGTTCCCAGAGGATGATCCCAAGCATTTGCTCTTCTGCCTTTCCTGAGCAGGTTTTGCATTTCTGTTCTGCTGCCTGCTCATGGTAAATGCAAATGTACTGGTGGAGCAGTGCGATTATTTGGGCTGCATTACGATCAGTGTATGGGGGAAATGTCTTCTATCAGACCTGGACATCTTCTTTCCTCTGTCAGAGATGACATCTTGGGCACACTGGTTAACACTTGATCCAGACAAAAAAGAGAGAGTCTTGGCAGGTACGAGGAGCATTTAGAGAGGACACACACTGTAGATATTTCCATCTGTTTTTGCTAAATGCTCATTATTCTTGCTGAAGCAACTGCATTGTTTTCTTCCTCAGGTCAAATGAATCATAGAATCATAGAATCAATAAGGTTGGAAGGGACCTCTGGAGATCATCTAGTCCAACCCCCYTGCTCAGCAGGGTCACCTAGAGCATGTTAGACAGGGTTGCATCCAGTCGGCCCTTGAATGTCACCAGAGAAGGAGACTCCACAACCTCTCCGGGCAACCTGTGCCAGTGCTCCGTCACTCTCACAGCGAAGAAATTCCCCCTCACGTTCAGGCGGAACTTCCTGTGCTTCAATTTCTGCCCATTGCCTCTTGTCCTGTCACATGGGACAAGGGAAAAGAGTTTCTCTGTCCCCCTGACACCTTCCCTTCAGGTACTTGTAGACACTGATAAGATCCCCCCTCAGTCTTCTCTTCCCCAGGCTGAAGAGGCCCAGCTGAGACCCACCACTGCCATCTGGTATTTGCTAACTCCTCCAGGGACTCCTGGAGACTTGAGAGGCATGAGTATCACACCATGATCTCCCTCACACATTTAACAGAGAGCTCATCCTTCTGCCTTAATTAATATGACATCTGGAGGAAGAAAAAAACCCAGTCATATGAAAAAAATATTCCTGAGAACTCGTGACCACAGAGCTAGCATCTGAGGAAAGGACTCTTTCCCAGACTGGACTGTCTCTTGGGGACTTGGTTTGCATCTGCATGTGACCTACCTTGGTGACACTGAAACTGTGGTTTGGCTGGTGTGCAGGGAGCTGTGGGGAGCTGCAGTGAGCTGGCGGGTCTGCCTGGGCCTGAAGCCACCTGACTGCTCCCCAGAGTACCTGACAGCTCCCTGGCATAAGGGGTTCAGCTTTCCCAGCTGTTAGCAGGCCGTCTCCTTTTCTCGTTCAAGGCCAGCCACGTGGCAGAGTTTTGGAGCTGCATCTCCCTGGGACAGTGAGCCTGGGTTTCAGTGACAAAATAAAAGCCTGTGAGACAGGCTTTAGGAGGCCTGAGGCTTTCTGGACCAAAGTGTAGACCAAAAAGACCCTCTTCACTACTCTCTGGCCCCTTCTCTCTTGGTGCCTTGTCCCTGGTGCCCTATCCCCTCTCAACATACTCCTTTCCCTCCTCAAAGTGGGAGACCTGGCCGTGCTGCTGCCTGCAGCTCCCTGGTGCCTGGCTGCCGGCTAGCTTTGCTCCCCACAGGCAGGGCCATGCTGGGCTGCCGTGAGCAGAGCACCTGTGCTTGCACCTCGCGAGCCAGCCCTTTGGGGGACTCCTCCGGGCCTGCAGGCTCTCCTCTGAGCAGCAGCTCTGCCAGAAACACGCCACAATAAGACACTGGGACACGGGRAGAAATGCCCTTCCTTGATGTGACTCCGATGTCCCGCTGTGCTAGCAGAGCCTCTTGTGCTGGGTTAGCAGGTCCCACACTGGTGCCAGCCCTGGAGGTCACCCACATGGCGGTCTGCCCAGCATCTCCTGGGCTTCACTGCCCAGGCTCTGCATGGGCTCCCGCTGGGCAGGCATGGCCCTGTCCCRCCTCGTGGCTTCATCAGCTCAGAGGGTTGGTTGGGCCGCTGCCGCCCGCCCTTGGGCAGGGCAAGCTGTCGCGGGGTGTTCAGCCCGGCTTCGGGCAGCGGCCGTGCCTCGGCCAGCTCCCTCGGGGGCTGGGGGAGGCCGGCAGAGCTGGCTCCACGGCCCACGGCAGTCTGAGGGGCTGGGGGTGTCCCTTGGGCTGTGCCCCGCTGTGGCCTGGCACTTGAAGCAAGGAAATAAATAACGCAAAAAGCGGAACAAAACTTCCTCTGCCCCGTCTCTCCCGGCCCACGGCGGGGCCGGGCGGCTCAGCTGGCCGGGGCCGGGGTCGGGGCCGGGGCCGGGGCCGGGGCCGCAGGTGCCCCGCAGCGCAGCGCCGCGCGGCCGCGCAATGAAGGCCCCGCGCAAAGCGGCGCCGGCGCCGCGCTCCCGGCAGCGCCAGGTGCCGTTTCTGCCGCGTTTGCAGCCCCGGCGGGTGCGGCCAGGAGGGCTGCGGCGACTCCGGGCCCGAGCAGGGGGAGCCCGCCGGGGCGCAAGGAGAGCTGCTCGTCCCCTCCTCAGCGCAGATGTGTCCCCGCTTTCGTGTGGCGCGGGCGCGGAGAGGCGCGGAGGGGCCTCAGCCCCAGGCTGCAGGGGCGGTGAGCTGCGCCGCGGGATSCCTTCCTCTGGCACGGGGCGCAAACGCCGCCGCTTGTCGGGCGGGACATCTTGCTGTCGCCCTGCAAGAAATGAAAATAAATGCGATAGCTCGGATTTATCAAGCAGCCCCCATGACCAAGCATTTCTCATTGTGTGTTCAGTTTGTTTTTCCAAGACCTAAGCAATTTTTAATGTACTATATACTTCCCGCTTAATCCCCCTCGTTTATTATATAATTACAGTTTCAAAGTGATTATGTAATTAAAATCATGTTTCATTGCTGCATACTTCAAAAGGAAGGCAGCCTTCCCCAGCATTATTTGCTGGTGATGTCATAATTTCCCTGTGATATTTAAAATAAACACATTAGACCAAGAATTCTAAACATGTCTGAAAGCATATAATGGAATTGATTGGCATAAAGCTACAGCGAAACCTATCACTAGTTTAATATATTTCTATGCTCCCATGCAGTGTAAATTATAGGATAATGGGGTGCAGGCGATGGTAAGCCCTGTTTATATAATCCATTTCTTCACACAAGTTCCCATTGCTTTTCCTTCCCTTTGCTGTATGTGGTGGTTCTCTGATCCTACTGACCTCAGCCATGTGTTTTCACTTTTTCTTCTGATCTCAATTCCATGACCAGCGGGGAATAAAATACAAATTGAATAGTAACCATTCACAGGCCACTCTTTTCAAACTGTTGTTAAGCCTTCTTTGTCTTGTCTAGCAATTGATAGATAAATGTGTCGTATTTTACCCAAGTCTTTCTTCTCCCCTTGTAAAGCTTTGTTGCCCCAAGTTGCTTAGTCCATCTTTCTCTTCTTCTTTTTCTTTTTAAGAAAATCGTTTAATCGTGGCTTGCCACCAGAATGGACCATTCCCTTCCTTGGCAGTACAAGGAGTGACGGTTAAGTAGTAGAATTAGAAAAAAGTATCAGAAGGGAGGAATAAAGGAATTCCCCCAACACTTAGTCTGGTCTATTCCCAGCATGACTCAAGGTTAATTTTAAATTTGACTTGTTTCCTCTATACATGATAAATAAAGTGCTCCCTGGGCTGCATGCAGCTCCCTTTTGAAAAGGGGAAAGTTAAGTACTCAAAAAGGGAAGGAAAAAACCTCCTCTTTTCCCTCTGCATGCCTCTCTCATGCAAACCTGCTTTCTGCACTGTCAGGCGAGGCTGGYGCTGTTTATTCAGCTTTTCTTGAAAATGAAAAGCAACTAAGAGAAGTTTAAACAATCTCATGTTATTTTTGGGCTTGTTTTTCCAGCACTCTCCTCCCCGGCTGCTTCTTTGGGGATATAATGCAAAAGAAAATAATTTTGGAAACGCATTATTCCATAGAGAAAAACATGTCACCAATCCTATGCCCTTTATTTGATCAAAAAAAACAATTGTCGTGAATGTTTCTTTCGTGATGATCTAAACCGTACAGCAGCGATGATTATAATTACTACCAAACTGCCAGCGTACTGAAGACAGTTTAATATAATTTAGCAAAGACATTTAAACTGCTCAGTTTAAATCTCCTTGGCTTTTTAAAAAGACTTACTTGATCCCARTTGCAAACCGATCTTTTAGCTGTTATTAACTAGTTTAAAAGCGGTGGTTTAAAAGAGAAAACTTAGGTTGTGCCTCACTTCGAAGAACTCTTTCACATAAGCAAACATTTTCAAGAGCGCATCGGTCTCTAATCAAAATAATCCAGATTCTTGTGTGAAAGGTAAATATTTTGCAACCACATTACTGGAGCTGAAATAACTAAACAAGTCAGACACTGAAATTAGCAGTGTCATGAAGGGCTCTCGGGAAGATCTGCAATGCAGAGGAAAGTGCCCCTTTAACCTGCTCAAAAATACCATGGGCTTCTGCAGCAGAAATCGCTGCAACAGGATTTCAAAGAAAATGCAGCTTAGTAGGAAAATAATTTTCAAAATTGTGCTGTGGACAACAACTGTCYGAGGCGAAGCTGCGTACCTGTAAAACGAGCCCCTGAGTGTCACATGCTTCATATTAAACTTTCATGCAGTTTTCCTTCACTGTTTTTTTCCAGCTAAAGGGTTCTTATAAACTTTCCTTCGTTTATTTAAGCCTGGTTTTCATTGCTGCAGTTTTGCATGGTTTGCCTTTGTTTAGTTTATTAACCCACAGGGTTACTTTAACTAAATATTTGGGCTGAATACTTTGGGGTTGAATTTCAACGTTTTCTAACAAAATTACYGAGTTTTTTGAAGCCACACAGAGAACTCTGTGTTGACTTTATTAGTCAATTTAACAGGCTATAAGGAAAATAAAAATAAGAAACATACTAGTGTATCCCCTCCAGTGAGGAATGGAGTTGCAACTGGTCTCTTATTTAGTATTTCAGATGCCATCAAGGCAACRTTAACTTTACAAACATCTTAACAGAAATGGCAAATGCACAGTGCCTCTGCCTTGCTGAAGCCTGCCACATCCTCTGTGGGTGCCCACCGACAGCTGAGGAGCTATTTCTAAAGGCCCTGGAGAAAAAAGGATTGGGAAAAAGAATTTAAAAAGCCCTCTCYCTGTCCCTGTGGCTGCAGGCAGGGGCTGGGGCTGCAGAGACTGCACAGCCCTGGGCAGGGGCTGGGAGCCTTCCCTGCCCAGCCGTTGGCACCAGGGGGCCAGAGCTGGGCAGGCGGCTGTTGCGTTTTTTTTGACTAGACACCCTGCAGTGTGGCTAGGATGAAAAGTCAAGTGTTAGCCCAGGAGACATGTGAGCTCTTTGAGAGACAGACCCACAGGCAGAGATGGATATTGGGAAGGGAAGCTCGGCTGTGAAGAGAGCCCAGGTCACTCTGGTCCTGTGCCACTTGCCAGGGGCGAAGGACCACTGAGGCATTGCCCTGCCAGTCAAAGGCAGGGTGGCTGATAGCTGGCTGACTGCTTAGTGCAACATGTTGTCAGAAACCGTGAGACTTTTCTGAGGTGCTCCTGCAGGCTCAATTTACCAGGCCCGATGGGAACCCTCTCACTGCCGTGGCTCTGCATTAGTGGTCACATCTCTCCCACCTAGTATTTGCAGCTGTGCCCCACTAGGCGTGCCATGGGCTGTGGCATGGCCTGCTCCATAGTGGAAAGTTGAAATGCCTCAGTACTTGAATGCAGTACCTGTACTATTTAATGGCTTGTACCATCTCTAAGATCTTCCCCGTCCAGGTGGTGTTAGCACCTTCACTGCTAACAGTTCCCATTTCTGGTAGCAACCTGCAAGGTGGATCATCTCCAGAGAGGAATAGTAGTGGGATGAGGATAGGTTTTGAAGGCCCTGAAACATGAAGAATAGCCTGCTAGTATATCTGATGCATTAGAGAGGTAGGAGTAAATAGAGCAATGTAAAGAGGGAGGATGGAAGGATCAAAGTGAGAAGGATCTTTGCAGAGATGGTATGGAAATGGTATGGACCGGACCAAGACTGCATCCATCATGGCCACAAAAAAGGACACTGCAGCATCCAAAACATGAAAAAACACACACCTGGGTGAGAGCTTTACCTATGTGGATGGATGAGAAAAACTGTGTTGTCTATGCAAAATCTGCAAAAAAACTAGACATAATGAGGAAGGGAAAACTTACCAAAAGACTCAAGTTAGAGCTAGAGCCAGGTTATGGGCTTGAGAGGTGCTTGACAGGTGCAGAACTACAGCCTTGGGTGGATGGGTGTCTAGAACAGGGGTGGCAGTGCTGAAGCCATGGTGGCAAGAGACTTAAGGTAGACAAGAGAAGGGAATACTAGGCTGTGTGTGGGGAGACAGTCTGAAATTTTATCAAAAGCACCAAAGTGCAGTGTTAATTCCCACTGACTACTCTATAACTTTCCAAATCTGGGTCCCAGATACTGTGGGGGTGGGAACCCCATGATATGTTTATACATGCATCAAGCAGGGAGATGTGATATAACTTGCTCTAGGCAGTTCTTGACAAGCCCTTAGAATGAAAATACAGCACTCTTGCAAACTCTTTCAGTCATAAATCAACAACGACCAACATAACCCAGCAGCAAAAATATGTCATGTCTGTCAACAGGATTAATTCAGTGTAAAAATGAAGTAGCCATTTGTGATACGGCAGCTTACTGCCAGTATGCAGTAGTGAGATAGCCCCTGCTATTCTGATAATAAAATGTAAATATGTAACTCTCTGAAGTGTGTCCCATCCCACCTCATTCAATCTCATCCAATTAAAATGACATTGATATTTCTAATGTCAGCATGCATGAGTAGAAGAGCAAGTTCTACCTGCAATTATTATTTTATATTTTTATTTTATTTACTTACTCTTGCGTCTTGTAAAGTATTGTGTGATCTATTAAACGTTTAGAATAATAAAGAAATTCTGTGTTAAAGTCAGGCCTGGTTTTCAAAAGAAATAAAAACGTGAAGTTTCTCTAATAGTGAAGAAACAGGATAACTATACATGAAAAGGCTAATAAATGTTTACTCTGTTAAGTATTGCTATTATTTCTCCCTCTCATAAGTGATCTTGAAATAGTATTATGCCAAAAAATTAGGATGACTGTATTAAAACCAGATTTTCTAGAACTCATTCAGTGTAATTCAGTATTAGTCTTTTCTTCTATTAAGTAATATGACAACAAACACTGTTACTCTGATGTGAGATGTTCCACATTTTCCCTGGCACAAAAAAAGCAAAAGAGGAATCACATAAATCATAGTCTCAGTCTGAAGTCCAGTGAAATGTCACAGTGATAACAGGTAAGGAGAGCAAATTAGCCAGAGAAACATTGACATATAGTGGAAAAGGAAAAGAATCAGGATAGGGAAGGGTTAGAAGATGAAATAAGTAGAAAAGATACAATGACAATGAAGAAATGGAGCAAGATATCAAAGGCAGAAGATTTCTGCAGTAGCTGTGCAGATCGATAAGCTATTCCTCTGCTGTTTTGTTCCTCATTGGACATGGAATTGAGATAAAAATTACTAAATCTTCACCTCAGATATGACAAATCAAAATCTTCGGATTCTGACCTCCTTGTTAATGATATGATACTACAAAACTCTCAGTCATGGCGCTCTGTCCCTACTCCCTGCTTTGAGCATTCCCTATACCCTTGTGTTTCAGCTCTGACCTGCTCAGTATGTTAAGTCCATTTGCAGTCAACATTCATTAACAAAAGAAGAGAGACTGAACCAGTTATTAGTTGACTGATCTCCCTACTAGCAAGGTTTGAAACAATCCTTAATGTCTATTAAACACAAATGAAACAAAAAAAAGGAACATAGCATTTATTGTTACTAAAGATGTATCTTCATGATACTATGTATTAATCATTTCTTTTGATCTGAAGGATGGCCATTCGCATCCCTTGGCACTGTAATCAGTATTTAAAAGAAAAATTCTAACAAGAAGAACCACCCTGCAGCAGAACGAAACCCACACATAATAATAATAAATTACATAATCATCTAGTAATTTGAAACAGTAATATATAGCCCACAAAATAATTCCCACACCCACAGCCTTATTTCTGTATATATTAGATGTGCATGTGGAAGGGAGATAGATATGCGCTATATATATCCAACATAATAGAACACTTACTCCTAGACTCAGAACAGAGTAAGATACCAGACTTTACTACCATGAGTATTTCCTGCAGAGATTAGAGCTTAGAGAATTAAGCACTTGGAACTGTGCAGTTTAACCATTATTTTATTTCTAGCAAATACTTTAGAGTACATAGTATCTGTAATACTAATACTCAAATATTTCTTAAGTAGCTTTTTGGCTCTGAAAACTATGACACTATGGAACATAAGGTGACAATGTTGAAGTGGTGCATTATAAAAGATAATGGGGTTAATTTTTAGATGGGAACTCACACGACGCTGATTCCAGAACTGGGCAATCATTTCATATATGTGCCACATCATCATTATTATTTACTAGAGTTGATGTGCGAGTGGCTTTAATCTTGTTTAGATCTTTCTGTTGTAGGCACTGTGAGGACATGCAGTAAGAGGCAGTCTCTACAATTTAAATAGAGAAAGTAGGCAAGAGTAAGATGCATGCCGGGGCCCAGAGAGGTGGGCAGATGTCCCCAAAAGCAGGCAGCAGTTCACTGCTGCCTTCCACCATGGTATTTCTTCATTTGTCCTCACAGTAAAACTATGCTTTTTCATGGGAAAGCCACAATCAAGTGTTTTACACATAATCAAATCAATGCTATATTAATCAATGCTATATTACAGCATTGATACTGTGATTGTATCTTAAAAAAATCCCTTAACTGTCTGTAGAGATGTGGACCTAAATGGTCCAGAAGTTTAGCTAAGCAATTTCAACTACTGATTACATGTTTTGATCTGCTTTATACTAGCAATTTTACAAAATTGAGGCTGATTTGAACAAACACTTYGTGGTATATCTCACGAGCATTTCCTATTGGTCCTGCAAAAGTTCTGCAGAAGTCTAACTTTAGAAAAAACGTCTTCATCTGGAAGAAAAATATTATACTTTTCCAAGTAACTTTCCTGAATGCCAATCAGTGTTGTGCAAAACAAAAACAACAGGCCTAGCTTTGCTCTATTATGCCTGCATAAAATGCAGTCACTTTCCAATGAAATGATGTAAATGAGAGCACAATAAGGTTCAAAAATTTAAGAGCGTATATGAAATATTCCTCTTCATCTGTTAAATCAGAAAGAGAAGGAAAGACACAGTAAAAGTTGTCTTTATCCATGCCAACTGTTGACCATTTGAGAGGTACTATTCAGCTAACCCTGATTTCTAAGTTAACCTCCTAAACATGAGCGAAGTTAGGTACCACCAGATTTTCTAAGCCTAGATACTAACAAAAGGCAACATTATTGTCTGCTTCTTTCAGGACCTGGTGCTGAAAACAATCATCATCCCGACTGACAGAACAATTAGCGTTGTCAGCAGAGAAAATAGTAAGTGAACCAACTGAAGGCCAGTGTGTTTATTTTCCCACTCAGAGACATAGTCTTCCCAGGTGGAGACTCTGAAAACATTCCTGCTAAAGTTGACATGGGTTTTACTTCAGTGAGGAATTGGTCTATTCTGAGCAGGAAATTAACCTAAACATTTAAAAGAAAGCAATATAAGCTACACAGAGAGCACAGGGATACACAGCTATACCACTGTCTCCACACACAGACAATTCTGTCTTTTTGAGACTGTTCAGTTTTTCTGATTGTTTATTTTTCCAAGCAATACACATGTAAATGATAAAACAGAGTGGCGGCTGTTAGGTTAAAAAAGTTGCGTGTGGCAGCATACTGTAATAGTCTGTCAGGGAAGACTCACAAATGGCATCACACAGTCAGCTAATTAATAATTATAAAATTAACTCCATGTTCTTAGATTATCTGAACCTCCTCTTTTTCTTTTCTTCAGTTTTCAAAATGTAACTCCACATGTTTTGGACAAATTTCATGCTGAACGTAACAGTACTTAGGCTCCTTTCTGTTTATGAAATGTACCATTTCTACTGAAAACTAACACAAATCTTGTGAAAATCAGTGCAGCTAACAAAGGCAGTTCTCTTTATGTCACTGAACACATTACTTTTAAAGCCATTTCTTTTAGATAATATTGTTAGATATCACCAGATGTGATAAGGGAAGCAGCAGAAGGCACAAAAAAGAGTCTCAAACTGCTTTTCTGTCTTTTATTGGGATACCGCTGTAAAAGTCAATGCATTGTAGGATAATGGCTTTATTTTTAGAAATGTGATCAAATGCTAGAAGGTCTTCATGTTGCCATCTGTATCAGTAAAGATGAAGTCATTTTCCCTGAGGGAATCTGTGAGGAAAAAGTGTCTAGAAGGAGCTAGGAGGCCATCCATGTAGGAAACCATTAAATCCACAAAACAGTGTCATTTAGCAATACCTTATATTTATCATTTATAGAGATAGGCTTATATAGCAATGGATATGGGGAGATTATRGAAAGCACATGAATTTGCACAGTCACAACCCCCTTTCAGAGTTTGTGTTTGGTAGAAATCCTAAACACATAGTGGAGCTCATAGGTAGCCAGCTAGCCTCTGTAAGCACATAAAAACATGTCCCTTCTTATCTGGGGGAATTTTATCCCTACCACTGTAAAGCACAGTAAAGCACAAGGGTTCAGCCTTTCATGACGAATTTGCTGAGTGCTCAGAGGGAGAGGAAATGGCAGGTGAAGATACCATCAAAAGACACAGGTAGTCCTGTGCTCCAGAAATCCCTTCTTTATAAACTTTGGTGGAAAAACCCTCTTCCTTGGGTGGCTCCTAAGAGTTTGCTCTGTGGGGTCTCACAATCTTAAAGGACTTCATGAAATGTGTTGTAGRAGTGGATTTGAAAAAAAAGATAGTTTCCTTCTATTTTGTCACACAATTTTTGTCTCATTGCTTTGTTTTGACACCCCAAAATACTGATAAAAAATAATGTAATACATGAGGTGATGCTCATGTTTCAAGATTGATGTGGGACAACACTGATAAGGTAAGAAAAATAAACATTTCTGATTGTCTTTTTTTTTGCAAAGTGCCTTTGGCTGTTTGAAAACACAACAGCAGGCTCTTGCTGTCAGACCCGGGGCTGTTCTTTACCAGGTTGCTGCCTGCCAGCTGTCCTCCACATAGCACTGCTGAGACTTGGGGCCAAGGAGGACAGGACACTTGTTGGGGGAAAGCAGAGGGAGAAAATATCCAGCATGGGACACTGAGCACTAGCAACGCCTCTTGCAGCTCTTTCACTTTTTTGGCAAAGCTGGGAGAACTAAAGCAGAAGGGATGCATTGGCAAAGAGGGTGTAAATCCTCAGTACTTGTGGAGATCCCGTTGTGTGTTTTGCTTTGCAAGCAATGAACCATAGCTGTTGGCATCTCTTCGTCTCAGATGTTACCTTTCATAGCTTGCCCACACTCTCAGCTCATAGACTTAGCAGTGGTGGGCCCTATCACCTGCAGCCTGGACCCTTAAGCTTTCATTCTCCTAGAGATGCTAATAGAAGCTAGTCAGTTGAATGAAGGAAAAGTGCTTCACCACCAACAACAAAGTGGAAAAAAAAAGAAACAAAACAAAAGTCCTCTTGTTTACAGAGAACTCATATGTAAATCTATTAACAGATGTGTGCAAAGATGCAGAGGTTTAAAATGAAGGAGCCTGGGGTTAGAGACTGAGATCACTGTGAGAACTTGAATCCCAACACGCGCTCTATGCCAAACCATAAAGCAGTTCATGCACTCTACCACTGGCACATTAGACAATGTTTTTTAGGGTCTAAGGGATCTACAGAGAGCTCTCTGGTAGGAGGGGTGAAAAGGGTGTGCATGTTTGTTTATAAAAATTGTTAGTGTGACTAGATGCACAAAGTTCAAGGATATGGGCATGCAGGAATGACTACAGGTGCAGTTAGTGCTTCTTCTCCTCCTCTCCTAGATGCAAGGATTCATCAGTACCATGGGCATTCACTGAGCTTGCTTACTCTCTGCAGCATGAGTGTGAGCACTTACTGTCTTCCCCTTGTTATTGCTGCCCCTTCCTCCCACTCTTCTGTATTTTGTCAGTGGATGTTCACCCTTCTCTGAGCTCCAGAGTGTGGCTGCATCCTTGGTTGTCTGGCTTCACCCAAGGAAATCAAAACTCAAACAAGAAAATGGGAGTTGTGGGAAGGCAGATAAAGTGTCTTTCCTTCCCCCTACTTAGAGTTTCAGCACCAGCACCTTTTCCTCACCTTGACAATCCAGGGCTGGTGGTCCGATCTGTCTGCTCCAGCAACGTAGCTTTTCTCTCTGATGCTGGCCTAGTCTGGGTACCCATGCCTGGAAGGTAAAGATCAGCAGTCTGTTAGGAGCTATGAGTAAAGCAGCAGGAGTGGAGTCTGTTTACTGGTGATGGCATGTTATAGCTGTATGTTCCTGGGGACAGCAGGCATTTAAATGAGGGGACATGAACATTAAGTTCAGGTCAATGAGAGAACCCAAGGCCAAGGAGAAGATGGAGCTTGGTGATGGATATTTCATTCTGCTGTGGAGCACACTGATGGTGTGCAGGCAGCCATCACGCTGGCTGGCACAACAGTGAGTCATGCCAATCCAGATCAACAAAAGTGCCTTCTTCATCCAAGCCCGCAGGAAACCAGTGAAGTTCACTTACGGAAGTGCTTAACTCCAGGACAGGAGCAGTAACTAGCGCAGAGTTAGTGGGGAACTTGCCATCCTGGGAAATGTAAGGGGGATGCTGCTCTGCTCTCCTGGACTAAAATTCAGTTTGATAACCCCTGATGCTCTAGTTGAATTTTGATGCATGACTGATGATTACGTGCCAGGCAGGGATATGAGCCCTGTGTTGCTTCACTGTACTAATAGCATTCCCTCTGGGAAATGAAATGTGTGGGTCAGTGGCTGTGCCTGTATTTGCTCTCTCAAGATTGTTGCTACGTGGCTTAAGTGTGGCAAGCTTAGGAGCCAAGGGAATGGAAGGGGATATCATGCCATCTCTCCACTTCATGACCAGGCTTGGTTGTATGGTGTGGAGTGGTTTGGTCAAGTGTCTAGGAGCTGGTGCCATGCCCAGAACAAAACAGATACAAAACTTAAATTGGAAGCAGCGAGAGGCCTGTGAAGCCTGTGGGGTAGGGACTCAGTTAAGCTTGCAGTATCTCCTCTCCAGCACCTCCCTAGTGGCCTTCATTGCTACAGTGCCCTGATCATCCTCCTCTTCTTGCTTAGAAGCAGCCAATGGTTTCCAAATTTTCCCTGTCTGGAAATCTAGCAGCCCCTAAGTGTCCCATGCTATATAGTTAGCATGGTTCCTCTTGCGGCTCACCTGTATACAAGGCAAGCCTGGCCCCCAGGGCCTGTGGTTGGATGTGGTCTCTGGTTGCTAAAGGTGACTTGAGGTGATGTGCTTTGCAGAGGATAAAGGGAAGTCCAAATCTGATAGCATCAAAATAAAGGAGAAAGTATGTAAGGTTAAGCTGCTTTATAGGAGAGAGAGAGAGAGTGGCTTGTGGGGGACATCAAGGATCCATGACCTTCACATACAAGGGCAGGGCAGGAGTAAAAGCATCTGGTATAAAGACCCACAAACCACTTGAGGAAGGTGGAGATGCATTGAGAACACACAAAACCTGACAATTCTTTCAAAGTATTTCCCATCTAAAATATTCTGAACAATACTATGGGCAACATTCACTGCAACAAGTAGAAACAAGACTTTCACATAGCTCAGTTCTGTCAACTCTCCAGCATTAAGGCTCCTGTCCTCCTTACACTCTCCCACACCTAGGACTGTCTTTCACATTTTAGTGCAGCAGAGTCCCACAGTCTCCCTCTCTGTCTCCCACACCAGACACAGCTGTGGCTGCCAGCCAGCTCTGCCCCTCCAGCTGTGCCCTACCAGCTGTCCCTGGCAGTGCAGTCATGGGGCAGGGGGAGGCTGCAGTGCTGTGCCACTGCTGTGATAAGCCACTGAGCCAGGTGCTGCCCTCCACATAGCTCTGCTAAGCAGAGCATCCTACTGTTGCAGAGTATGCTAGGACCTCTTCTCCACAATTTAGTGTGAGCCCTGGGCTACAACATTGTCTCACACTATTGGAGGAGGGGAAGCATCCAAGAGGTTTGTTTTGAAGAGCTGAGGTGCAGTGCTTTTCAATAACTAGCTCTGCAGAGGTAAAGGGAACGTGTGTTGTTACTAGATAGGAGATATACTCCCTGTGGCAGCTGTTTGTAAATCAGCATCCTGGCATACAAAACACGCACTTTGTGCTCGAGTGCCCATGTGAGCAAGCAAAAAGGATATGGGTGTGTTAAAAACACAACACTCTGCATTTAGTGCTTCTGTATTTGTGGAATTTGCTGTGGCATCTACCTCTCGTGCAGAAAAATGTGTCCCAGAATCTAGAGTTTCATTTCTATGCATAACAGACAGTTTTAGCCATGATGGGTATGAAAACAAATTATTAAAAGCAGGAACCAAGTGTAAATCTTTGTCATGCTGAGTTTGCAGGCAGCCTGGGAAAGATCTCTGAAGTGGGTGAATTATCTCATTCATCTTAACAGGTTATTAACTCTGAAGCTTGAAGTCTAAAAGCATAAAAGACAGTGCTATTAATGACTTAGCCCTTGTTCATGTTAGCAGGAGGCTGTAGTGAACTCAGCCTGAAACCATCCTTTTCATTGCTCAGAGAGTGGTCATGCTGTTAGTTAGGCCTGTCTCCATATCTGAGCTTTGGCCTTAAGTTGTGGCCCATCCAATCAGTTAATGTTCTGTTTTCCATTTCTGCATCTGTGCAGCATGGACAGATGCCTTCTGAGAGCAGACCACCAGAGGAGAGCCTGCTTTCCTGTGGCAGCTTGTGTTGCCTCTGCTCTGTGAGCTAAATGGTTCGCTGTACACAACCCTGGCAGACAGCAGCTGAGCGGTGATGAGGAACCCGAAGAGCTATAGGAGCACTCTGCCTGTATGCTGGCGCAGAGGATGAGTGCTCACAACTTCAGGGCCAGTTAAGAGGCAAATTGAGATGCTTTCCCTCATTGGCCCTTAGCTCTGGTTACCTAGATGAGCTGCATGCCTAACTAACCTGAGCATCAGCAACAGGAGGAGAGAAGGCATGCCAGGACAAAGCCCTGGCTCCAAAATGCAATACAGATGTTTCTCTAGAAATATAGCACTGACTGTCTCCCAAGCAGCTGCTATGTATCTTATCTTCCTTGACAAAATTCTTGATGCTGTAATGCAATTCCAATATTCAAATCTCCAGCATATGGATCTTCAAGTGGAGATTGATACAGGAATTGAATATTAAATGACTGGCAGTGATGCTGCTGTTTATGTTCTTAGTGTGATTTACCAGCCCCTATTCTGTGCTACAAAGCTGCCATGGCATTTCTGGTTTGTTTCCTCACAGTGCCATGGACTCCAGCRTTTGAACTGCAACAATTTATTGCCTCTTTCTGCAACAAGGGGAGAGGAGTCAGGGAATGATAGCAGAGTAGAGGGGCTTAGAGAGAGGCTACATTCTGGAAAATTTAGAGGAAAGTGGAGAGAATTAAAGAACAAGCTAGAGTATCTTGAGGAAAGTCCAAAGGATACAAGAGAGTGGCAGAGGGAAAGGAGAAGAACCAGGAGGGCACACATAGCTTGGCCTTGATTAATACTTTTCTTTCCATCCCAACCACAGGTATAATTAAAAGCACAGCTTAGTTATGGCTTCCTTGTGCTAATTTTCTTTTTCTAGACCTATTGCATAAGTTACACATGTAATGCATTTGAAATAACATGGCAAGAGAGCATCAAAGAGGCTCATGTATGTGATGGGTTGCACAGGCTTTCAGCTGAGCCTTTCACTGCTGCTGGCCTGAACTGTGTGTGAGGCCCCAAGCAATGAGCGGCTTTTGTAGAYAGCTGGGGACTGAAATCATGCTGTGATCAGCCTCCCTGTGTGCTTGCCCTGCTGGAGACAGGAACAGCCTGTGAAGAGCAGGGTTTTCACAGGATGCTAGACCCTAAGGAGCTGCTGCATTTTAGGGATTCTGTGTCTGTCATTTATATTGTGGGATTAAACTGTGGTGGGTAATCATCAGAAAAAAAGCAGTCATGTCATGACTTACCAAACATGTATGCAGGATCTAGTGTATAGCTCTCCAGGGTTGGAAGTGGACTAGATGTTGTTTGAAATGTAGATGCTTGGATAATAAAGCACACTAGCACAGAAGGAGCAATACCAACTGTTGTCTCTTAAAGAAGTGACTCCAGTACGAAATCCATATCTGGGCAGAGGACAAGTTAACAGAGTTGCTTGGAGGTCGAGGAAATGAGCGAGTTCCTGTGTTTTTGAATCCACAGGAGCTTCATACACCATTCAAGTGATGGTCACAGAGACCAAAGAAAAGCTACCGAGGTTCTCAGTGCACTGTGATAGTTGCTGTGATAGTAGCATGAGAGAAACTGAGAATCAGTAGCTTCACAGAGTTTCTGTACAGCTGACCATCCAGGGTTCCCAACTATCTGTGAAGGTGCTAACCAAAAGCTATGGAAAGGAGCAGATGAGGAAATGAAATGCCATGTTGTCAAAGTCTGAGTAAATTGGTGGGGATTTTCTATTTTTCTTCTGCAGCTGACAATGACTTGATTTCTCACCAAAGGAGCAGAGTGTTTTGTTCCTCTTTCAAAAGGTGTGAAGCCATTCCCAGTAACTTGCACTAGCTAAGCTTGGGGCTATGCAAAATGTTTGCTCATCAGAGACATCCTATAACAGGCACATCCCTGTTATAGATAGTCTTAAAGCAGGCTTTCATAGTACCCAGGAACATGAGAGTACATAGTTTTCATTTTTTAACTTCAAAAAATGGTTTGAACCAGGATTTATCAACTTGGGACTTCCTTTAATTTTTTATGTATTTTACTACAAAGAATGCTCATGATCAGAGTAAAATCCAGATCTTCTCGATGTCAGGAACAGCTCTACCAGTGGCTGCACTGGGAAGGGAGGGCAGCAGCAGTATTTCACCCATTTGGTTACCTACAGACACTGTGTAGTTTAGTTGCGTGCTGAGCAGCAGATCAGGGAGTGTCTTACAGGCAGCACAGGTTAGGACAAGGCTGTCCAACAGAAAGCAAAAACCACTCAAAAGAAACAAATCTTGTGTAAAAGCCAATGTGTTCTCGCTTCCTTGCTCACTCCCCCTCCCTTTAGCTTTCATGTCATTGGTTCAGTTAATTAAAATTGCAGTAATAGGGAGACTGGATGGTTTAGCAGATTGGTAATGGGATATACAGCCTTTCACCTCTAGGTCAATGGTTCCATTGCGGCCCAAGTTGGTAGCAACCAAAAGTTATTAGCATCGAATGGCTGCTCGGTGACCTCTGTGAGATGCGTGGGTGATTTCAGTGCCATTCCGAGCAGACAGGTGTCCACATCGTAGGAACCACTTGCACAACTGGCACTAATTGGCGCCCATGTTAGTAGCCCCAGCAGAAGCCTGGGGTGGCTTGGGCACAGCAGTGGCAGCAGCCCTCTTCCGGTGGTCTCCTCCCATCAAGCCTGGGGTCCCTTGTAGGCTGGAGTGGAGTTGCTTGCTCTGCTCATGCCTTGCTCTGTGGCAAGGGACAGTGACACTACCCAAGGCCTACTGCCCAGAGTTAGCATAAGCTGAACCAATGTGGCATTTGAACGAAGCAGACTTGGGGGAATTATCAGTATTTGCTACTCAACTGTTACTAACACTAAGCAACTTTTAGCAATACAGTAGTTTTCTTACACAACAAAAAAGGTAGCCGTGTCAGAGAGAGAAAGAAGACATGACATGACTGGGGAGAGGAGCCTGAGTGATATGAGTGGCAGGTAAAAACAAGCCAGCAGCAAGGAAGCAGAATCACCTGCCAACATCCAAACCAGTAGGCACCATGGATGAATCATTTGCTTTGGGGAGGGATGGGCAGAAGGCTCTGCAAAGGGTTGGCCAGGGTAGCCCATGCTAAAGAAGAGCAGGCACACAGATTTACAAGCTATTTATATTCAGAGTTCCACAGCCTCTGGGGAGGAAGAGAGAACAGTGCCAGGGAATATCATCTATGCCAAATTTAGCTTTCTTAGTTTTCCGCTATTATCTAATTAATGCCTCATTTAAAATATTGGTATGGCTAAGTCCTTGTGTGTGTGAGTCAGCAAAGCTGCTTCAGGCCAGTTTACACCAGCTGGCAATTCTCCTCTCAATATTGGTGATTCTTTCAGTAGTCAGGAAAAATGTCATTCATGTTTCTATTTGTCATAGTTGTGGCATGACAGTTGAGAACGGGAGGAAAAGGGCAGTGCTTTCTCCAACTTCCCTCTGCACAGTATTGAGTTCCTCACTCCCTGGCATTCTTCTGTCCTTGCAACTCAATTTTGCAAGAGACTCCTTTAACAGACAGAGTCCAGGCAGAGAGACTACGTGACATACAAGGTCATACCGGAAATATTTGGTGGGATGAGTCTGCGTCTTCTCAGTTCTTTCTTGCCCCTCAGTTCTCCATGAGAAGCCTTTTCCAGTGACCTCAAGAGTCCTGGGAAAACGGTTGTTTCAATGGTGATTTGGCAATCACAGACTTTCTGGTACCTGGGTGCTGTTAGAAGAACCTTTTTTGGTACTGATTACATGCCAAAAAGCACAGCAGCATCTGCCAATTGGTTAGTGAAAATGCAGAACTTTCAGTTTTCTGTGTCCAGGACAATCTGCCAAAGCCCTACCAATGCAACAAATTTGCTTAGGAATTTGGTTTCTGCTCTCCCAGCACACATGTTGTTACTTGTGAGTAAGTGGAAATGTTTCCTTTTAATGTTCTTGCTCAGCTCTTTGGGGTCAGTGCAGAGTCTGAGCCTGCCCCCTTTCTTTCCTACAGATTTTAAGGAATCAGCTCAGCCTGCTAGTCCTTTGATTCTACAAATAATGCCATCTGCTGTCACATTTTATAGTTATTCAGTCATTCTTTTTTTTTCTCAAAGGATTAGCAAACACTGTAGATTGTCTGACAGACTATATCCTCCTACTTTCTCACTGTCTTTGTCCCAGAGCAATCCCTTTCCCCTAAGCATGCCATACAGCTTCCAGTTTGCCACTGGTGGGATTACTCAGCTGGACAGAAGTAAAAGATGGCTCATTCCTGCACAAGTTCTGATTCTCCTTGGCGATCATACCCAGTTTGTGTTTCTACAGGGCTGGGATTTATTCCTCTCCAGGTACACATACTCTCACCCTGAATTTTTAAGCTCGGTGCTTAACTGTTATCTTTCTATTCTGGAAGTTCAGTGTTGACTTCACTTGCATCCCTGAGTTTCACTTGCATGCCATGTGTAGACAGGCTATAAGTATTTTTTATCAGCCTTTATTTTGCATTTGTAGCTTCCCCCCTTATTTGTGCTTCTATGAACAACTATGAACTACATTTCTCCCTCATCTAAGGAATCCCCTGTTCTGATCGTAACCTGTGTATTTCCTTTGCTGGCATATTTCAGTGGAGGATTTGCAAATCACAGGATGTTTTCTGTTCTTATGCCAGCTGCCACATCAGTGGCATTATTCCTTGTTTGGCATGTACTTTCTTTTCTCTTTTCATTTTCTGTAAATTGTTTTCTTCCTTGTTTAGCTGTGGTGTTGAAGGTCATGTGCTCCATGTATTAAATTTCAGCTTTTTCTGCTCCTTGGTGTGAGAGCATTGCATTTTTCAATCTCCAGTCTATGTCTGAACAGTTTTTAAAGACCTCTCTGTTACTGAACTCCAAAACTTTTTGCTCTTTAATGAAGGGTCTCCTCATATTCCAGATTCTCAACCTTTTGATTTGACACCAAGGAAGTACAGATTCTGTTTCTTCTTGAGACTTTGTCTGAAAAACATATATTCCACAGGCAACAGCCCAATACCTTCATTACAGGTCTTTTCCCCCTTGAGCCATCTAGCTGGCTTTTCAGTGCAATCCCAGAGCTCTTAAAAGGTTTTCTTTTCCTCGGCAGCCACTAAGATCTGGGACCCTAGACTTGTCTTGTAGTGATTACAGGGCTGAAAAATCCTGAAGAACCATCAGACTTAAAATACACAGGCTTAGATGTATACATACCCAAGGGTGACAGAGGAAAATAAGCTCTGTTAAGAGAAGGCTCAAAGTTATGATTTATCATTTGATGTATCATATGACGTTATGAAAAACGCCAAGAAAACTAAACATCAAGAAAACTAAAAAAAAMCTAATACAAACATGATTTTAACATGCATTTTGAAGAAAGAATAGCTTGTTTAAGATTCATACAGAACTGAATTCACGAAGAAGTTACATAACAGACATAGGGAGGATCAAACCTGATATTACTAATATTGTAAAGGTAAATAATACTCAGAAATAATAGTTTGAGGAATCCTCTCAGGGCTTTTTGATATATCATAACAAGACAAAATGGTATTAGATCATTTTTAAAATAAATATTTTTAAATAACCTTTGAATAAGAACTTTCATAGTTTGAAAATAGCCCAACTATATTCATTTGGAACAGATATACAAGAACTTCTTTCCCTTTTTCTTGAGCTTGATTCTATCTCACTGCATCATATCTGAAACTGGTTTATTCTCTCTGTCTTGCATAATGAAATGGAGTCCAGGAAGAACTTCCATTCTGCAAAAGTGGAGGAAAAGAGAAACTTAAATCCAAATTTACTCCAAATACTTCACACAAGTGGAAATCCTGTCAGCATCACTAATAATGAAGAGGAAAAGGATCATTTAAAATCAAATATAGGGAGTATACAATTAAGCTAGTGTTTCTACAAAGAAAAATATTATTTGAAGGGTTCCAACAGAGCTGGTTGCTGAATCTCCTCTCCTGTTCTTCCTGAACTGCCCCTCTGGCCCGCGTACTGTTTCAACCAAGGCTTAAAATAAAAATTAAATGCAAGGAATTTCTAGCTGTGAGAGGCATCCCCAAGTACATGTTGTTATTCCCTATAGACCACTGTGCTTTGCCTACATGTGGGAAAACTGAAAAAATCCTCTTGCACCAACAGTTGCATTGATGTTAACGAAAGGATAACCTGTGCCATGGCTGGAGCCCACTGGGTCCATATGTCTGCTCCATATTACAGCTTGCCTTTTCTGTAGCACCTGAGTCATTCTGCTAATCAGTAAAAACATACCTTCCTGCTATCACCTCCCAGAGACTTCTAGTGCCAAAAAACACTCTCATATCCYCTAGACTTCCAGTAAGTCCACTAGCATAACAAAATTACACTGCAGAAAATGAGAGCAGAGTCTGGCCCCTTGCTGAGGTCTCATGTTGAGGGAGTCCAACAGCTGCTTGATTTGGAGCAACAGGTTATCCAGAGGCCAAGCTGAAAGCAGAGAGAAACAAAGTACTGACTGAGATTTTCTAATCTGTAATTATTTCTTCATAATAAACACAGACACCTGCAACATAACACATAGTCTACACATACTGCTAATAACCTCTCAGCAAGTTATATGACTAAGACTAGACTGTAAGACTAAGATTCCTTTAAGAGGAAAGATGGTCTAATAATAGCCATCTTATGCAGGAAACAGAGTATATGATATGATGTATACATTACTACCTCGAAGAGATGTCATTCATCTTCTCTGGTCCTTTATTCAAACCTGGAAGCGTTATTTTCAGTGCAGCAATAGGAATTTACTTAAGCATAAGCACTCAGATCAAACAACAGAATTTCTTCCCTAAGGGTAAAAAAGTCTCTCTGTGTGCATAGCTTCCCAAGCTGCTGAATGGATTGCATTTGTAATATTGCATTTGAGAAATAAATAATGTTTAGTTTACTACAGGCTTTCAGCCCAGCTGCCTAAAGTCAGGCAA
Source organism: Rhea americana (assembly GCF_003343005.1). Taxonomy (NCBI): domain Eukaryota; kingdom Metazoa; phylum Chordata; class Aves; order Rheiformes; family Rheidae; genus Rhea; species Rhea americana. The sequence continues at coordinate 2,568,732 of NW_028186912.1, forward strand.
CCACTACAAACATTTGATATTTTTCCTTTATTTCTTTAAATATTTACTTAACTACACTAACCTCAAATACTAATCCAAAATTTCCAAAGAAAATGTTGGGAATGTAAAATCATCATTGCTAACAACAACAAGAAACACTGTAATATTAGCACTGAGAGTATTTGTAGCTTACTTTCTTCAAAATATTGTTTAACTGGTAACTGTTAAAAATAGAAAGAAAAAGAAAAGTTGGTCTTTTTTTGGAAGGAAGACGTAACTTGCAAGGTATTTCTTAACGATTCATGAAATCAGTCTGTTTTATTGCTTATATTATTTACACTGTCCTGAAAGTAAGTATTTTTTTGCATTTTAAGAGAATTGAGTTAAATGAATTGAGTCCAGATCACCTGAATTTTCAGAAAGTTAAAATTCACTATGAGAGGAAGATTTAATTGATATAATTAAATCCTGCCTAAATTAAAACACAGTTGGTATACCCCAGGCATTGTAGTAAGATCTGTTGCCAGATTTGGGGCCTGATGGACACCTCTAATTTTAAGGTACAGTTGTCCTACACTTGTATCATATTCCTAAACTCTTTTCCATATCTGTAGTGTTTGTCTCACAAATTGTCTTTCAGGTTCTGAATAGTGTCACAGGGTTGCAAGATTGGGGCTGTTTATGCTGTCACTTAGTAACAGCACAGTTAAAATTTCAGGTAAACATGCCTGTCTCAACCTCCTTAGGCCTGCATGTTGTTTCTTTTTTAAGTTTATATCTATTTCTATCCAAGTCTCTTTATGGAAGTTAGGGTATCTTACTCAATTTTGTCTTTTCAAAATCTGGACAAGCTGTCTCACAAGATTTTTTGTCCTCTTTTATGATGGGTGCTAGTGAGCTTGGTGGGAGTGCTTCAGAAGAGATGAGTGATAGACTGATTTATCTATTTATCTTCTTCATTCAACCACCTGACATACAGTAGTCAGATATGGAGGTGGGAGATATTACAGGACAAAGAAGCTCATCTTAAGCACAGATGATGGATGGTAAAGCAGCTTCAGTGGAAGTGAAACTAAGGCCAAAACATAATGGCAGCATGTTGTTCAGCCTGCGTAAAACGAAAGGGGAAGAGTGTAAAGACCTTGCAAATCCCACTTCCAAATGTTTTTAATACCTGACACTTAGTACAAACCAGCTTGTACTAGAAAGCTTTTTTTAGAAAAAATTGCTTTGCAGAAGTATTTTTATGAGTCTGTATGTCATTTCTGGCTGCGTTAGTTTAGCAGAGTCACGAGAAGAAGGCAAATGCTGTTAGAAACCATCCCAGTCTCCCGTCATTTTAGTAGCAGGACGTTAGTAAAGGGCAACCAAGAAGCCCTCATGAAACCGTTGCAGCACATTACTGTAACTCACAGTCTAAGTTTTAATTCCTTTTTACACTTGTTAAAATTGAGCACTCAAAGAAAATGTTGCCAGATCATGATAGATCCACCTCCAACTGGATATCTGGTTTGACTTAAAGACTTAAAATAATGATCTTCTGCCATATGTTGGATATAACTTGAGGTTTTTTTAAAAAAATGTGTCTTAGATTAAGTGTACAGTATATGCCACAGCACCGTTGAGTTGTTTCTGTGAAGAGAAACAGCATTGCTTCTGCTCTCTAGTTGGGAGGACTTTCCCTTCAGGCTAAGTGAGACAACAAATTAGGGGTGGGCCTTCAGTGTGGTCTTTTCACAAATGGAAGGTGCTGTGTTGTCTAAGCAGGGAGTTTTCCGACAAGGGAGGCATAATAAAGTCAGACAAAAGACAGTCAAAAATACTGAATTCAGTTACATTGATTTAGCTGCAAAAATGCTCTCCTATTATGTGAAAGGGCACATCCTGAAATGTAAACATCAGAAAAAAGAAAAAGCTAACATTTACTTACAAACAGGCATACGCCTATGAACACACATAGTGCATAAAATAGCTAATGTATCACATAAAAATGTTTCTGTAATACTATTAATGAGCACAATTTTGATTTGAAATGTGAATATATTCATGACAACTGTGCTGAGTATTTGTAAAACCTAAATTATAACAGTTTCTTAATGAGGTATCATATAAAAGTATACTTAGGCAATTTTGGAAAAGCATATGAATTCCTGGATTGATTTTAATGACTTCAATGGAAAGATTTCTTGTATGTTCAATGTTATTTTCGGTACTTTTGAAAGCTGATGAATCTGTTGTACAATGTTTACTAGTACAAATAGCACACTGTATATTTAATAAACATCTCTGGAACCCATCTTTCCATTTATTGCTTTTGTTTGTTTCTAACAGTGCCACAGTACAAGTAGATAAAAAGCTTTGTACCTTTTGTTCTAATTCACTCAAATAGTGACAGTCTTAGCTAGCTGCATTGGCTTTCTCTAATAATTCCAAATGACTGCAATGAAACCCACTGGCAAGAGTATGGCAGATCAAGTGCAAGTTTCCTGTCTCATTCACTCAAAAAGGCTCTTCTCATGATTTCAGTTTGTTTTAATTAGAATTTTATGAATCCTTCCCTTCCTACTTTCTGAAGGCAAACATGAACATTGCCAAAATCTGAAGCCATACCATTATACCAGCAGCAAGTTGCTGATGTAATCAAGGATGCTTTGACTGAGCAGGGGAGTGATGGGTCTACGAAACTATCAGCTAGATCCATTAGTGCATCTGCTCTAATTACCCAGGCAACATCAGAGGTCATCTAGAGGGCACTAAAACAGACTCTTGGTACCCTGAGCAGCAGAGCCTTACTTTCAGAGTAGCTGTGACAACACAGATACATGAACTATATCACAGTGTCAGTAAAGAACAGGTGGGAGTTGTTTTGACTGAAAATGTGATGATGGTGAAGGCTGAGTGGCCTATTCTTTCATGTGCACATGTTACTGTAAAGATGAGCATCCAAAATACCTCTATACACTCTGCAGTTCATGTGGTCAAGATGCAGGCATGTACAGATGTGAATCTTTATGGCAAAGTCTTAAAGGACATCAAGAATAAGCAAAAAGCATTTTAAAAGAATACCTCAGACTTCTGCTAAGTTTGTCTACTAGAAATCTGTTCAGTCACCATAACAAAAATGTTTCAAACATTTTTGTGACCATTTGAGGAATCCTAACACATCAGATATGAAATGTCATGTGCAATTCCATTTCTAAGAGCATCATGTTGCTTCAGGTTACCTGAGGATAGTGAACATCTAATCGTGTGATGCTAAAGTGAAACAAGGAGCCCTCATCTCACTGCAAAAAAAGCATAAAGACAAACCATTTTTTTGTGATTTGTTTGTTTGTTTTTAAAGTGAAAAGTGAGGTTCCTAAGATGACTCAAAACAATTTGTATCCTTGTATGAACCCTTCCTTCTCTCTTCCTTATCCCTCAGCTCATAACTGTTTCTCTACCACAATGAGCAGAATCAGGTTGCCTGTTTCAGACACCATAAATATCTGATACAAACAAAATTAAGCAGGATTTTTACAAACTAAAGGTGAAGTATGTAAAAAAACGTAAGGCAAAACATTAGCTATTCATCTCAAGTAAGGTATTCTTTCATTACAATGGACATCAATTGCTTGCAGTAATGATATTAATCATCATCATGCTGACATCACTGTTATTAAGATATTGTTATGCATCACATTTGCTGTTCATCACAACTGTGTGTTCTACTTTACAGGCAAATCAAAGATATTGTCCCTGTCTTGGAGAACTTATAGTCCTAGGGAGAGTAGGGAAGGTCCTGCAAGCAATTATTTCCAGATGAAGTGCTTAAAGAGTCGTGCATCAGGCACACTGTATAATAGGGTTTGTAGGACTGGGCCCTAGGACATACTTGGATGTGAAATAATAATAAATAAAAAATCATTTGTTTGTTTTGTTAGAATCTCACAATCTTTCAGATCTTCCTCTTTTTTAAAAGGTTTCTATGGCTGAAGAGAAGAGCAGAGAATTGTTTATTGGTTGGGTTGATGAATTGCGTGTTTACAGGGAAACTTAGCAGAAGCGGTGGGGAAACAGTAGATGTAAGATATGACCTGGATTGACAGGGAACCTGATCAGAAGAGAGATAGAAAGGGTAACAGTGAGGTGGGCAGAGTGATCGACATGGAGGGATGAAAAGTGGCAAGGAGAAAAGTGGCCAGAAGCTATACATTGCAGGCTTGAATGAGGCATGAAATTAGAATTTGATGTGAAAAACTAAAGGAAGGTACTGAAAGGAGATCGAAAGGACCTGGCCACAGACATAGCATGTAGATCTATGTGATTCAGATGGAAAGACTGGAGGGTAACAAAGTAAGATGCCTGGTAACTGTAGATTATCAAAGTGAAGGAATGAAGTAATAAGGCCTTGGGGCTGGGGGAATAAAAATAATGAGAATGGAAAGGGATCAGTGGGTCTCGAAGATCATGTGGAAAAGAAGGACGGTAAGGCTGGTGTAACTGCCTGTAGCTACACAAGAGAGGGCAAGGCCGATCTAGTGTCCACTGAATTCCCATGCTGACGTCAATGGGCACTGGACCAAATCCACAATATAAAGGGAGAGAAGAGCCAGGAATAGGTCATGCAATAAAAGGGAGAAGAGCTTAAAAAGACCACTCAAGTCTGCTGACAGTGTGTTCTGAGGTGAAGAGGATCAAGAGGATAGGGATTTCTTGCTACACAAATATAAGACACAGCACAGTTTAGGCACTGAGGTTACTCAATGATTGAAGGTAATCAAATGTAGATGTGAGATTCACAGAAGGCAAGATACTAGAATTAGAACCTCTAAGCTGGTCAGTAGGAGGAGAAGGACATAATTCAGAGCTGGACACTTCTCACCACTCACACCTGAGTGGAGAGCCTAAATATGATCAGTCTTTTAGGCACTATCAGAAGAAAGAGAAGAGAGAACTGCTACTGTTTTGCCTCTTACTCCACCACCTCATTGCTAGAGCCCTCCAGGAGTAAGGAGGAGGGAGACGCAGAGTAGGGATTTCATATAATCTTCCATATTGCTTTCTGAAATGTGTTGATAAAATGTACTTAGCAGAGACACCCCACAGACAAAAGTAGAAACATTTTGGTACTATTCATTAGAAATTAATTATTAGGAATATTCATGCAAGTATTTGAGACACCTACATTTATTATAGATCTTCTTTTGAATTTGAATTATCTGCTGTTAGACCAAGTTATATGATATAAATTAAAAATTCAGTGAGATGTTCTACCATACTTCAGAATCAACAGCATCTGGAGATATTGATGTGGATGATAGCCAGAACAGAAATTCAGTCTCAGCCTATTGACATCAGCTCCTCAGGGAACAGGATTTTCTAATGCTTTGCATACAGACACTAAACCAGCATGCAGAAATAGTAATAAAAGAAACCACTATGATGTTGAGCGGTTCCTTCACTTCTGCATTCCYAAGACATTATGATGTTGACTTCCTTTGTAAACTATTATGAGATTATTTGCTACAGAGGAAAGTAGACATGTAAATGCCATTTGTTATTATTATATTGATGAGAATTGGAGCACTGCCTTTTTTTCCTGGAGAGGAGAATTATTACTCAAGAGGACAATCTTATTTCTTTCAGAAGAATTTGCAAATGTTTAGTTAGCAATTAAAATTTATCACTTGTCTCTAAGGAAGGTGAATGGGGGTACCTTGCAACAATGAAAATAATCAGTTACAAATCAAGTCTATGAATGACCCCCTTTCCGGTTCATAAACCCTGTGTTGCTCCCTTGTTCCCCTACCACCACCACCACCCCCTCCCGCTTTATGCAAAGGGTCGAGCAGTGTGTAATTCATATCCTGTGCCATAAATCTCACTAGACCACAAGAGGGAGCAGCTTTCAGGGGTGTAGGCAACCAGGGAAAGATAAAAAAACTAAAATTAACAAAAATAACCACACAGGAGATCTTCAGTCTCATACTAGAATAAAGAAAATGTGGTACTCTCCCAGCCAGCTGCGTGTTATTTCAGGTTTAGCAGAGCCTAATCGGCAGGTTCAATCTTCATGACAAAGTGGACAGCAGACAGATACTTGCTCTTCACAATTACTCTRTTTAACAGATATTCCTGTGTTCATTTCCAAATGTTTTTCAAGGTTAACCATAACATGTTCTGCATTAAAGACAGAAGTTATAGCCTTAACACCTCCAGCTGGCTAAGTCAAAGGTCACTCATCCTGAGAAGATGGACTCCTCAGAGAACAACGGCAGGTCAAGTCAATACTATAAAACACAATTGACAGACAAAGGACAAAGGATTTGCCTACGAGCTAAACACCTTCCAACACCTGTAGTATTTGTACTTCAAGATTATTTTTCCTTCTTTTTTAGAAAGCTAATAGTACCCCCCTCCCTGGCTTTCTCTAACCTTGAAGGAGGATTCTGTTCACTTAAGCAAACTGCTGTAAGCTGAAGTCTATCACAATGGATTTGACCTCTCTCAGGAGCCATTAACACAGAACACTGAATTTTCTGCATCACGTGAATCTGCACATCCAGACTCCTCACTCTGCTGCACAGTCACACACTGAAGTAACATGTCTGGATCAGGCAGGTAATATGCAGTGTTGTGGAGTATCTGAAGACCACATACATATCTGGTAGAAGCAAATATAGGTCTGCCCCCCTATCTTTGCTGGCACAGACACTCTGGCGGGATTGATTGACATTGCAATTTTTAAAAAATTGATGCTTAGTCCTCATCAGTTAATAACTTGGATTTGGTGGGAATTTCCCCTCTTTCTGAACTACAAATGGAAGCTTTCTTTAGAACAGATTGCCATATCATCAGAAATATTTTACTCTTTGAATTCTCACAAAACACAATGAACTCTATGGAGGACGTTTGTATGTTTAAATGTCATATCAGTGTGCCTGTGAACAGTAAGGCTACACATACAGCTGGTCTCCCTGGCTGCTGCATGGTTGTAAGCCTGATGTTGCACTAGAGTCCGATCTCCTAATTGCTTATACGTGCCCATATGTCAGCATGCAGCGGGGCACCACTTTGGCCTATACTCTCTGACCCTGCTAACAAAAGGCACCTGAGTGGGATGAGAGCTTGGTGTACACTGACGTCCCACCCCTCCAGGCAGGGCAGATGCAACTGGCACATCTGGAAGAAGCCCTAAAGCCTGGTCAGTATTGCTGCAACTGAAATGCTCTGATTCAGCTGAAGAATTCAAGTTCACATCAGATACTATACCTAACTGAGTCCAAAGACTCAGTTATAATTTCCTGGAGCCCCTGTGATGAATTCATGAAGTCAGAGGAACAAGGGGTAAGATGATGAAAAACACCAATCAGGCATTGGGGCCTACTTTGGGATCCTTGTTCCCAAAGCAGGCATTCTTGCTTCTGCTACCGGCCACAGGAAGATCAGGGGACTTCCAGTGAAACACTAGGGACAGCAATGCCTAAGGCATTCAGGTGCGTGACTCCTGACCATGCCCAGCTGAGGTTCTCGGCTGTGACCCCCCGTTTGGAAGTAGGCAGCTAGGCCTCATTGCTATGATATCTAGAAGAAAAAGGCCTTTCCCTGTGCCCTGCTGCACATGCAGCCCAATACTTAGCCCAATATTCCTGAGAGCAAAAACTTACCTGAGGACAGAGAAGAGCAGTTGTCAAATTCTCTTTTGGCCTGGTTCACAGCAAGGACTCCAGTCTGGGTCTCCTACTCCCCAGGTTATCCCAAAATAAGCCTTTTGTTTCTTTAAGCTATATTAAACCCTTTGTATAAATAATTAAATGTTCATTGAGCCAGACTGGGGAACAGGAAATAGGAGAGAGTGATTCTCCAGCCTGCTGGCTAGCATGCTCATCTGGGATGTGGGCAAGTCAGGTCCAAACCACTACTGCAACGAGTCGTTAATTATTCATACAAAACAGAACAGCTTCTATGAGAGAGAGAGAGAGTGCAATTATCCAACAGATTGGCTGTGGATCTACTCTCCTGGGGTATGGGAGAGCTGAGTTGAAGTCCCCACTCCAAATCAGAGTGAAGAAGGTTTTGAGAATAATCTTTTACTCACAGGTAGGTGCTGACAGGGAGTACACAGATGCAGATACTCCTGATAAACTCCTCCTAATTCTTCTCCCATTGATGTGACTTCTCTCCTACGGTGAAAATTAATGTATCGTGGGTGAGACTTCTTTGTTTTATAAGTATAAATTGCACATCAAGCAAATCATTTAGATTTCCTTTACAGTAGTGGAAAAACACAGCAAGAGTAGCAGTTTCTGGAAGCAATTCATCTCATTAATAAAAAATCTGTGAGTTGATTTGCTCTCCAGAAGTTTTGGCTCTCCTTTCACTACAAAGGAGCCTAGATGTATAGTTTGGATGCAGATAAATGTTTGAGAGCTACCTAAAGTTAGCTAAGAGGAGTCAGGGTTACTTAATGCACCTTTCACTAGCGTACAGCCAGTCATGCAGCAATGTGAGTGCCCTGACACAGGGCGCTTTTCTGCGGTGGCAGAGTTTCTGCAGAGCCCATGGAGGCCCTGGATCCCACCAAATGGTACGTGCTCTTCTTGCAGTGCTCTCTCCACTAGGCAACTAAAATTGTTCCTTCTTCTTTKATCTCTTACTTCTTGTGCTTTTTTAACTGTGCTTGAAATACACATTGCACTAGCTGTTGCTTTTTCAAAGACTTGTACCTAGAACTAGAAAATACTGCTAGCCTGGAAAAAAATGCATAACTAAAYAGTACTTGTTTTGGTTTTGTTTTTAATCAGCTTATGAAGTCAAAACACTAGGAGATCCTAATTTATATGGCAATGCCAGTTGTTGGAACGGCATAGTCCCTCCTTGTAGGGACTTCAGGAGAATCAATGAAYGATAGTGTGCACATCCCACTGACATAAACAGGGATGAGATCCACCCAGTATGCTTGTGACAGCTATCTCAGGGAGACTAGCTCAATGTCCTCCAGATGGGGAAACCACAAGTGAGTGGAATGATTTTTTTTTCTAGGTTGTTTTCAAATTAAACAAGTAATAAAGTTGCATGACTCTGTAGTCTGCATCATGCCTTTAAATGTGGTATTCAAATGTCATTGCCATCCAGCAGCAGATGGGGCAGGGTTTCTCATCGCAGTAAAGTTTCCTAGGGAAGAAAGCTAGGGAGAGCATTTTGGCAGGAAAGCATTTGTCTAGTAATGTTATCCAGGTGTGGAGGTATTGCAGGGTGGGAACTAGGGAAACTGCTTGAGTCTCACCAGCAGCAATATGGGTGCAGGAGCTGGGTCAGAAAATACTGAGTTTCAGGTTGTTCCCTTGCATGACTTCCAAGAGACAGTGCAGATGTGGCTAGAGGGGCTAATGGCAAGGAGTAGAGAGACTACTCTGGCATCTAAAATGAGTCCCTACACTGGACTCTCTCCGGTAGCTCCATGTCTCTCTTGTACTGGGGAGCCCAGAACTGGACAGAGATGTGGCCTCACCAGGACCGAGTAGAGAGGGCTGCTGGGAACACTCTTCCTAATGCAGCCGAGGATAGCATTGGCCTTCTTGGCCACAAGGGCACGTTGCTGGCTTATGGTTAACCTGCTGTCCATCAAAACTCCCAGGTCCTTCTCTGCAAAGCTGCTTTTCAGCAGGTCAGCCCCAGACATCCATGACAGCATTCCAATCATGCGAGCTACCCCACCATGTCTCTGTAACTACAATGAGATCATGGCCCTGCGACTGCACACAGATCTCGTTCCTCCTGTTTATTGTCCATGCTGCATGCATTGGTGTACAGGCATTTCAGAGAGGTAATCGAGCATGTAGGTTTCCCAGGAAGGGTGCAAGAGGATCCCCTATAAGCATGTCCTGTACGCACCTCCTTGGCTACATGCACCCACTGGAGACATCATGACTTGAGACACATTTTGATGACTACTCTGTCTCTGTAACTCTCCTCTTTCCCCATCTTTCCTAGTTTAAACCCCCCCTTACCAGACTGACCAACCTGTTGGCAGAGACACATGCCCCGCTTAGTGAGGTGGATCCCATCTCTCCGCATCAGTTGTCTATCTTCAGACGGGGTCCCAGGSTTGTAGAAACCAAAACCCTATTGCCAGCATCAGCGGTGCAGCCAGTTGTTAACATGGAAAATCCATCTACTCCTCCTTCCATTCCTTCCCCTCACTGGCAGGGTTGAGGAGAAAATGACCTGGGCTCCAAGGCTCTTTGACCACCATTGCCAGAGCTCTGAAATCCTGTTTGATGATTTCCAATTTTCCCTTGGTATCGTTAGTGTCCACACAGAAGAACAGCAGAGGGTAATAATCCAGCACATGGACAAGCCTTGGTAATCTTTCCGTAACATCTTGTAAAGCCAAGAAAGTGCTACATCCCAGAGAGGAACAGAAGCATAGACACAGCTGAGCTTCACACTTGGTGCTGGTGACCTCTCCATAACAACCTCCGCCATATGCGTGTCATTGTGGCTCAACTTCCTGAGCTGCCTCACCCTTTCCAAGATGAACCCAGGCTTTCATTCTGGGTCTCTGACTCACCCTGGTGGGGCAGTGTACTTCACTTCCGGGAACCATGGAGGAACCATTTGACCAATAAACATGTAGGATTTATCTGGTTTTTAATAGATACCATATTGCTTGTCCATTCTGTTAGTTGTATAATTTTATTTAAGATTCCTCATCTTCACACGATTCTCAATTTGTTTTTTTTAAGTTTCTTCTTCAACGGAATTGCTATTCATTGGTGGTAATTGCATTGATTTTAGCACAGGGCTGATAGCCAAGTGATGTTCTCCAAGAAAGCATGAATGGCCTCTGAAAGCGCCCCTGTATAAATGAATGATCTGTTCTTATGGGAAAGGCACTGAGCTGGAATGGTACACGGCGTAATGTTATTATTATTGCACTACACTGTCCAAAGCTTTTCACTCCATTCTGCCAAAAGCAGGGAAGGTGTTTTCTGTAGGTCCTGCTTTTGGCAAAGTTTGACAGTGTGCGTCACCCCAAAACACTTGCCCTTGAGTATCATTGAATAACTTTTGCCCAGAATATCTTGCCAGTTTGCAAGGGAGATTTCATACTGACTTCTTCCTGCTGTTACTCTTAAAGCTTGATACAGTCTGGGCTACCTGGCTGAAGCTGTACCCATGTACCCTATTTGATTTTTGCTTTTCAGTGGCTCACCTAACAGGTGCCAGTGAAGGCAAATCCAGGAAGGGGCGTGTTATTCTCACCATCCTTTTGGTGTGCAGTAGAGGAGACTAGTTCTAGCATTACATGTGTATTTTGCATAACGATTTATTTTCTGGAAGCAAGAGAAAACAACTGTCAAATGTTTTACCATAATATCTGTATTGCTCATTCATTTTCAGTTTGTTYCAGTTTCTAGTTATGTCTGTACTTGATCTTATATGAATCATCTGTTATTTCAGCTGTTTTTGTCCTAGGTTTTTTGCTTGGTTGCTGATCAATAACACAGTCAAGTTCCAACTGTAACGTGACAATATATGCCTGGTAGTCTCATTGTTACTGATTCTTAACACTTTCCAATATCTGATTTCATCTGTAGGTTTGCCAGCTTTTGCAGAAACATTACAATTAGTTGCAGTTTAAATTTTACCATCAGTGGATGTAATAAAAAGCATTACATTTCTCTTAGGTACCTCTTACTTTTCCAAAGCATTTAAGATTTTGTTGGATCTTTCTTTAGTTAAGTTCAAAATACAGAAGTCAAAAAGCATTCTTTGCTGTATGTTCTACATTCAGTGTGGCATCCAGATTGTTGTCTTTCCTTTATCTATTTCATGTAGGTTTCTATGCTTCCCTGGAAAAACTCTGTTTTTCACAAATAACCATGTATACACATTGCATCAGAGAGTAAAGTATTGCTTACAGCCATGCCTGAAGTTATTCAGTCAGCCACAGCAAAGAAATCAAGCAGTAAAATTTATTTCACTTCTGGCGCCATGCTAAGAGACACACTCAAAAAGACATTTGCAAGAAATAACAGYGGCTTTATTGAATCTACTAAGTTATGAGCAATTCTGCATATGCTAGTAGATGATGTGGTTTACAATAACAAATAATTACGCACATGAACAGCCTACACCAATACAGATATCTGGAACTCACAAGACTACTGTTTCTTCCATGTTTAAGGCTGAGAATTTTCTAGTTACTAGCTCAAATTATTAAAAAAGATATAGGTTAAACAAAAGTAAAGTTGAAACTGGGAAGTGAAAATAACTGCCCTTCCTCTGAACAGGTAGACTGGTAAAGAAGTCTTCATTTGCTCAGCACCGGTGCTATTTTTAACCAAATATTAATTTTGAGATGATAATATCTACCCTGCAATGTAAAGTGACTTTGATGCTAAGTTCATCAGTCAGCTACACAGTTAACCCAGAGATACCCTCTTGGCCTGCTTGGGGGCATCCAACTGGTTTGCTCAGGAAACACCTCAGGTGGGCAGCAAGCATTAAATATACTCAGGGACATGCCCTCCTGCCTTGTGGATAAGCCCCAGAAGTCTCTGCCTAGCCAGCATGTCCCTGCCCACCTGACACTGCCATGGCCTGGAGGAGCAGAAAGCCACTTGCCACAGTCGCCCATGGTGTTTGGTAGGAGCCTGGACTCACACTGTGCTCATGCTGTCACACTGCAGGGACACGGAGCAGGATTTGGGAATATTTCATGCTTTTTCCAGTCTCTTCAGCTTAGACAAAAGCAGGCATAGTCATCAGGACCTAAGTAAGAAGAGAAACATGGCCTTCGCTTCCTGGACCTACCTCTTCTCCATCTTCACTATCAGAGAACCTCCAGATTTTTTTTGTTGCATATTTATTATTAATAAAATGATATTTTCTACTTATGTACAATTTCCAAACAGATATATTATTATTTTCCTATGGTAGCATGTACTAGCAGAAAGCCAAGATGGAGTTCTCCGTCATGTGCCCGGAGCTCTGCAAACTTCATGTGTACACACACATATGCACACCCACACTCYCTCTAGAGGCCACCCAAGCATAGTCTGCTACTAAAGAAAAACAAGAGATCCCCTATACCACAGACTTGATAGCATCATTCAATGTAAAAGACATTAGCAGTGATTCAGTCTCCAAAAACACAAATTGTGTAGTGACTTCTACCTCTGTCAGAACTTTAAGCCCAGTAGAGTCTCTGGAAAAAATACAGAGTGCTGTGACTGAAGAAATAGTACAAGATATTTTAAAACTAACTGTATTATTTTATTAATGTCAGAATTAGATGAAAAGAACTTCAAGTTGAAAAGTCAAACATAAAAAATTTGAAAAGTTTAGAATTACTACAATTGTTCGTTAAGATCCAATCATTAATTCCATGATTGACACTTTTTTCCACATAGTCTACCCAGATCCAGAGGAATATTTTGATGAAGGACTTGGAAGCTCTGATCACAACGACCAAGACCTAGATCTCCAAAAGGTAAGGCTGATATCCACACAAAACAGATTACTTAATTCAGAAGAGGATTTGTAAAAAAATAGCACCAAAAAAAATCATGTCCACATCCCTCCTTGCTTCTGGTCCCACATGCAAATGTTGAAAGTAGTGAAAAACAATGAAAAACATAAAAGCACAGATGATAATAAGTGTAAAATCTCATAGGATCCCATTCACCATGCTGCTTTGAATCACCTAAATAGTACTAGCTCGTTAAGCTAGTAGGCTGCTAGTGAGAAGGCATTGTATTTGAAATAAATAAAACATTTCTATAACTATGTTTTCCAGTCTAAATGAAGGAGTCAAAAGACAAATCTTTATCACACATTGGTAACAAAAAAAAAACAGAATATTACTCACCCATTATTAGACCATTACTCCATTATTGGATTATAATTCATGTAATGTGTAATATTTAGCCTACTTTTAGAAATGCTGAAGCCAGGTGATAAGGTTGCTCAGCAGGTTGAAATTTGTTTGCTTAWTATTTTCCATTATCTTCAATCAACAGTAGGATAGCTGAATTTGTTTTTCACTGAACCTTTCTCCTCAAAAATATCTTCAGGTGTTACGATTACATTTTGTGCAGAGAACTTTGCAGGCCTTTAATGCAAAGGCAAAATAAAAGACTTACGTATCCTATGCAGCCAGTTATCACAAATGACAGATTTTCTGATCCACTGCAAATAGTGCTCTACTGAAGTAAAAAAAAAAAAAAGGCTACACTGCTAATCTTAGTTGTGTACATGCCCAAAGAGGAATTCAGGCCTGGTCTAGCATCAGCCCAGGAAAATAGCAAAAGGGTATGGGAGGAGAGGAGCAGTGATCCAAAGCATGAGTGGCTAGGCAGAATGAAGAGCCGTAATTAAAGATTTCTCTAAAATTACTCATGAAGAAAAACATTGGGCTAAATGGGCCTTGCATGGACAAAACTCTTGCTGGCTTCAGCAACTGCCTCTTAATATAAACCATTTCCGCACATGGGCCTTTATCTATACAACTGTGTTTTAAATACCTTGCTATTTGCACTTACATCCCTTAAGGCAAAACTCTGCTTTTAGTTACACAAATAGAAACTCAGTAGCTTTTCTCTGTATTAACATTAGTATAGTGGAGAGCAAATTTTGGCCTAAAACTTTGAGATAATTTTTATTTGGATTTTTATTGGTGTATTAGCAAATTATTACAAATACCCTGCCAACAGTCAGGTAAGAGGTATTTTCAAAATTCCTGTGGAGAGAACAAGGATTCAAAGCCTGTTCTGAAAGTCATTATTTCCAGCACTGCAACCAATTTCACGGCTGATAACACAAACGTCTACCAGCAGATAAGCAAAGAAAATACGTCTGTGTGATTAACTACAGCTCTGATCTACTGTATGTGAATGAGTTGCACTTTTCCCTTCTCTTAACTTCAGAGTTACTTAGCAATCCTGCTCCCATTTGATTCAACAAGTTTTTATTAGCTTTAGTGTGAGCAGATTTTGTATGCGGCTAAGCTTATCAGAGCATAGGATGTTAGATATGATGTCTGAAGATCCTGCAGGAGACCACACAACATTTCATATAAAATATACTTCTCCCATTTTCCTGAAATTTTCTAATACCATAAAGGTCCTGGTACTCATATGCTGTAACCAAATCACTTCAGTTACTTCTCACACAATGCAAAAAATGAGTTTATGGATATTTCCTAGGGTC
This sequence comes from Rhea americana, assembly GCF_003343005.1. NCBI lineage: Eukaryota > Metazoa > Chordata > Aves > Rheiformes > Rheidae > Rhea > Rhea americana. The sequence continues at coordinate 2,583,912 of NW_028186912.1, forward strand.
TTCTCTAGTTTTCTCTTGAAGAATTTCAAGAACATCACATATATTTTAAATTAACTTTTAAATCTAACTTTAAATTGTAGCGTCGACATAAAAGTATACAACATTTACTTCCTAAACAAAATTGTCTCAGTCTCTTGCCCTGTTTTATTAATTTGTATCAAAACTCCGTCAGATCATGCAAAACAGAAATATCAAAAAAGCCTTGGAAAGCACAGTAGAAAAAAAGTAATTAGCTTTGTAAATTCAATCTGAGAACATCTGGCAGAGAATAGGAGAAGATTTATCTGCACTCACTATTCTAGCTTAAGTCCAATAATGATGGCCTCAGATAATTTCTGCTTCCTTATTATCTCCAGTTTGGCATTTTCCGTGAAGCTGAGATTGCCCCTGCTGAAAAAGAACAACCTCTTCCCCCACAAAAAACCCCAAAACACAAAACCCATGTTACATCCCCTCACTTACATTCTTTAGGCCAAGAATAGCAGTAAATGATATGAAAAGAGCTGACAAATATATTTCTTGCAAATAAGATAATTTCTCTGCATTTACAAACCAAACTCTGCATAGGTAGTACCTTTGAGGAAAACACACTATATGTGTATAAACTTTTACTGGATGAAACTATGTAAAGGATTTGTTGTCTTTTAAAGCTTGCCTTTTGGAAAGTATGCAAGCAATGTTTTGAGGACTAAGGCTAATTATTCCTAATATAGGGTCAGCTATGCCAGCAAACTACTTTCTTGCTGAAAGAGGCTGTTTTGGTCATGAAGGTTAAAAGATAAAATATTGGTAAAAACACCTGTTAGTGGTCTAAGTTGCATCCAACAGCTCATTGTCAATGATGTAGCTTTACCACTATTCTTGTCTGCTCATTTGTGGCCGCTATAATCCTCTAAAAATGCTTCCCCAGCACACACTTCCTATTGCTAAGTTCCTACTGGTGACTCACTCCAAGGAAAGCACGACATTTCAGGAACACTTTTCTCACACAGAGCAGAGACCTCCCTGTTGCTGCTGTCTGCTGCAGCAATACACCGCAAAACAAAGAGAGAGGAAAGCAGGAAACACCCTTATATAAAGGAGTTGATGGAATAGACTCAGGACATGAGCAGCTTTCATAAACATGTATCGTAAGAGAAGTACACTGGAGGTAAAAAGTAATTGACTAGATTATTTTTTCTTAGATTCTCATGACTTTAGGCCTAAGTTAGACTTTCTGATCATGATGATGAATGCAACATGTACAAAAATAGCTTGCCTTTTTTAACTTTAAAGCACAAATAGCAGGATGTTGAATATGCAAAATCATCCTGACCAACACCATATACACCACTGAGTGAAAGGAAGTGAGTCATAGCAGTCCAGAAAAGTTTGGGCAGAAATGGTGCGTGTGCCGTACCCAGCTGAAACAAGAGAAGGAGACCAAAGGGACAAAATAGTAGACAAGAACTCAACCCCACTGCACCCAGGACATCCAGAAAATTATTTCCATCTTTTAAAAACATCTTCTCATCTGCAATGAGAGTGAATGATCGAAGGCTTCTTGCTGTGTTTTACCCCAAAGACAGCATCTCTCAACAGTGCAAGCCCATCTTCCGCAAGATTTTTAAGCAACTAACTTTTGGTGGAACTTGGCTATCCAGGGACCTTGGTACTAGATTGCCTCCCAAGACAGTACAGGAGTGTTGATTTGCTTCTGATGTCGAGAGAGGAGCGCTGCTTGTTGAATTTCTAACTCTCTGACCATTTATTGCAACCCAGTAACCCTTCACTGAGAAGTTCTCCCAAGCAAGGATTGCCCCACACAGAATGCTGTTAGTTGAGCCTAGCAAGGTTACAGTCTTGAGAAGTGTTTGTCTGTTTCCCTGCCCAGTGTAATCAGCATCTTTCTGTGTTATCACAGGAACCATGGCAATATGTACTAAAAGAATCATCAAAAGTTAACACTGCATCTGATATATTCAGACACCATATTGGTGGCAAGGTATAAAAATGCTAAGTACAATTTTCTTAGAAACATGACATTTATTGTAAGCCACACTTAGAAGACATTTTATCTACAGTAGATTTGTTCTCCCTCTTCTGCACAATGTTACAAAGTTTTTTTTTTTTTTTTTTTTTAAAAAAAAAGGTCCAGAGAGTATTGTTTCTGTCTTCAGAACTGTCTATGTTTCCTGTAAGTAGTTCCAGCTAATGAAATCAATGATATGGAGACTCAGAGATACATTAGATTCTGGGAGTGAAAGAGTGAAACATATAATTAGCTGCCCCAGATAACAGTTTCAGCAGATGGGTAAGAGCAGTGCTTCTAATGGGCCTTTTTTGACCCAGGGGAGGTGGGCAATCACTTTTTGCTGACTGGACACACAGCATTGAGGGCATCTGGGAGATGAAGCTGTGATAAATGGGTTTATGCAGTATGTCAAACAACCACATTTGTGCACAGCCCTTTTGTGGTCATTCCCAGTACAGAATCACAACTGCCACCAATTGCTGAGAGCTGCATCTGATGTTCTGCCAATAACATACCAATGTGTGAAATATTTCCTTAACTCTCATATAAATGCTGTACAACATTTCCTCTAAATTGAGGCAAAGGTGTCACCTTCCTCCTCTCTCTTTTCTGTGCCTTTTTCCTCCTTCCTTTGTTCCAGTTACATTTGGACTTTTTAGAGGATCTGTCATTGCATGGATGCATTTAAAAAGTGTTGCGTGGTTTCTGTATCTTGCATCTTATACTTTGGTACTTTTGGTACTTTTTTCAAAGGATCCACGTGATCCAGGCAGCATTAAAAGCCATCTGGCATTCAGAATTTTTATTTTACAGGTGGTAGTGAGGCTTTGAATTTTGTTCCATAGAATTGAAAAAAGAGACCCAAATACTTTAAATTCACTGAGAATTAAATATGTAAAAATATTTACATCAAAATTGTATTTTTAAAAATACACTTGAAATTTCAAAATGTTTTGTTGATTCTGAATTATTTTGTAATTGTCCTTCTATCATTTTCATTCTTTTATTTTATGTTTGTCATATTTCTACAGAATAATAATCAAAATATTCTATTTTATTGTATTTTTAAATACACTAAAGGTAGCTGCTTCTTACTACAAATTCAACCATCCTATCTTATCTTTAGATCACAGTGTTTCAGTTTATGCAGTGATGGTAATTTTTGACACTGATATTTTGATATATATAGCAAGAAGATAAGCATTTGATGCACTAACAGGAGAAACAGCTGTTTTCAATAGCTTTGAATCCTTTTCTTTTTGACACCAAAAACTAACACAGCAACATCTGTAAGCTGAAAATGCTTGCAATAATCTGCTGTCTAGGTTCTAATATACAGCACATCATCACTGCAGCTGACTATAAAAGATGTGAATTTCAGCAATTATTTCTGAAAACAAGCTCAACTATTTCTAATAACAATTGCATTTAAAATGCTGACATCTGCTTAAATAGTTCTAATAGAATGGAGATAAAAGAACAAAATTAATGATATAAATTATTTGTTGTGATTATTCATCCAGTGAGCTATATCTTAGCGTTCCTGTGTCATGCTTCTACAGAAACATTTGTTGGACACTGAAGACAAAAGCTGAAAGTCTAAACAGAATCATTGTGAATCTTTCCTTAATATCAACCAGGAAAAGTTTTGCCTTCCAGATCCTTTAGGTCATCTGTCACTAGTTTTGCAGTCTTGAAACTATTGTTGTCAATGCACTTTGGCATTTCTTTCTGGATTATGAACTATTAGAGCAGAGGAAGTGTTTTCTCATCTTGAGCTAAACGAAACACGAAACATGACAGATATGCATCTTAGTTAAAATTCAAGTATACAAGGGTTTCTTTTTTCTATTAACTGTGGCCTTGTTCTCATATCACTCTTTAGTGTATCAAGTGAAAGTGTTCAAAATATATGATTCATTGAAAAGATTTTCCAAACTCAACTAAAGACAAACATGTCATGCTTTATGGCTTCACCTAGGAGCCTGCAGAGAAAAAAAGAAGGCATTTTTCCCTTAGTGCATTCTACAGCACATATATTTTGTTTGGGAGATTGTTCTTCTTCATTTGTCTGTTTCCAAGGGGTCTCTCGGTGCTTTTTTAGGATATGTTACAACCTGAGAAAGTCTGTCATCTATCACTTCTTCCCCTCTTTCTGTCTAAGCTCTAATTTTTGTGGGTATATAAGACCTGCTGCAGACATCATCTTGAATTCAAAGCTGCCCTAGCATAACTGCATTTAAAAATTCATTTCTTTGCCTATATCCAGCTAGCTGCACAAGCTAACAAAGTCCAGCCTCACCTGCTCTCCTTTAGGTGTCCAGCTAACCACTTAGTCAGTGCTTGCTGCAGATGTGTACCCAAGCAAGGCACTCTGTTCTGCTCTCACAGGTTCCAGGAAAAACGCGTATGGGTGTATTTTGAAGATGAGGTGTTAGGAAAGGGAAGGGCATACTGCCAAAATGAAAAGTAAGGATGGAAATTAAATGTCAAAATTCAGATGAACATTTCAATAAATATTAAGCCCGTTCAAAATAAATAAATAAAGACTGTCTCCTACAGTCATGGTGATTTTAGATGCGACATGTTTGTCATCATCATAGCTCTTTTTTTAAAAAAAAAGGGAAAAGGCTGATATTGCTGGTAGGTGCGTAGGTTAGGATGCGTCTCTTTTGAAGAAGGTAAAGACTCATAGTGACTTTCACAGCATCAGCCAAAAAATAAGATTCCTTTAAAGGGTTTGTGCTTGTGTCTGTCTGTCTGTGTACAGCCAGTAGAGACAGTGTGTTTTGAGCTGAAAGAAAGACCTTGAATTGATAGGAGTTCTGCAGTTGTATGTATAGGAGGACCTGCAGCAATCTGCATTTGCAGATATTGCATTTAGGGTAAAAGAGGCATTAGGGAAGATTTGTAAGTTTTATCTGAGAAATATATATTCTTTAGGCTGTGCCTGGAGAAAGGTATTTGATTTTTAAGGACTGTGTATTTAGAGGTATTTGAAAATAAGTATGACCTAAAACAGAGCAACAGCAGAATAATACGAAAAAAAAATGATAAAAATAATAATAGCATTAATTTAACTGATTTAACTGAGCTATGTGTAAGAGACACTAAGGAAAAGATTCTGTACTAAGATTCTCTTCTGAAAGTGATATGAAAAGTAGAATAGCAAAAATGAGTTAATCCAAGTTTCTGCCTCTGCAAAGACTATCTGATTCTACACACATTACTCTGCATATTAGCAAGATGTCCCATGGGCAGCATGCCAGAATAAACTCAGTGCCCAACATAATGTCAGCATAGGATCTTGTAGTCACTGAGTGATAATATCTAAGCCCATTGCCAGTTTTTGTGTATCTGAACTTGCCTTTGCCTATATTTTTAAATGTCATTAAACTCTACCGGCCACCTTTCCTTTTCCTTGCAGTATGTGCACGTGATGTTTTTTTGTAATTCCTCCCTCTGTGGCTTGTGACAAGTGCTACAGCCTGAAGTTTTTATTCTTTTGGGTCTCATAATTCAGAAAAAAAATGGCCATTGTAGAAGTCCTTTCGTAAGTGATTGTGGATTTCCATGAGCTGATTTTTTAAAAAATCTGACTACACTGTATCAAGCTACACCCAAATATTAATATCTTCCCTGGTAGAACTTTGATTAAACAAGTGATAATATTCCAAAGATTTACCTTTTTTTCAAAAAATATTCATTATTAAAAACATAATTCACTTATAGCTAAAAAATTGTGAATGTTTTGCAACTAGATTCCAGATACAAAATAAACTGTCTCTGTAGCACCATATATTTAGTATTTGACAAAGCACAGATGATGATAGTCTCACTATTTTTCATTCTTTGATCATAATAAATACTGAAAAAAATTACAGGAATAAACAGGAATATTCATAAGTGTTGTGTATAAAAATAAGGATAGTGGGATTTGGTCCACAGGATGCTTTCACATACCAGTTCCCCTTTGTTCCTAATGAGCAACAACTGAAGTCAAATTCTACATGGTCTACTCATTTCTTTGAAGAATGAAGCATTTTTTGACTTATGGCAAAGAACAATGCAAAGGCAGGGACTGGACTGTATAGCTATGTGGATGTGATTAAATAGCCAATCTGTATGAGAAGAGAAGACAGTTCTATGCTGGTTTCAATGGGCAATGGGCAGACACATGGCAACGGGCTCAGACATTATCACTTAGTGGCTACAAGAACCTTTGCTGACATTATGTAGGGTACTGAGTTGTAACTCTGTGTGGTTTAGTTAATCAGATTCTGCAATCAGTGGTGATTCTGTGATGTGTAGCGTTTATCTGTGAAATGTCTAGATAGGAAACATAGATGTGGCCTCCTTGCTCTAGGGAAGAAAGACTTGCTGAATCTGGAGGGTGAAAGGTAAGATGTTGGAAGTACTGCAGCAAATGGGAGGGAGATGCATAAATGAGGGTGCATGAATAAGTCATTTATTCTTATGTCATAAATTTTGGGCAGAGACTGCTAGAGCTAAACCTTGCACATATCAAGCCCACAGAAGCCACTGAGACAGAGTACCTTTCTGATCACAAGAACCTCATAAGGGGAAGAGAGAGCTTCTGCCTTGGGTGCTAGTCTGTGTTATCCTGACCATAGCTGAGCCATTGGTGTGCTGCAGCTGTCTCTGGACTGTTACTGGTGTTGCTGTAGAGCACATTTCCACCATATGTTTGTTGGGTCTAACTTGCTTCTTACTGAATATATAGATTTTAAGATCTTTAGGGCTGAAACCGTCTTTTCAATTTTATAAATTGGACCCACATCATTTTATGTGGTAAACATTCTAACTGTTTGGGGCTTGTACACATTACTGAAGTAGCAATGATTAATGAAACAGCCTTGGCCCCAGATGAATCTTTAGACTTGTGAAATGTATATAAAGCCACTCTATTCTATACACTCTAACTGTTGGTTTCTTTCATCCTATGTAAGCTATAAAATCCACAGTTTTTCCATTATTATAGCTGTTTGCTTCTAAGGAGAGTATAAACCCTGCAAGTACAATTCCCTGACAAGCTTTGCAACAGTTTACTGACAATTCAGGCACTTCACCAAAGAAAAGACCCTGTACAATTTATAAACTCTGTTGAGACCCTGCACAGCTTGTGAACTCTGTAGGCTCCCTTGCAGAATACTCCAACATTCAAAACAATCAGGACAAGTGAAGCTATAATTACTCTTCCCAGCTTTTCCACAATACTCAAAAAGCCAGTCAACAGGAAGAACTGAATAAGACAAAATGTACATTTCGTAATTTCAGTTGTTGTTGAGATACTGTTTAACAAAAACAAACAAAAACCTCMAATTTTCAACTTTCAAAAATGTATTTTCCAAATATTAACAACCCTCCCACTAAATTATTTGCTGGAAGGGAAAATCTCCATAATACAATACAAGTTGAATGGTTTTGTAGGAACTGAATCCCCAAAACTTTCAGTTTAATCATAATATTTTAATAATTATAGCTTTTAAATTGAAAAAAATGTTTACGTGTTAGCCATCTAGCTAGCGCTTACAGACATTAAAAAGGGCTAAGTTCAAGGTCTGGAGATTTCTGTTAAAAATATAAATTACATTGGTTTAGGCTTGGATCAAGAGCTGGGAATCCAAGGCATACCAGCAGAGTGCTCTAAAATGAACAATGTTTCCTCACAGGTCAAGAGCTTAAATAAAGGACTTCTAAAGCAAGGAGCATTACTGGAGAGAAAAAGTAAACATAATAGAATATCAATTAGAAAAACTAATGATCAAATTAGCGAGACTATCAGCCCTCAGTATACATTTGCAAGAGTCCTGAATCCAGTCCTCCTACAGCTGGGATGCATAGTTCATTGTCCAAACTTAGAGCAACTCAGCTCTGGTTGGGCTGCTCTATTCCCTCTAAGACATTTTCCAAGTGCGTTTCTACCAAGGTGAACATACTGGGGCTAGGAAGGGAGACCTATGCAGGACTGACTCCGCAGCGCTGTTCGTAGCAGATTCAGTCCAAGCACTTCCTGAACAAAAGCTGTCCTCAAACTGCTCATACACAGCCTGCTGCTAGCATCCTGCCACCATTTGCATGTTGCCATGCTGCCCCTGCTTCCACTGTCTCTTTCTTACTGATGCACTGCTGCAAGGTACCATACTGGGGAGGGTGATGTTTGACTATGGCCAGCTCTAAAACTTCTTCTATCCGTATGTTTCCAGGCTTGATGTCAATGTTTTATTTCTCTCAGCATCAAACCTGAATGTCATTTTAATAAGAAAGTCTCAAAGTGTTATATGACTTCCATATGAACAAGCCTTGGCCCATACAAACACCTTTTCTTGCCTGCCAACAGATACCAATACAGAATTTGAAACAGAGCTAAATACTTTTTCCTGTTTGAAAGCTTCCTACAATGGATACCACACTCTTGTAAGCATGTCTCTTGAGGTAAATTATCTTTCCAACTGAAAATGTTTATTTCCTCTTCTACTTCCCACAATAATCTAAACTAGCCTTCCACAATCAAAATCAGATCCACGTCCATTGTCCTGAAACTGTCTCTGGACAAATGCACGGTTATTTGAAAAATCCAGGACGGACTGATGCACAGAGATTCCCTAGGCTTAAGTGCTGGGCGACACACACAAATTTCGCTTACACACACAGGCTTTTCCAAAGCCCCCATTCTGAGATAGTGGAAGAGAAAGTATATGACCAAATGTGATCCAAATGTAATAATTACGATGACTCTTTAAATAGATGTGTCATTCCAGAGTCCAGGGCACAAACTTTGGACAGAGGGAAAAGAAACAAACTCAAGGAACAACTAGCTCCTATTCAAACATATTTCATCTAAATTTCTTAAATATTATCTATTTTTTCTTATGCACACAAACACACATTAATGGCTGGAGGATCCACATAGCCTCTTACTATTCTGTGAGATTTTCTTCTTTCCTCACTTTCTTCCTTCCCTCCTTTCTTCCTTTCCTCCTTCCTTCCTTCTTTTCCTTCATTCCTTCCTTTGTCCCTTCCTTCCTTCCTTCCTTCCTTCCTTCCCTCCCTCCTTAATGGTGAATTATTGAGTAAAGAACATTGAAGTCTGGGTCTTTGCATTGCTCTGCAACCCTGCAAAAGCAAGAAACAGAGGGGAGAAAGGAGACTACACTAGAACAGGATTTATCATGAAGCATCATGATTGTTTATGTAATTATCCTCTGTGGGATTAAGAAAATTTTCCTCTGGCTTCCCTGTAGTTCTCTGGCTGATATTGCTTACCACCCGTGTGTGCATGGGTGTGCATCTCAGGGGGGACTTTTTGTTTCCTTTCTGCCACCCTGCCAGTAATTACCAACGCATAGTACCAGGGAAGGAGGCGGAGGGAGAGCTCTAAAGGGGCCTACCACCAATTCAATAGTGCTTTGATTTAACAGCTCCAAGGCCTTTGAAAACATTTTGCCAAGAAAAGCTTGCCATCAACACGTATAATCTCTTATCAGGGGCCATTGAAATCCTGGGCTCCGAGGTTAATTCTCCCATCGCAACGAGTTTCAATCAGTTCAAAACTCACATCAAGATGAAAGCCACGAAGCCTTCTCGCCCAGTTTGTCCCGCAAAACCCACTGAGATCAACCGACTGGGGAGGATTAGGGCATGCTCATCTGCTGGCTCTCCAGCAGGACGGGCAGGCTCAAAAGAAAAACAATAATTAGGGATAATTGCTTGTGTCCAAACACAGGCATTAAAGCTCCTTTCCCCTTTGGTACTTTGTGAGCTGGAATGAAAAAGACACCCCCTGTTTTGACAGCTGGGCAGGCGAGCAGAATTGGTGACAGATGAAGTGAGACGTCCCCAGCCATCAGCGGCGCAGCGGGGCGGGCCCGGCCGGCCGGGCGGTCAGCGGCGGCCGGACCGGGCCGGGCCGGGCCGGGCGGTGCCGGGCGGTCAGCGGCGGCCCCGCCTCATAGGCGGAGCCCGCCGTTCCGCACCGCCCCGCCCCGAAATGGCGGCACCGCCCCGAGATGGCCGCGCCCTGGGGCGGGCTACGCCACCCGGCGCCGCGCGCCGCCTCGGGGGCGGTGGCCGTTGCCCCAGCGGCGGTTGCGGCCGTTAGCGCCGCCCTGGGGCTCGGCGGCGCCGCTACCCCCGCACGCGAGCGGTGCCCGGGAGAAACGAAATGCCGTGGCGGGGGGAAGGCTGCCGCCCAAAGGGCGCTGCCTCCCTTGTGGCTTCGTGACAGGGCAGCGACGGAGCGAAAAGGGCCAGGGCTGCCCGCGGCAGGAGTTAACTGTAAAGCGGGAGTTAAATGGCAAGCACGCTGCGAGGCACGGCGGCGGGCACAGCAAGCCCCGGTGACAGGCAGCTCAGACCGCCGTCCCGAGCGGGGACCTCAGAGCAGAAGCGCGGATTTAAATACTCCGCGGCAGTGCTGCAGCAACGCCGCGCCGGGAGCCCGCCGCGCCGCTGCCGCCGGCGGCGGGGGAGGCGGGGGCGGCGGGGGCGCGGCGCTCCGCGGGGGACCGGCCCCGCGGCCCCGGGTGGCCGGGTGCTGCCGAGCGCTGCCGCCTCGCCCGGCGCTCGACGGCTGCGGCGGGAGGCGACGGCGGCACGGGGGCGCGGGGAAGGGGGCGGCCGGCGGGGCTTTAGTCAAGTGTTTCTGCGCGCCCGGGGGGACGGCAGGTCCCGCCGGCTGCCCACGCTGCGACGGCGAGCCGCTCCGGACGGACGGAGCCTGCCCAAGGTAGAGGCCACCGGGACTTGCCCGCCGCGGGCCGAGCCGGGCCCCGCGCGGCCTCGGAAGGGCGGCAGCGGGTGGCTGGCGRGGGCGCCGCGGCGGGCGGCGAGCGACGGGCGAGGAAGCGGGTCTCGGGGCTCCTATCTGCAAGCGTTACGTTTCTCGTACGCTTAATCGGCAAACGCAAATCAGATGGGAACAGTAAAGCGCTTCAAAACAACTGACTAAAATTACACTCTTGAGCTGTAATGTATACAGCGGCATGAGTGATTAATTAGGGAAACCCACATCCGACAAGAAAGATTTTTGAAATGAATCTTGGAAAACACTGCATATACAGATGGGATCCAGATTAATATACTTATCTAATAAAGCTCTTCCCAGTCTCCTCCTGTCTCTCGCCTGGTCCCGTTTCCTCCTTCTTTTTCTGCCGCACGTTAGGGTGGGCTTTACCAGAACTCGCCACCTAAGCGGACGAGCTAAACTTTTAAGCGAAAGATTATATTTGTGCGTTAATGGTCAATCTGACCGCATTAAGGAGTCGGATATTAAAAGAGCCCGAACAGGCAATTGGTTTTGTATGCTTCGCTTTTGCGTTTGGGAGGCAAAACAAGAMAATAATCTGTTCGCCAAAAGTGGGCATGGAAACAGGACTGTTTCCTCCAGAAGTAAAATGTAACGCAGCGAGGATGTTTTGCAAACAAGATCTTGAACAGCATGATCACTACCGTGGAAGTACCGCCTGCTAACATCAGTCGAGGTGTGTTTTGGCACTGTTCTAGGTTAGGTAGTGCAGTGTTACTGTGGGCTAAACTATAATAGAGATCATCGCAAAAACTTGTCTGAAGGGTAGTGGATGAAATGAGACACTAAAAATGATAACTTGTCTAATTTCAAAAGAGCAAAGTCCGCCGTTAAAGCCCACTTCTGGAAAAAAAATGTATTTTTTTACATCTTCCAGATATCCAAAAGCTGGCTGACCTCATAGGACGCCAAAGAACAAAATGTATGGGAGCTTGTTTAATCTCCCAATCCTATTTTATAGAAGCATGGCGATTTTACAAATGATAGCAGCTTTCTTCACATTTATTCYAGAAGTAATCTTTCTAAACAGTTAATCTATATCTATCCATATAAAGAGAATATGTATTTTTATATATAATATAATTTATATATATTTCTTGTATGTATGTGTGTGTGCATATATATATATATATATATATATATATATGCACACACACATATACATGTACACATTTAGGATTTAAAACAATTAAAGTTCCGTAGCTCCAAAATATAGAGCAACTCAATTGCCTTCATCAGTTCCCCGATTTCTTCCAAGCCGCGGAAGGTATAGCGCTCAGCTGGGCGGGCTGTGTATTTCCTCTTCGTTTGACTATGCGATTCACACCAGGAACGCTGTAACTCCATGCAAAAATCAAGACTGCACCCAGCAAATTCTGCAAGGCAAAGGAGACACAGCATATCACACGCATTGCAGTACCAGCGAGACCTCCTYGGGGTTATTTTTCTTTTTCTCCCAATTGTACAAAATTAATGAGGAGTGCTTTGATTGGAGAAACATTAAAACAGTATATTGCAATGTAAAATACAAGCCTAATCCCACAGGGAGTGTTGGAGCACGTCTCTGTACATTCTCGAGGAGATTGGGAATATCTATAGAGCTTTTTCTATGACTAAATCTTCGGCTACCAGACGAGAAAAACTGAATAGTTACTAACGGAGTAACAATTATTTTAACGCATCTCTAAATTAGTTCGAAGGCAAGCGACACCTCTTTGAGAGCCCCGGGGGTCCCCAGCTTCCAACAGGTTGTCATTTAAATGCGGTATGTGTGGGTGTGTGAGTGTGCGGTGAGTGGTTTCTTTTTTCTTTTCCCCAGGGGTAAGATCTTGACAACTGTTTCACACGAGAATCTTTTGCTTAAGTTTATGGAGAAAAAACGATGGTGCATCGGCGGTATTTCCTATGCCAAATGCCTCTGCAGCCTCACCAGCACGATGGCACATGAAAACCCAGTTCAGTTCGATCCCTGACTCCTCTTCCAGCTTCACGGCAAAATCCCAACGCTTTTTCTCTCCACTTTCACTTCCTTTGATTAGACAAGTTTTGACAAGCTGCAGAACCCTGATAGAGACCTTGCCCTGCCTCCTGGGACTTGGGACGTCTACTGAAATCTTTTATTACTATTTTGCTGTACCTGAGGTATATTGTGCTGCTAGATAGATGTATTTCATTGGTAGTAGTCATAACATTCCTGACAACAATAATAATAATGTTAATAACAGTAATCGTCGATGTTTTGCTAACCTTCATAGTTCGTTCTGAAAAGATCCTAGGGTAATAAATATTATAGTTATGGAAAACTTCAGAGGAAATAATGTGCTAAACTACCTTTCGCCAGATACTCCAGGGAAATCTAACTAATGCGGGATGAGGTTCAAAACATAAAACGTTTAGCTGCGGTGTGGATGGCAGTTTGAAGTCTGGAGGAGAGTCATAGGACTCATCTGTGTCGCCTCCAAAGCAGCCTGCGATAACGAGTGCGAGGACAGTGCGGATTTGCTCCTTCTATTCCTCTTTTCCTAAAAAAAAAAAAAAAAAAAAAAAAAAATCAATCATTAAGAAATTATTGGGAGGAAATACCACATATGCTGGGATGAGAATTGTCTTGATTGTCATCGTTCTCTTCCCATCTTATTTACATGTTGCAGGTATGTAAAGGGAAGTGTCCGTTTAGAACGAATTTTAAACGAGTACTTTCAGATTTTCTTTTAAATGAGGTTACTTATTCTTCAACGACAACTGCGTGACAGCCTGCCCGACGAGATGCCTGCATACATTTTATTACAAATATGCGGACATGAAATTTAGGTTCGCCATAGCATCAGCGTCCGTGAGATTTTATTCTAAATATTACACTCTGAGGTTTACGTTTCTATTTGTCTGAAATGATTTTTGCCAGACCGTTTTCTTCCAGTTTAAGCAAGAGACACCGATCGCGGTAAGATCGCTTGTGTCAAATTTTAGGTGGAAAACGGAGTTTGACAATGCCGCAGTCGAACATTTCAACAGCCATTTACTACTAAAGAGAGAAGCTTCCAGAGTTATATACCTTGTACTACAGTTCATAAACTTGATTTATGATGAAACAGAGTTACTGGATTTTACTGCTCTGGCCCTCCCAGCTGGCAAGAATTTGACTGCAACATGTGGGATTTACAGTGAGCGAAAACAGCATTATATCGAAAGCTTCCTCCGTATACGTGTCCCCAGTCAATAGGTAACGAAAAACTCAGTCTTGCAAAAACACGCACATATTTACAAGCAGATTTTCACGGTCAGATGGTGCAGATGAGGTGTCCCCACTCCGAGCTCTGCGATCTGCCCGGTGCCGCAAGCACCGCAGCGGCCCCCCCGGGGCTCTGCGGGGGCAGCAGGAGCCCGCCCCGGGGACGGGCTCCCCGGCTCGGGGCTGCCCGAAGCGGCCGCGGCGCTGCGGGGCGAGCAGCAGCAGCGAGGGAAAGCCCGGGGCAGCCGGAAAGGCGACTTTAAACCTTCCGCGCTCGGGTGTGCGCGGGCGGCGGCTGAGGGGGGGACGCGAGGGCTGGGTTTTAAGGAGCAATGTTTTCCTAAGCGTCGGTGATCGTCCCGGCGGAAGCACAGGGCTGCGGGTCGCTTGTCGTCTCGGTATTTGTGCCTGAAATAAACTGCCGAGATAGTCACGTCAGCTGGCGTTTTTTAACAGGTAGTGTGTGGTGTTGGGTATTCGGTGCGATTTCCCATCTCCCGGCTCAGTTGGCTCGTAAAACCGGAGCTCGGCGCTGTGAACGCGGAGAGCCCGAGCAGGCTGTACGCGAAGCGCTGCTCTCAAGCCGCTCGAAAGGCAGAAACACCGCCGTGCACGGGCGGCTCCGCGGTCCCGCGCGGGACGCTCCGCGCCGCCTGCGCTCGCTCTGCCCCGCAGCCCGGCTCCGCCCGAGCCGCCGCTACCGGAGCCGCTGCCCGCGCCCCGCAGGGAAGGAGGGAGCCGGCCCGGGGCCACGGCGAGCCTCCGGCAGCGACCCGCCCGAGCACCGCGGAGCGACACCCGCGGCACCTTCGCGGGGAATTTGCACAGACCCGTGGAAAGGCCGCGGGAGGGAGGGAAGCGGAGTGGGCTTGGGAGAGCGCAAAACGCGTGCTGGAGAGGGAGAGCTGGGCTTTGGAATTACAGAAATGTATCTTGCCAAGGTGATAATTGGAAAAATATCCCCACCAGCCAGCGTTCCTATAGGGTTTTATTTTCCTGGTGCAGTACAATTTCACGTAAGCTTTCAACAGCTAAAATCGTCAGAGTTTCCATCCCTCATCCAGAAAGCCACTAATCTGAGTTGCTTTTGCAGTGGTTATTTACAGGCAATTATAGGATAGGCATATGTTACCGAAAAGCAGGAACGACTGAGGTCTTTCGTCCTCTTTCATGCTTTTAATTAAATGGTTCTCTCTGTTCGTGCACATTTACACACTTCGCTTATTTGCTTCCAATGCCTCTTGCATAGGAAATACTGCTGCAGTATGAGTTTAACAGATTTTTTTTTCACTGCAGTCCTCTCTAGGCTAAATGAAAGGTGATGATTTCACTTTAGGCCGTTCAAACGCTGGCAAGATGCGTCAAATAACAATAATTAAGGGCATTTCAGTGCAGGAGTTCAGAGGGCAAGGGAGGTTTTACTGCGCGGGGCCGGCCGCAGGGTGCGCTCCGTGCGGCGCCCGGGTTCCCCCGCAGGCACCGGCCTGCTGGGAGCGTGGGCATGTCGTGGGGGAGGGACGTGCTGCGGGAATAAAAGGTGCATTATTGCTATTATTGTTATTACTGTTATTGTTGTTATTGTTTGTTATTATAACATCGTTATAACTATTATCACGATTATTAAACTCACTGAGCAGTAATAATGTAAATAGGCACTCGCAGACGCAAATGAGTAATTTCTAGTTTCAGTACATTTACGGGGTATATGGCTTCTCACACGGTCTCGGCATTTTAATTGTTGCTCCTCTTGCTGTGGAGATGTGGTCTTGACACAGCTGAGTTATTAAGTCAAGAAGCTAGCAAGAGACGGTCACAGGCAGGGCTGTCTCCTGCACTGCGAAAGAATAACTGAACACATGGTAAACGCAGTGCTATAATCTCAGCAGCAGTTTAACTCATGCTCACCAGTGCCCTAAGCACAGAGAGCTACATTTGTAAAAATTTCTCCTTAGCAAAACGGATCGTTTTCGTTGGAGCTCTCCATCCATGCCATTCCCTGGGTTTGTACATTCTCTGTGCAGAGTTCATAAAATCAGCACAGCTGGATTTTAAGAATATTAAGTACTACCTTTCTGAGAATAAATRCTGTGTTCTCAAATCAATATCCGCGGTTAGAAAATGATGTTCTCCTTTCCCCCAGATACATTGTGTGAAGGTAAGAGGATATCAGGCAGCTACACTTTATTTGCAGTGACACAGGGAAGAGGAGAGCCTCCCCCCCACACACACCCCAATAACACTACCTTGAGTGATGAGGACTTTCAGAAAGCTTAATACTTCAACCGTACTTCGTTTTTGTTTTGGAGTTTTTTTGTTTGTTTGTTTTTTGTTTTTTTTGTCTGAATGTCAGTGACAATCCCCTTCCCACACTATTTCTCTACTTCTCATTTTTCCATCCTTTTCTCATCCCAGACTAGCTGTGCCTTCTCTAGACCCCMAAACTCCTTCTCCTTTTCTTCAGAAACCTCCTGAAACTACCCCTTTCTTTTTCCTAGATGCTTCTGAGACCCTTTCCCTCATTTCCAAGCACAGTCTGTATAAGGAGACATCTCCTGAGGGCTGTGTATTCAGCCTTGACCGCAGCCTCTGTGACTCCAGTCTCACATATTAGCAAGTTCTATAGTCAGAGGCACATAGGATGGGGGACTAGATCACAAAGCAGATAATCCAAATGCCTCTGAAGATTGATCTGTCTTGTTTTTTCTTTCTTTCTAGAATGATTAAAGACCACAGCTCATTAGTTGGAGTAAGATCGTGTAGCTCTATTGATGCCAGTGGTATACCACAATTTATAGCAATTTCAGATCCATATCACAGTCCAACATCAATCTAGCAGAGGCAGACACTTCAGCAAAGCAGAAAGCCTGTTATGGGGCTGGAGAGGAAGGATGAGTACTGGCTGGAGTTTTTTGGAATCTATAAAAGGAGGCAGATCTGATTCCATTTGAGGTTTGTAGCATTTCTTATTTTATCTTTGTGGTTCACCGATTCCTCGCTAAACAATAATAGACATTCCTACATAATTTGATATTTGGCCATTAAAATGATTCAACATGTTCTATACATAATTTAATTAAGACTCCACCTTAAATCAAATACCCATTGTATAACAAGCGTAAGTCCAACGTGGGACAACCGCTCTGCTGCTCTGCAGCCCCGGTGCGGTGCTTGCTGGCGTGATGCGGGGCAGCTCCTTGGCTGTTTGCAGTCGGTCCCTGTGGATCTGGGCCCTTCCCTTTGTTAGACGTCTGCCATGTGATCCCTGCGAATGACTGAAAAGGGCAGCCTTGTAACAACATTATTTCAGGCGGATAATAAGTAGCCGTCATAAATTCCTTTTTTAATAGTTTATTGCCGGTTGTAGTCTATTGACAGTGCCTGTTTTATAGCACAGAGAAAAACAGTTCCTTGTTGGTACTAGTCACTAAAACTGTTTGATAGCTCTGGCCCTTTTTAGTGCCTTCAGAGAAAACCTAGTGTCTCATGAAATGAATCATAAATAGCTGAGCTGAAGTTGAACAAAAGACGGAAAGAGGGAGGAAAAAAGCAGTCTTGCACTTATTGAAATATGTTTGCTTTGGACAATAATCTATTAACTAGTTTAACAAAGACAACTTTAAGGCTTGATCCTGCTGTCTTAGCCAGAAAAAAAAAATTCCATCAAGATTGTGTCTCAGGTCTTTAAAGGAGACTGTTTAGCAAAGATTGTCTTTATTTTAACTCACAGAGCAGTACATACAAAACTTTAACTAGACTTCACCTTCTTGGAAGCAGGGGCAGTGAAGTCCGATGCTTGGAGCTGTCTTGTCATCACTGTCTTGCTGTGTAATGTTGGGCAACCTCTTGGGGTAGGATACAAAGAAATACTTAGTTTTTTCGAGAGGGCATAGAAAGAACTGGATGCCCATTGGGTCCCTTACAATACCAATTTCGCTGATGAGTATACAGCAGCAAATGTTTACATTTATGATCCCTACCCAGAATAATTTCTCTCTGAACCCTGAGACTATCACTCATTTAAAATTCAGGAATCTGGGTGTCACAGTCAGAGGTGGGGTTAGCTGGCCTAGCAGGAGGCTTTGTGGTCGTATGGGCGCCCTCATATAACTTTGCTAGAGATTACTGCCCAGTCCTTCTCTCTTTCATTTTTCATGCATCAAGGACTGATGAGTGCAATGAAGAACCTGAGTGCCAATTTCAGCCTGAAATACTCATTTGAACTTTCACCAGTTTTCTTTCTGGCCAGTTCTTCCCTACCTGATATAGCAGGTGATCTTTAAGCTCACCTAAGAGATACCAGGAAGATTTGAATTTGGAACCAATCTGATTTTGGATGAAATATGCTGCCGGCTGCCATCTTTTAGGAAAATGATGGATATTGTGATAGAAGTGAGAGACCTAAGTTTAATGCCCTCCTCAGCCTCCAAGGCTAAAAGATCCTAAGACAAATCTCTATCTCCCATTTGTTTTGAGACTATCAAAGTCACCACTGAGTCGCACTGCAGAAATGAATGCAAAATTCAATGTTATGGAACACAGCTCTGGACTCTGATGTTCTGGGAATCCAGTGGCATTTCTGGTACCCATTTCCGTGTTTGGTAATACTTCTAATCTAATATTTTTATTCTTAATCCCGGGAAAAGGACTCAAAGCCCCAGAACTTCCACACCTCCCAAGTTAAGTTGGTTATGAGACTACAGAGTCTTGCTCCATTTTATGCTCCTTCACTGTGTTATCATAAATTCTTCACTCCACAAAGCCACAGCTCTCACAAGAGAAGTGAGGAATGTCTCTACCCTTATGACTGCAAGCTATCATCCACCAGATTAAGACAAGAAATGAACGTATGCTTTCCTCTTGCAAAATAACTACTGTAATCCAATTTTTTTAATACTGAATAGCAGATGCTGACATTCTTTTCATCCGAGGTAAACCTCCTGCTCTTTATGGTTCAGGAAAGACCGCATATTCCAGAGAAGGTGCTAAGCTGTGTCACTCATGTAGGTGAAGACAACTTCCTACAGAGATATTCATCAGGAGTTTAAATAGCAGGAGGAGAGAGGTGCTCCCTTGTGCTTAGCATTCCTTGTTAGCCCATTTTCAACAGCCCTGAGCTCAATGTCATGACTGTTTCAGGCCCTCTTCTTAGTGTGCACACACTATACAGAAAGCCTGAGCACTTCAGGCTGAATTCTAGATTTCAGTCTGAACCTAAATTAGGTGTTGTTCCTAGTTTGTGACAGCTCTTTTTTTTTTTCCTCAGTCTCACAATTTTATATGGTGAGAATCTGTGCATTTTTTTTTCCAAGTAGGCTCACATTGCTGTGGTTATTCCTGTCTTGTTCTTGAATCCTCTTTCTGGAAGCTGCTCCTGAACATCCTCTGTTTTGATCTACTTTTCCCTCAGACAGCATTGTGACTTTGCTTTGAGATCTGCAGCGGTTCTCACTTTTATCCTGGGAGCAACTCCAAGCATCACCTTGTCTGATGCTCTGGGGAAATCTTGTTCCCGTAACTCTCCCAGCTCATGTGATCTCTTGACTGTTGACATTGGCCAAGGAAGAGGACCTGAGATCTCTGGGTTTAGTGGGGCAAAAGAGAAGTACCTTTTCTCAGAAATCTTCAGTGAGAAGCCATTGTGCTAGAAATCCTCCTCCTCCCTCCCCTCTCCCCGCCCCCCGGCCTCTCCCCCCTTCCCCGTATGATCTGGATTAGACTTCTCTGAAGAGCGTACAGGGTCACTGATCTGTTACAGAAGGTGTTGGAAATTTGAGAGAGGGATAGAAAAGTCCAAAGGGAAGTTAACAATAAATATCAGATCACTCCTATTTTTCTGGCAGTTATTATTCATTATATGCTTAAGCAAGAGCTAAGGGCATTTATAAATGAAATAAACAGTGCAGTAATCCTGTCTGTTACCTGTCAATCATTTGACATTGCAGATGAAAGACATATTTGGTGCCAAGATGAGCACGCGATGCACATCTTGCCTCTTCCTGCTATGGCAAGCCTGAGATCATCTGAGTTGTTGCTTGCAGCCTCACACAGCCCCACTGAAGCCGATGGGACTCAATAACTATGGGTCTGTTCACATGCAATGACCTGCAGGGTTAAGGCCACAAATCCTGATCTGTGTGCAGTCACACACAGGTAACTTTGCACTGAAGAATGGTTTCCTTTATTTTTATTGCCTTTGAGGCAAAGAGAACATCTTCCTTTCTTCATTTATGTTTTAAGTGTGAAGTTTCTCATCATCTTCCAGTGTTCGTATCCTGCAATCTATCCAATCAATAAAAGAAATAATTAATTTATTCTATGCCACTATGTCTTTTTAAAGATTCCAGATGCTTGTGAACATCTGGTCCCACAGCCCATTTTTTTTTTCTTAGTGTGCTCTACCTTTCTACCACCTTGGTTCCAAAGTCTGCTTGCTAGACAGAGTCAGCAAGTCACCTTTTTCCACTGTCGTGTGACATTTGTAGTTTTAAAAAAACCTTCAGAAATGTCTGTGCATGTAGAATGAGTGCATTTTTTTTTTGCTGATGAGATATTCTCCTTTTCATTTTTTGATATAACATCTTTGACATAACATTTTTTTTTCTTTCCCAATGGTTCTTTCACTATTTTATCTGAAATAAAGTGTTAATCCTTTTCCCTCCAGTTTTTCCTCATGCCTTTGGGACATAGTAAGGTGCAGAAATGCTGTGCGATACTGACACCTGCCAATATGTATCTGGACAGCACTAAGCAACTTACCAGAGTTTCATCGTGAACTGAGTGTCCAAGGAAAATCCCCTTGATTTAAGCTATATTTGGAGAAGACAGGCAGAAAAGATGGTGGCTTCTGCCCTTTTCTCTTAAAAATGCTTTTTTTCAGCTGGGAAAAAAGAGTACAAAAATTCTCCAAAATAAAGAGAAATTTAGAGTCATCTAAGCAAAATACATATGCACCCAATCATTTCAGTGATATATTACTTTGCCTAATCATTAACTTAAAATGCCATATAAGAATTTGTAATCCACAGTAAATCATTTGGTAAGAATGATTTAAATGTACTGCTGACTAATGTAAAACAGTCTCTTCCACACTCAGCGGGCTGCCAAACATTGTTTAAGAAAAAAGGGGGGTTGTGATTCCAGTTGACATAACTTATAGCAGATATAACTCTCCAATATAGTGGTGGTTTGCAAATTACTGGGTTTAAGAGATAGGAAGAAGATGACATATTAAGTACCATGAAGATTTCCAGGTCTCTTCTGTGCTTTAATTAGGATACTTTGCAACTCTATGTTTAATTTTTTTTTCAAAGCCTCCTTTGCAATGTCTTTATGACCAACTTTTTTGCAGTGATACCAAAGAAGTGGGAACAGGACCTTGAATTTCTGGTTAGTTTACTGACAAAATAGCAAAATGAAGAGGCTCTTTATATTGTAGATCCACTAGGTTGCTCTTCTTACTACAGTGATGGCAGAATTAGTATTACAAAACAGCTAAGTCAAGTACGCTCTGTGCTAAGGCACAGATGGAAACAAAAAGCAGTGATATGAGACACCTCAAGTGGATGCACTACTGAGGAGGGAGGCTGAGACAGGCTAAGTGCCTTGGGCTTAAAGAACAATGCTGACCTTAAATGCAGTGAGCAGGAGCAAGCAGCGATCTTGAGGAGTCATGTCTTTCCATTTAGAGTGTCTTTTGAAAGAAAGAAGAAACCAAAGATATACAAATACTGATTTTAACATAGTCACACATCACCATTCATGATCCTATTCATGATCTTGTAACAGATGTATTACTTCTGTTGTCACAATCCAAATCCTTTAGAAATCCTTTAAAWTTATGTCTACAGGACTGGATGAGCTGTGAGGTTCATAAGGTCTTGTCACCTGACTCAAAGAGTACCCTCCATCAGTAGCACCAGCAGGAGGGAGAGGTTGGTAAATCCACCCACATCTACTCGGTAGCCACTACAGAGTGGTGGTACTACTGTCATAGAGCACAAYTGAAAATCACCTTCAACACTACTAGTAGTCCAGTCCTTACAGCCCTCCATGCTGCCCAGCACCTACAAACCACCAGTACCTACCAGCTCTCCTCTCRCTGGCACTTCTGTCAAAAACCAGAGCAAACAGCAGAGGACACCCACCCCTGTCCTTGGGGTGCTCACACATCAGGTCCAACCTGCTGGTGGATGTGGCTGCCAGTCCCTGCCAAGAATATTTTCCTCTCTGTTGGGTACTGCACAGTCTGATCGGGAGCTGGGCAGTAAATGTCTCCTTCAGAGCTCCTGCCTTGTATACATGTTATAGCGCGAGYTTCTCCGGCAGTTCTTGTGCTGCTGCCTCTCTCTTTTCTACCCCCAGTAGGTGACAATATAGCAGAGCTCTGGTCTTGACTAGGCTAAAGCTGTCCGAACATCTGACATCTTGATGTCAGAAATTGGGCATCATCTCTGTAGGGCACAAAATGGCCATGCCAGCTTGCTCTGCAGAGGAGGAGCAGAGAGCTTGTCTGAGGCCCCCGGGCACCAGCTCAGCTCCCCCCAGCCAGTGTCTGGGTCAGTCCTGCCTCCCACACCTTCCCTCCAGGGCCTTTAAATCTTTTTTCTCCACATCTTCTGGCTCAAAATGAAGCTATCCATGTAGCATAGTTTCAAGGCTCCTCTGCTTGAGACTGCTGCTAGTTCTTTTCCAACATTTCACCCTGTAGCTGGATCCGTTGTAGGCTCTGGCAGTGTCCTTGACGCTGGGAGAAAACCCAACCAAAATGGCACCCTGGGCTTACAGCTCTTCTTCGGCTACCTGAAAAAGTCCTGTCTGCTTCGATTATAGCCTCAGTAACATTGGGACTATGACAAAATTAATATGTAAAAGAGTTACATCTGCATGCATGTGCATACGGCTATTTTGTCTAAACAGCGACATCTCCTGACACCCAAGCTGCAGCTGTGTTAGTAGGTTACTACTTCAATAAAGTAGTTGTTGCTGCTACACACAGTAAATGGCCTCCCAAGGGCCACCCTTAACAAGAACCATGTACGCTCCTGTGTTTCATTCAGTGCCAAGCATGCTGTCAGCACTTAGCAACTATTAATAATAACAGAAGGAATTACAAAGCTTCATGGGACAGAATAAAGTCTGCTTAAAGGCAGTTCTTTGAGTGCTGTCCTACTTTGCTTGCATTCATACATGTAAACTAGGTCTATTTAAGATGATAAAGTTAAAATTACCAATATAATGTAAGGCTGAGTTTGAAGCTTTGCCAGACGTTAACTGCTAAGACTATTTCTATAAACAAAGTGCCTTTTCTAAAGGAACATTCACTTCAGCTTTTAACTGTGATTTCCTGGGGAAAGCAGTTGCTGGTGAAAATTCAAATATGCAGTTTATTCATATGTTAATTCCCAATTGTTTATAAAAGAAACAAAAATTTCTGTTTTGGCCATTTCCTATGTGATTAAAAACTGTTTTTTAAAACTTCATTGTATTCTTCAGCTCTTACAGTTAGTTGGTAAAGTGGCAGGAAATACCTGATATGAAGATAGTTGCTTTTCAGATGCATTGAGCCACTCTGGCATAACTGGGGGCAACTGCCATTAATTGGTTGAGGCCAGGAAACCATTGCTGAATAGTTCRTGTAATGAACATATTAGAAGTTTTTATGGAAGCCTTAGAAACATATCCGTGTATGAAACATGAAAGGCAATCAGTAATTTTCCACTTTGGAAACAGACTGATTTCTTTCAGTTCACTGTGCCAGGTTGGGCAGAATTATTCATGCTGGTGAGAGATAAGAGAGCTGGGCAACATCAGATTGTGATGTTGAGTGGCATTAAATTAGAAATGGATGGCTCTTTAGTAAATGGAAGATGGAAAAACTATATGCCTGATAAAAATTTTGAAGCACTGTTGTTATACAAGGGGTTGTAACTCTTATTATAACTGAGTGTTATCATCACCATGCCTTTGACAGTGAGGTCTTCAGGACTAGACTATTTCTTTTGTACTTTCCAAGTTCATTTTCATAACTGTTGCGATGAAAGTAAAAAATAATAGGCAAGCAAAAATGGTTAGTCAGGTCTGTTTGCTAGATGTACAAAAGCATATGATGAATTTGGCAACGATAAAAAATTTTGTTAGTTGTTTTATGGGGTCCAAGAAAATTTCTGATTTATATTGCTCTGTGGCAGCTTAATGCGGCTGCCTGTTATGAAAAATGGAGGGACCTAATGCTCCCAACACCAATAGAAGCAACTGAGTGCCAGATAAAATGAGCCTGAATTAATTAAGTTACACCTGCACCAACAATACTCAGGCTGATACTCATTTTGCACTGATGATCCCAGAAGTGAAATAGATCACAAGCCTGGCTCTGATTAAGAAGGCATGTTTATCCACATTAAGGTTTCATTATTTGCTTGGAAGCAGGGACATAGTTTTGCAGCTCATCTGGACTTTTTACTTAACAGATGGAGGAGAGCTTGTTTTTTGTGAAAATAAGGGAAAGGTAACATAAAATACTTGAACATGTAACATAAAACCAAAACATCTTAGTAATGCTACCCTGTGGGCCACCACCTCCTGTTCTATATGGCTAAGTAAGCATTAAACATTTGCTTCTTAATTTTGATTTATTATCAATATTAAATGCAACA
Organism: Rhea americana; assembly: GCF_003343005.1. Classification (NCBI taxonomy): domain Eukaryota; kingdom Metazoa; phylum Chordata; class Aves; order Rheiformes; family Rheidae; genus Rhea; species Rhea americana. Next base: position 2,608,634 of record NW_028186912.1, read on the forward strand.
TATAGAGCATGGGCTGAGAAGGCAGAGGCATTTAAAACATGTAACAGGTAGCATAATGAGAAAAAGGAGTTCTTTTATTTCCCGAGGTTTTACCTACTTCGCTCTTTTCTCTCACATTGGGTCTTATTCTCTCTTCTTGGCTTTCTCTTACCTTCCAGTTAAAGTAACACATCCCCTAACTAATTTTAACATCGAGCTTGAAGTGTCTGTGAAAAGGATTGTGCAGTTGCCTATCACAGCAGGAATCCTGCAAATCTTTTCCACTTTGATGCTCTCAATGCTGCAGTCTCTCATCAATTGCTGCATTTAGTTCAGTTCTCACTGACACAGCCTCATAATAAAAATATTTACTCAAATAAAAATATTTACTTGCATCATTTGGTGAGGGCAGAAGAGCTCTGTCTATTTTTTTCCTCCTCATCACTTATTTCTTATGCTTGTTCTTTTTTTTTCCATCATTCTTTCCTATTGCGAGATAATAAGAACACAAGCCATTGTCCAATGGTATTCTCATTATTCCCTGTTTCTGTCTACTAATTCTTTTGCACATTTATGCTTTTGCCCTGCAGCTTCCTTGAAGCTGGATAGAATTTGGTGTTGCTACAGTTAAGGGAAGGCTCTGCAGATGGGATTCTTCCTCMCTTGGTTCTTTTCTAGCACCAAGCACATCCTAAAATGGATAGGGTATAAAGGCTGAAAAAATAAAAACACAGGAAGCTTTAGACATTTCATTGTACTGCCTTTATTCATTCTAGGAAGGACTCTATGATCACAAGCCTTTAAAGATTTGTTATATACTATGTTTGCACAAATAGAGGCCATATTCAAGGATTTTTAAATGCCAGAGTAAAGTCCATACTTGATGTGACTGGTCTATAATGATAGACTATATGCACGTTTGCACAGCTTTTGCAGATAAAACTCATGCTGTTTGTGAAAAATGCCGTTTGGTCAAGAACAAGCTTCATGCAAAGGTGCTCTGTACCCTCTGTGGTCTACCTGTAAGTCTACTGTCTCCCTGAGCATGGCTGTCCATGTCCAGCCAGCTTGGAGGACAGGAGGAGTAAGGACCTGCAACATGTCTACAACAGAGCACAAAGGCATACAAGTCTCTGGAACAAAGCAGAGCACTAGTACTTGATAAAAGGCTCAAGAAATGTCTGAACCTCTGATTTAGAGGGCAAAATCTGGGGAAAGGGAATATGTAAGTCTTATTTGAGCAAATATGATAAAAGTACTCTTCTTTATCCCCTAATGCTTTGTCAGGATTAATAAAAACACCACATGGATTGCACATGTATGAATTTGGAGTAGGCTTTGTCTACTAGCTATGTGACTTCTCCGTAATAATGCATTTGTCCTTCTCAGTCCCYTTCTATGGAAGATGTTGCAGGGAACTGCTTTTTGTGGCAAAAACTCTGTTCTACTTCTACATTTCTGCAGAGATTAATTTCTGCCAAAGTCTTAATGGTTTGGACTATTTCTCCCCTCTCTTAAGATGGCATAAGCAGAGAGAGTACAACTGATGATTTAAATAGTATGTTCTGAAACAGATACCATGATGCATGTGCTGTGGCACCTGTTGTCTTGCTAATATTTCACTTACGGGCTACATAAATATGGAATGATAACCTGTTCAACGATGAAAAACAAATGACGATAAATCAAAATGAGGAAGAAATGCATACTGCAGCCTTCTCAAGTAGACAGCCATTGCCAGGCCTCACAGTGAAGCAGAGCTGTGTGAACTGAATAGCCCTGGGCATTTATTTGCCCCCTTGCACTGGGTTGCAACTTAAGGCTGAGGCAGAGGAGAAGAAAGAATTAAAAGCTAGAGAAACAGGGAGTTGGGGGGATCTATGCATCATTAGGTATGTCTGTGGAAATGAACACCTCCATCCTGTAATGGTTTTCTCTRTGTGCACTTCTAAGTCCCAGCCTACTGCCTGTTTTCTGGTTCAAAATCATGCAGCTGGCCCAAGGGAAAGCAGAGACTGCTTGAGCAGGCCTGGCCACAGCGGGGCTGAGTAGGTGTGCGGTGACATGGGCTGCAGGAGTAAGCACATATTTGATGTGGGAGGACAAATTGCACTCATCCTAGTCAATGTTGCCTTGAAAGCTGGTGTGGTTGGTTGCTGGCTGGGCTTGGATTGCACGGCAATGCTCTTCCAGCCCATCTGGATGGGCCTCAGGTGTCCTTGCTGTCCCTGGCAGTTAGAGGGTAGAAAAGAGGAGTGAGGTGCCTTCTGGTGTGATACATTGACTGGTAGCTCTCTGTGTGGGGCAGTGCTAGCCCTCACCACCCAGYGGTGCCCAATGCCCAGGCTGTGTGGGCTGTCCTGGCTGCCCTGTTCCCTTGGGGCAGTGGGATGCAAAAGGGTCTCTAGGGTACAGCATGGAGGCAGGGGAATACTACCTGAGTTGTATACCTGTGCGGGTATGTGTTAGTGACCAGGGTAGGTCCTGCCTGGGGCATCTCCCCTGTGGGGTCATGTGCCACCTCTTAGGGTGACAGCGGCCCAGGGCTCCCAGCACTGGGATTCCCTGAGATATGGACAGCCTACACAACCCTGGGCACCAGCTCAGCCGGGCTGTATAGCCCCACACTAAAGTGAGGGAGAGGAGACAGAGGAAGGGGAAAAACAAGAAAGACACTCCAAGCAGCAGATAGCAGCAACATTGAAGTTACCATCAGATTTTAATTTCATTTTAGTTCTAACATTAAGAGTTTAAAATGCGCAGCTATTTCCTTTTTTGGCAGTCACCTGCTTGGGCTGCATTATTCTTTAATATTTCTTTAGCTATATTTTAAGACTGACAAAGCCCTGTGTTTACCTTAAAGCTAAGCTCTTGATTCTTACTATGCACTGAATTGTAAGGAAACAGAAAACTGCAGCTAAGCAAAATACGAAAACACTGGACAATCTACCCAGGCTATTAAATTATCGTGCCATGTTTCCTAAGTAGCAAGCACAGATTTTTACATATCGATTGATGATTTACTTGCAAAAAACAAACCAAAAAAATTCACTATCTTTTAAATGACTCTGACACAATATAAACTCAACAAAAAGTGATAATCTCATCCTAGGTTTTTTTAAAAGGTACACAGCAGCTACTCTGCCACAGTATATCCCATGACATTCGCTAAATAGCATGGGAAGTTGCAATCAATTGCTCATTACAGTTGCCACACACAGTATAGATACAAGCAAACATGGCACTATTGATTCCCCTTGACCCTCTGCTGTGATGACATAGGAGCAGTGAGGGCACAGAGGCCTTTTGCTGATGGTTCAYGTGAACTAAAAAGCCATTTTGTCTACTCCCTATGGAAATCCTTGCCCACCACTTTGGAGGAAGCCACAAATCTGCTGCATCTCAAAATTAGTAGTTTCCAAGTGGTCTGCGAGGTGGTGCTGCCTCACCTTGAGGCCTTTCAAAGGCATTATTTTTCTTGAAAGTAATAGCAATGTCCATCTGTACTGGGAGAGGCTCTCCCAGGAGCTGGTAGCAAGCAGCTGAGGTAGTCCTCTTCTGCAGGTCCACGCAGGTCTGCCCTGCCATGTGGGTCTCCTGCAGCTGCTGCAAGTCACCTCAAGCCAGCAGGGCAATGGATGTTTCTCAATCAGTGTTTTAGTTTGGCTCTGTCGCTTTTGAAGAGAATCATCCTACCTCCCCCCTTACGCTGCACTGCATCATGTCACAGGTGGCTTTGAAGCATGTGAGCTGAGTAATTTCTACTGAGTGAAAATAAACCAGAAAATATACTCCAGGAGCACAACTAGTGCACCTCAGTCRGTATAGGCGTTCAGTCCACAGGGCTGTCTGAAACAGACCTGTTCAGCACACTGTGAATGCGGATGCTGCCCAACCCCAAACGTCCTTCTCACTTTACAGACCCACTGCCGCTGAAGAGCACTGCCTGGCTGATGCAGACACGGCCAGTACGATCCCACCCGGCTGCGCTGCCGGAAACACTGGTGCACACATGGGAGCGGAGCGGTGACAGTGACATGCAGCACGTCCTGCTGGACGTCTGTTCGCTCTGACAGCAGAAGTGCAGCTGGCAACACCTGCACTGCAGGCAGGTTATCTTATGCGCCGTATACAAACAGCATGCCCAGTCCCTCACAAATGACTGACCAACAGACTCCYCCGCTACTGCTCGTGCAGAGAGAGGTCTGTCCTGTCAGATCGCAGCGTGAGGAGGAGGAGGGTCCGTGCAAGGGCGCCGTGCAGCATCTCCCCCGCAAGCGGAGGTGCGTCGACCCTCACTGCTCCGGTGGGCGCCTGGGTATTCACCTCTGGGTGATTTTACTGCGACTTTCACCRTAGGCAAAGGCATCTTTTTTTCTTAAACAAGCCAACTCCTGGAGACATGTGAGAGCTCAGCATACTTTTAATAGCATTTCTAGTATTCATAGTAAAGGAGAAAAGCTTGAAGACGTGCACTCTAATGGTTCAAAATCCAGATGGCATAAAATAAATTTAGCTTTTTATTATTTACCAAATGCAGTGATCTTATGCCAAAATATTTTGAGCTTAGAAACCGCCACACAACAGAAGCGATAAATATGCCTTTCTGAAAGTGCCAAGCGCCCCGTCCTGCCTCACCGCCCCTCTCTGGCGCTCTCGCGCCCAGGGCAGCGCGATTAGCCGGGACACAGCCCTCCCC
>NW_028186912.1:2613752-2637388 GCF_003343005.1 Rhea americana
GCGGCTGCCGCGCGGCGCGGGGGCCTCCGAGCCGTGTGTGAGTGAGGTCGGTTAAGGAAACATCGCAGCGGCCCATTCGAAGAGGTGAGGCTGAATAATCACATAAAACATCGCGCCCCTGCGGCTGGGATTTAAGGGGCATCTCGCTGAAATGGCGCATCGTTTGGGGGGTCCGCAAGAGCACTGGCTGCTTGGGAGAAGGTGGTTTTGCTGAAATAGATTGACAGCTGTAGTTTAAAGGGCAAGGAAACCGAGCAAATTTTCAAAGATAATCTTCCAGATGCTCTGAGGATTTAAATCGGTATAATCAGTGAAGCTGTGCTAATTTACCTGGCTTGAAGATCTGGCTAAATATGTTTATTCTTTCATTCATTGTAGGACGAATAAGTGGTCAGAGTACTCACGGTTAAATTAACGTGACAGTTATATCACTGAGGATACAGTAACAAAAGCAAAAAACTGCAAAAGGTGTTAAAATGAAAAGAGGAAAGTAGAAGGAGAAAGAAAGAGGAGGAACAAAAGCTTTCACAGAATATTGCCATATTCTTAAAAACAATAATCAGCAATTAGAAAGGCAAAGAAATGTCATCAGGCTAAAACTTTCCAAATAATTATACAGTGCTAAAGCATTCCTATAGAGTCAGGATGGATTTCATCTGGTGAGTCAAGACCATTTTAATGTACAATTATTTAAATTTATTTGTTCAACTTTCTCTCTAAAAAGAAACCCAAGGCTCTTTCAATGAAAATGTCTACAAAAGTAAGCTTTAAAACCCATATGTAATCTGCAGTGCAGCCATTCTGCATTTCTCGCATTTGCCCTGACAACATGATTTGACATTATAAAAATAAAACCATGATTACCCTATGAAAAATGCTTTTCCATGCATTTGCAAAAAAAAAAAAAAAAAAAAAAAAAATCTGTGGTTTGTGACTTTTTTGTGGCATTTTCTTGTTTGCAGGGGAGGGGGGATTAGATAGAAATTTTGATCCCGCAGTTGAATTCATCAAGCCTGACCTCTCTGCTCCTGCAGCACTCGCTGGAGTCAGCAAACTATGTACTAAGTGCAGGGATGTGTCCATGTGGAACTAACTGGGGATTTGAGACCTTCCAGTTTCCTGCTGCAGAGGATGAGTTCAGCTCTATGTAAAGTCTGGAAGAGGAGCAAGAGATTCCATGAGAGCCTTGCTTGTTCTTAGACCTGCTGATCTCTCACTTAATCCCCTGGAGATCATGGTGAACAGAGTACCTGCCTTCTCCCAGCTACACGTGCTACCCGCTAACACCAGACCTATTGGTGCTGAATTCTTTATGTCCCATATTCCTCTATAATGAGAAAACCTTGTGCTTGGTTAATAGTTGCTGTCTGTTAGAGGCTGCTACAGTTGCTAATCCAGCTTCGAGTCAGTTTAAATGCCCTGTCCCAAAGATGACACTGTTGGTGTCATTTCTGACAGTGGAGAGCACAACACTTACTCTAGCAGCTTGCTGTYTCTTGTGCCCCCCCGAAAAGGCTTGATTTCTTGGCACCCTCTAAATAAGCAGGACAGGGAGGTCAATGTGCATCCGGAGGTTCACGTAACTGGTGCATGGTCTGAATGCATCTCTCCATCCAGAGCTGTGTCTCGTGATCACTAGCGAGGCTGTGTGGGTACTTAGTATGTTTCAGCTGTGCAGCCACGTAGGTCCTGTATCTGCCTGCCTGCTCTCAGCACCAGGCGCCGGCAACCCAAAGTGCCTGAGCGTTCAGAGGCTGCGTCCGGGTGCGCACACTGGTTTCTATGGCGTGTTAGCTCCCGGGGGCCTCTTTGGATGCAGTTTGTTTCCGAGTGCAGGAAGTCCTCAGATTAATGACGACTGGCTAGAACTGAAACAGTTGTGTTGGCAAATAAGAGAAAGTTCACACGTTCAGAAATTGATTGTTGCCTTCAACCGTGCTGTTCAAAGCCAGGAGACTGGCATGAGTGCTTACCAGCAGCACAGCTCCCTTGCTTTGGACAGTGACCGTTGCCCTCTAGCAGCTTTTGGCTTGAGCCCTTCGAGGGAGATAAGTAGGAAAAAGCTGTGGGGCTCCTGCACAAAGTACTGACTTGTCAAGGCACTTCTAGGCACACTCAAAAGCTGAACTTTAGGTGTGTGGAAATACAAAATAAAAATGAAAAGACTTATGGCGTTTTCGTTGCCCTGGCGTTTAGATACCTCCCTCCCCAGAAAGGCTTTTCAGGACTGCTACTCTGGATTGTAAGATTTTAGAGCTTATGCATATCCATCCTTTTGTTGGGTCTGACTGTAAATCCATTTGTGAATACAATGCCTGGAACCATACTGGTCTTGAAAGGAGAATTTGATCATGAAACTTCACTGAAGGATGCAGTCAGGTGCCTACACGCAGGTGGGTGCTCTAGGGGGACCTGCAGCCCTGAGTTGTGTGCCTAGGCCCCATAAGGAAAAAAGAAGGGCCCTCAGGAGGGCTCATCTGCGAGGCCACAGCTGTTGCTGTGCAGTACGGGTGCAGCAGACAGGGGGTGTAACTACCTCAAAACAGGTAGGATCACAGATCTCTGTTAAGGCTTCAGGAAGATGCTATTTTCATTTGGGACATTAAGCTATAAAACATTAGGATTCTTTATGGGAGATAGGGGTTTACATCCCATCAGGCAGAGAACAGAACTGAATTTACAGCACCTGCATTTTGGATGCATGCAGAATCTCATAGACGTCTGTGTAAAAATGGGCAGAGAGCACTATTTCTGCTTGTTGCAGCATCTGCTGTAGGATTCTCTGATTCAAGCAGGGAGCTCTGGGGCTGTGTACCTGACTGGGTCCTGCAAGTGAATGAAGCAGAGGTAGTCTAATCTGAGTACTTGGTTTACTTGCGAGTGAGCTAGGCTGAGGAATTAGGCAGAATTAAGAAGTTATTGGGACTCTGGCGGATCAAACTTTCAGGCACTTCTGAAGTTTCCCGAGCAATTAAGAGGCAAAATAGATGATGAATAAATCAATGATGAGAAGCAATCATGACCTTCTACAACCCCCTTGTGCATTCACAGCTCTCACTGATTTCAATAGATCTGAAACTCAGGCTTCTTATTTAGGAACCCTAATACGGATTTAGGTCCCTGAGTATAATTAAGCTGCATAGCAAGGGCTAGCAAATTCTGAGAAAGAAAAAGAGGGGATTGGTTAAATGCAAGAAGGAGTTGGTTAAATRTCTTTGGTAATACTGAACTCTGTATTAGGACCAAAATCTTGTTCACACTTGCTTAGCCTGCAAGTATTTAGAAGAAAAGATACTTGGGATTTAAAAAGCTGTCATCTCTTGGAAGTGCAGTCCATTGTCCGTGCTTATTTTATACTCTTCACGAAGACAGTGCGTATATTTCCTCATAACGGGGAGGTGACAGATCATCGCAGGCATAGTCTTCTAGTAATTCTTCTGGCTCATCAAAACTGTCCTCTGACCTGAAAATAGAAAGAGGAGCTGGAACAAAAGAATGTAACAAATACAAAGCATGGTGGTAGCCTCATTGCTGTGTCCTGTCATCCTTATCCAGGCAAAGCACTTCCTGAGTTCAGTGAAAGTTTTGCTTGAGAAAATGCTACACAATGAAGTTTTACTGCAATCTAGCCATTTGTTGTATTCTTTGTGTAAGATATAATAATGTCAAGGTGTGACCTGCATTTGCACACTGCATGTGTATGTCACCCATGGTGCTGAGATCAGTGGGTTAGCCAGCAATTTTTCAACTACACTTTCATAAAAGAACTAAATTAATTATATTCTAGAAAGTATATAATTAAAAATAACTATATAAATTATTTTATAGCTGAATAAAGCAGTTTCATGCTACTCTGTAATATCAGTGGTCTATATATACCCCAAAAGTAGGGGAAAAAAAGTTGCATAATTAGCAGGGGGAACATCTGGTACTGAACTGATCTTTTATTGTCACAAAAACACCTTTTGTGCACTGGGTCTTGTACTGTGACTCTGTTTAGGTGCAATGCTCTATCCACACATAACCTTCTGGTCAAGAATCATCAAAGAATTGTAAGATAAGCATAAAAATATCCACAGACAGGAGCTTGTATAGTAATATCTTTGAAAATATCAAGAGAATTAGTACATTGAAATTTGAAAGGAATTGCTAAGTGAATTTAATTTGGATGAAAATGCTTCCCAGAAAAAGTATGTCTCCATAGTTTTTACTCTAGAAATACTATTAATAAAGCAAAAAAAAAAGTCTGAAGAATAACACCCCGCAGTAGCATTTGTTTCCTTTGAAATCATGCTTAGCACTTGAAAATATTCAGAATTCTGTATCCAAGTATACTAAGGCATTTCAGAAGACATACCTCTGAGTCCTTGTGTCCTCTGTGAGGTAAGTAGCGTAGTTCTCGTCCTGTGTAAAAGCTGGGTTATCAAGAGGATAGGCAGGGCAGAACTGAGGAGAGTCTGTGGTAGGAATTGTTGAGGCACCAGGGGTACCAGCAACGCAGCAGCTGAGCACGGGGTGAAGATAGGCTGGATTCACAGCAATGCCTTCCTGGGCTGGGTATGGTGGAGGAATGTACTGTACCACTGTAGCACCGTGGAAAGTTATAGGCTGGTTAATTCCAGTGAAAACAAAGGACTGTCCACTTGCTGTCTGATCGATGTCTGATGTATTTTCATCTCTTTCTTTACAGGATTTGCATGTAAGCATGTTGAATTTACAAACAGCAATCAGAATAAAAGTTACCCCGACAGAAAGCAGAATAGGCCCTAGTAACTGAGTCCATTCCAGGTGAGTAATGCCGTCGTACTTTATCCATCCCATCACGGTGAATGTGATCCCCACCAGCCCCAAAAACACACCTGAAAAGAGCAAAGTGGCACCAGCTTTATCACCATCTGACACTAGGACATCAGATCTGTTAGGCTGATAAGGAGTGACAGAAAATACATTCAGGGAGAAATCTTCTACATTGTTGTTGTTCTGCTCCATTACTGAGTGTAATGTATCTTCTGCCTCAACAGAAAGAGTGTTTGTAAGGGACTCTGCTGAGCATATAAAGTCGAAGGTTCAGGTTAATTATACAAGAACTTTGTGTGTGTATGGTTAACAGAGACCATCATGTGAAAGAATAAACTTTGCTTAGAAGAATAAAGGTCTGGCAAGTGAGGCTTGAAGTGATCACTTAAGACTTCTTGAATTACCAGCAATGCTTCCGAAACAGCTTCACCCTTGCATGGTTACTTGTTCTTTTGTTTATCATCWTCTTTAATTTGGCACCCACTGATACTTCCTCACTGTGCCCATGACAGATGGGAGAGAAAGGAAGCTACAGACACCACAGCTTTTCCTGGGCCCCCTGCCAGCTGATGCATCCAACATATGGACAGCATACATTTTGTCAATAGCACTGTGATGACTCRCTCACTCACTCTGTTTGGGCAACCACTCTGACAATCCAGGTCTGCAGGAAAATACATGACCAACATGGTGAGCACTTCACAGTGTTCTGAAGTGTGACATTTGTAGCCACATCTGGATGTGTATTGCAGCTCTTTCTGCAATCCAGAACTTCCATGGCTGAAAAATATCAAAGTAAGCTTTCTGATATTTCACCAGTAAGGTCTAGTGGGTTGAGTGGGAGAGTGAGCAGAAGCAGGGTGATGAGTGCTGAGCAGCCTGACAGGTTACAGGAAAGAAGTTCATATAGACAAGTCAAAGCTTTTCAGCTATATGAAGGTAGCATAATTACTCTGCAATTTCCCCTTAATTGTGGACACATTCTGTTGTGGGATCTCCACCTGTTCTTTAGAATTCAGCCTGAGCAATGTCTGCATTCCCTGAGTGGCGTATAGTTGCAGGAATGAGAAAGTGTTTCCTGCAGTGTTAAGTCTTGTGTTGTCTTTGGGACCTGCTTGTCACATAAGGTAAGTTCTGTGCTCAGAAGTACCCAGAATATTTATTTTTTATCACAGTTGTTCTGTTGAAGCTCCTTTCTGACAAAAAATGTATAGCTAATAGATTCTCTATTCTCTCTTAATTTTGGGGGCTTCATATTTGAAACTGGCACTACAATAATGGTCAGATTAATATAGTATCCTTGCAACAGCTAGTTTGTAGTCTGTGCATACCCAAGCTGTTGGCGGAAGAGTATTTATTCCTACAAGTTTCCTTCCTTTCTTACTGAAGTAAATACCACAGACTTCAGCAGGATCAAGCCCTAAGCAAGGATATACTAGAATTGCTTATCCATATCTCATATAGTGTAAAACAAAAACAAACAAACAAAAAAAGCTGATTAATTGGATATTGAGATTTTCTGTTTCCTAATAGTTTCAAACTGAAGTAATTGCTATTAGAGTGTTCTGATAGAATGTTGCTGTGTAATTCCTTAAGGAACAAAAATATTCAACTACTCAATCTGCTTTGATTAGCATAAGAGAGGAGTACAAGTAATGCAGAGATTATTCCTCAGGTGGTAGAATGTATAATGCTATTTTCTGCTACTAATAGCTCTGTGGAAGCAAGTTTATCCTGAGATTTAAAACATAAAAATTGCCCTAGATCTAGAAAACGCATTTTTTTTCTGACTAGTTCTTCAAAATTAGTAAAGGTGCCTTTAGTCTATTCTACRTGCTTATCACACAGTGTTATAGCAGTTCAGTTCTGAAGTTGACTGCTGACAGAACTTAATGTATTCAGAACTGATACTGAATGCAATTGCAGATGTATCTGTCTCCCCTCATTTGTCAGCAGATGGACCTTGAGGAATATTAGTGCTGGTCTCCTTAAAAAGATATCTGGGAAGTTGCCAAAGTCAGTATTATGGCTATTTCTAAAACTCTTCTGTTACTGAGGGTGCCAGCAATTTTCGTACCAATGTACTCAAGATCAGGCCTTCTCTCAGAACCAGCTTTAGCCAAGGTGCTGTGCACCACTTGATCAAAGCGTTAGGGTGCACAGCGTAGTAGTTTCGTATTACAGCAATTGAATGAAAAAGCTCTGAACTTACAGACAAGCTCTCATTATGGGTAATTTTAGCCAAAATGAAGTCCCCTTTAAATTTGTTAAACTAAATAGAATGAATATCTGTTATTGCTCTCTGCAAGTCATTTTTTTTCCATATCATGAATTATTTTTGTCTCTGTTCACTGAATCTTCCAAGTTTTCCAACATCCTTTTTAAAGCAGTGTTGTATCCTTATAGCTGTCTCGCTAATGATGTATACAGATGTAATACCACCTTCATACTCTCATTAATTCAAGAACTGCACAACCACTGTTTGCTGCAGCATTGTGCTGGAGCACTTCTTCAGTCCTACACAATRATCCCTAGATGCTGGCAGGAGTCAGTATTTTCCAAGTTATATGTTGCATTATCTCATGGCTTATGTCCTTTGTCTCTGGCCTAGGACATATCTTACTGGTTGTCAAGCAAGTGCACTGTATAACTGGGAAGGGTATTAAGTGATTTCTTCTAACACCACTTGTCACTTAACTTTGAAAATGGAATGAAAAATATTTCTTAATATTTGGTGCAGTTGGATCTAAATTAAAATTCAACTTTTCCTTGTGAACTGCACTCTTAATCTTTTGTATATAATATTCTCTAATCCTTCCCATGTTTCTCCCATTACATTCCGATACCAGTGCTGCATTCAGGTTGCTGTCAAAGTCTGAGTGTTTTTTTTTTTTTTTTTTTTTTTTTGGGGGGGGGGCAATACTTTGCTTTGTTGAGTAAATGGATATTCTGGGAACTCATTTAATGATGGTGATTTACTAAATGAATCCCTTTTATCTGGAATAACTGCTAAATAAATTGAAGCTGTTTTGTAAAAATCTAATGAATTGGACTAAGTTGGTGAGGTTTCTAAAATCTTTCTGATTTAGTTACGGTATGATCATTATATCACGCAGAAGATTACTATCAGTTTTGTCATGCAGACAAGCAGGAGACTACATCCCCACTCTCTTCAAGTGGTTCTCTGGTTCATTTCAGGATCTTCTTTCAAAATAGGTGTTGTTTTCAGATACTGCTGCAGTTTTGTTCTAGTCTGCTTCCTTACACCTGAACCCAAGCCTCTCAGTGTGGCACTGCTTTGCTTTCTGTTCTTCAGCATAATTTTCTGCCACTGCTGCAGTCTTCTCATGTAGTGCTTGCTGTTGGAAGCAGATTTTTTGTAGTGCTTTGCACTTCCTCAATTCTCTAACCTTTTTCAAGAGTCATCCTGATAAACACTGACAGACCTTCACTTAATCTTTTTTTTTCCTCCTCTCCTTCTGTTACTAAATTTACATAGTTCTTCACATTATAAGTCTGTCTTAGTAAGGTTATGTTTTCTTACATGTGTGTAGTATAGTCAGGGACCTAGTTATAGAGCATTAAAAAGATGCCATATAAAATAAAACTAAGTTATATTACGATATTGCATGTTGATCAGCTTTCAAAAGAATAGGTTCAAATTATCATCCCCTCATAATGGGATATTCTGTTAAAAGGAGATAAAGGAGCCCATGATTCTATTAAGAGGGACTTTTTCGTAGAGGAAGGATACTGTATTTGGCATCTATAGCGAAAATTACAAATTGTGTGTATTAAACTAGTACTTAAAGAACAACCATGAGTGAGTCCCATACCATGGCAMTGCCAGTTTCAAAAAGTGAATATGCTGAAATGGGCAGGTTCAGCCAACAGCCCAAAACCATATTTAGCCTACAAGGTATTTTTATCTGTTCCTAGGGAATGCTGTCTTGTCAGCAGGACAAATAAACTAAAGATATTTCTGCAAGTAGGTACGCAGATGTATGTGTGTGATAGAGGAAAGAGCACAGATCTAGATGAAGGCTGGCATGTTTGCTGCAGAAACATGGAGGTGTTAGAAGTATCTGCCTGGACACAGAAATGACCCATGAGTATACAGACCATGATCATCCCTGTTTTAAAAGATATGATGGAAAAGGGATAGTGGGAGAGATGGAACAGAGCAATGAATGTGGATAGCAAGACTCCCTCTTCCAATGGAAGACTTTAAGGAAACAGCAAAGGACACGGGATTTTATTTAGATTATTAGATTTTTATTTAGAAGTTTGACTAAGCAGGAATTGGAATTTCTCTTGTACTTCAGAAATCTTTCACATTTGCCACCAAAGGACAGATTTACAAACTGCAAACGGCCAGGTGGGTGAGTGCAATCTAACAGTGTATATGTGCAGCTATCCTGATAATGCAGCACTATTTTAGAGATCTCTGCAATTTCAGTTTTTCAGATGAGTTAATTTTTATATCTTCTAAGTGGTGGTGATGCAGTAAGAAAGATCTATCTTAGGGAAGGGGTACCTACTTATATATTTGGATCCTTTTCACATGCAAATAATTGTAGTGTTCCAAAGCAGAGAATGTCAGTGCAGTCAGCAATGAAGATATACCTTAACTTCACCTACAGAGGATAAGCAGTCCTTACCTCGCACTTCGCCTGTTTAAGTAAGTGGGAATCAGTAACCAACTTGATTTGCTCCCTGGCATTTGTATGTCAAGTTAAACACTTTAGCTAACCTTAGGACAGAAAGGGGGTTATAGCACCATTAGTGTGATAGTAAAGCATGTTACTTCCTCAATAAAAATGCTATTCAGTATTATTTTAAGCTACTTTTATGGTTTTACAATGTGTTGCTTCCTTTCTAATATAGACACTTCACCCCTACTCCCCCCCCCGTCAAAAATTCCTCCCACTAATGCTGTTCATGCAGTGGTAGTCATCAGTGGTGGAGGCAGATCGGCCAGCCTCTTAATCACATTCTCTAACCTTGCTCAAATAGATTTTGACAACACAGTAAGCAAATACTGTTGCCCTGGCTGTGTTAGTTCTCTGTGTTAAGCTGGTTATGGAGATGCCCCCAACATAATCCAGGGAGTTTTAAAGGAATAACCCTTGAAGTGAAAAAGAAAAAAAAATGCTTACACAGTTGTAAGTTGAACTATTTACTAAGTATTCTCTCAAAACAATATACAGGGAAATTCTGTGTTCAAGCCTTTTTTCTCCCCCCCCTTCTTTCTTCCAGAGGTAAGTAACACCTACCTCTCTCTCTAAATTCAGATGCATTCAGTTGTCTGAAGAGTCTGGCCATCAGCTTTAAAAAGCATGCTTTTTTAATTTTTANAGTTGTCTGAAGAGTCTGGCCATCAGCTTTAAAAAGCATGCTTTTTTAATTTTTAATTTTTATTTTTATTTTTTTTTTTTACAAATGAAATGATCCATCCCGAGGACTCAGCTCAGAGTCAACATGTTTTACTTGACTTGCCTAGTCTCTTGGGTATTTCTTGTGAACAACTGAATGAGCAAATTGCAGACAGCACAAAAGGTTAATAACATTATAGATAGGAATCAGACATGGCTGTATCTTTTTTTTTTTTTTTTTTTAAGAAAAAAGATTGCAGAATAATGAAAGCAGATTTGTTTTTAAGCACTTTTTTTTTTGGCTTTTCAACAAATGAGTGTTCATCAGTAATGTAAACAGAACAACAACAGAACAAAGCCCTCATGGGTCTTTGTCTGCATATGATTTTTTAAGGTAAAATACCCCAGCTTCTGCACTCATTATATAACAGCATGACAGAAATGGAATCAGAGAAAAGCTCCTTTCACATGTGCAAGGCTTTGTATGCATGAAGCATGCAGGTTTCTTCATGCATGAAGAAACCAGGTTAGAAACACAAGCATTAAAAAAAGAAGAAAAAAAGAAAACCACAGCTTTAATTCAGAAGGCATTTAAGAAAGAGCAACCTTTAAAAATAACTATGTACAAAAACTGGAGGAAAGGAAGAAGAAGCAGAAAGCATGCTGGCTCTTATAGATCTCTGTCTTCAAATGTCATTCTGTGAACATTTTCTGTGGCTGAGTCATGCCAGTCTAATCAGCTCCCACATACTAAATCTCTCTCCCTGCTGTGCTTGCTCATTACTCTGCATGCATCAGCCCCTCAGCTCTATTGCTGGCTAAATATAGCCCCTGACCAGCTTGTTTGGTTTTGTGTGGCCCTACAAAGAGCCACTCCAGCACAGCTGAGGCAGCARTGCAGAGATGGAAGTGAATGGCCAAAGGCAGGAGCTCGTAAGCATCTTTCCAGAGAAYGGTGCTGGCAAGAGGCATGTTCACAGACAATGACATGAGGTACAGAGGGGAACCTGGGTGCTTAGTTCAAAGCTTATTCTGTTGCAGTCAGGTTCCCCAAAATTCAGCAAGGTAAACACAAGTCTTGCTGTAGTTGAAGTCCTAGAGCATGCAGGTGTTCAGGAACTTGATCAAACAACACAGAGGTAATTCTTGTAAGATGTTTTTACTCTGTTAAGTTCACCTTGCAGAACCAAGCTCAAATAGTAACTCTGCCACCTTCTGCTTCTGCCCTCCCCTCCCTCCCCCCCAAAAAAGGGAGTTGTTCTCAAATCAGGGGTTGCAGCAGGATTCAAACCAAGTCATAAAGTGTCAGAAGTTAGCAGCAACTCAGTTCCTGCTAATCATCCTGATCTACTAGCAATAAATCCTTCAGTCTAGGAATGGGTGTAAACATTCATAAAGTAAACTAAAACTTGTTCTCATTTATCATCCTGGTGGAAGGGGGCTGCTGCTAACTTAGGGGTTGCACAGACAAATACACTAAAAGAGGGTTGTATTTTTCAAAGGTCTGAAGTGCTGTGTAAGTTAAAAATGTGCATTGTCTGCATTTCCAGGAAAGAGCCATTTGCTGATAAGTAATCTCTGCTCCTGGAAAATACTGTTGTTAAATGGAGCTCACTCTCACAAAATAAATCATTACTGCTTGTATAAACTGTGAGTGATGATATATAATAATAGCACAATCCCCATGAAATCACTCGTTACCACAGTTAAACTGTTAGCTTATTAACTACCCTCAGCTTTGCCTTAGGGCTCTTAACTGATSGCTAAAACTGATTTTCAGGGGGATTATACTTACATAATGACCAGAGAGGGTCTAAATTAAGATGTGTTTGTTACCAGGCAGACCAAAAAGTACTCATTTCAGTTCTCCATATTTGGTGCACATCTTACAGATTCATGATSCTCTCAGACTATATATAAAGTCAGTAACTTTGCAAACAAGTATTTTCCAGAAACATCACACAAAAATAGAAAAAAAACCCACTTCCTTATTTTTTTGTAGCTCCAGCCAGATTTAATTAAAATAAGCAAAGAATTTGTCTCTTAGTGCCTCCATTATATAAATAATAACTAAAAATAGAAACTAAAGTTGTAACAGAATAAGATGAACATTTAACATTATTGCAGTGATTTAAATCTCTTCAAACCATTTGCTCAGAAGMCCATCATTATCTAATATTTCTTGAAAAACTAAATTCATCACTTAGGCTTTTTGATGAAAAATTAAGACGCAGCCAACATTATTGCTTTTATTATAAAATGTAAATAAAATTAAATTTTTTAAATCTGAGGTTACAATTTCATTTAAAAATGAAGTTAGTTGACAGTTCTCTGTGAGCTGGTGTCAGATGTGGCTAAGGAAATGGATGAAGATGATGAAGAGGAGGATGGAGAATATTCATTATTTGTTATTGATGCTTCTTTTTCTTCATATTTTGGAGGCGATTCAGAGGAGAGATACAGCATTGGTAAAATACCTGAAGGTGAACTGCTGCCAGAAATTGTATATATGGTTTCATAGTCTCTAACAGCAACTGTTCTTTCATCATCTGCAAGTTGTAATCTATAAAACACAAAATTGCATATTAGTATAATTCACTTCTTTATAGGGAGCGAAATTCCACTGACTTATATAAAGCATACATGCATGCACACACTCCGTAATACACCCCTAAGCAAAGAACTTGCATAAGCATTAGGATTGCATACTATGGGCTCCATTATGACTCATGTAAAAATTGCATTATTCAGAGGGGAAGGGCAAACAAGCTCCCTTCTAACCTCTCACATCATCAACCACAGGAGGGCTTATAGTATTAGCTGCTTCTGGCAGGGCTGTCTCACAATCTCATTAATTCTTCTTTCAATCCTTTGCTCCTAATGTAGCTTCCTTTTTGTAGTCTACAACATCCATGCTTTCCTCTTCTCTTATGAAATACTGTTTCTAGACCTAGAACTGCATCACTAATATCACAGTCCTTCGTACTCTGAGATCTTAAATGAAAGGTAACTTAAATTTTTCATTAAGTTTTACAGCAATTTATGAGATGCGTAAGGAGCAGCATTTCTACTCAGAGCTGGAGAAACAGAAGCAACTAGATAGCAATAGACTGCTCAAGCTCACAGTGACAGTCAAAGACAGAAGCCAGGTGTTCACTGCCTTCCTCTAATTATCATAACTAGATCTGGATCAGCTGCACCAGTGGTTCTCTGGTAGCTTGATCATTTCACCCTGAAGCCAGGCAATAGCTGGACCTCAGTGCATAACAGACCTCAGCTGCTTCCCAAGAAAAGGAAAAAAAAATCCTCTTTCCTTATGACTTGCTCCTAGAGCTGATTCATACCTTTCTGTGTACATCTGTGCCCCCCAAAATACTGTCTAAGGAGCAGGAATGCAACGTAGTCACCTCATCTTTAGTGCTGTTGTTGGTGTGTGTGTTTAAGAGAGAAAGGACAGAGTCCAGTCAGGGAATCTTAAGAGAACATGCTACAGGACACAGTTCTGAAGCACCACRTAAAAGATTGCAGGAAAAAGGGAACCACTCCTAGGATCAGGCTGTGACCTAGCCTCCTGCAAGCTTCAACACAGCCTTTCCTACAGCACTTGCTGATAGTACACAGGGCAGTAGATGATAAAGGCAAATTTCAGTTGCCCAGTAACTGCCCAGCTATGAAACCAACACTCCTCTCCAGAGACTGAGATCCTCAACCATAGCATTAACTTAAAGAGGAATGTGGCCACTGCTTCTCCTCCAAGACAGGAGCAAAGAACTAGTTTGCTAGTCATGATGCCTTAGCTTCTATCAGGTGCTGAGCCATGGCAGAGCATGGATGAGGAGCCACTCAGAGGCAATGCCAACTCACAGAGTATCTGCAAGGACCCTGCAGAGCAGGAAATGGTAATAAGTGGAGCACCCCAGCCACAGACCACCAAAGCAGGAGCTCCAGGCTCTCCACATCCAAGGATGAAGTGTTTTAGTCCCACTAGCAATGCATAACCAACTAGAAACGGCCCCAACACGATGAGCTACAAACTACCTCCTTGGCTCWTGATCCAGAAAGTCTAGACAGGTATGGAGTTGTGAGTTAATGGGGTCATACATGAGATTGAGCCTCAACAGAGGACATCCCTGTGTTGAGGCAACTGATCCAGCCACGAGAAATTGTATAGAGGAAGAGGTCAGGGGAAGAGGGGCACCTGGTATGGGCACCAGTAGGAAGAAACTCATATGAAGTCTAAGGGTCATAAGACTAGCTTTTTTGCTTCTTTTCTTCCCCCACTTTTTTGTTTTTTAGGGGCAGGATGTGCTGTATGCTCTTTGGTGTTTCTGCTAGCTGTAAGTGACCTTATATTGCAATAATACACAAGTTATGTTTTATAGCTTACAGCTGACATATTACACTCAATCTGAAAACCAGCAAAGGCTTTTGAACTTGACAAAATGAAGTCATCCCCACCCCCCAGCAATTCATGCCCCATCACAGGAGTCACTGGCTTCTGGAAAGTGTTTTTGCTTAATCAGCCCCATCAGTCTCACATTGCCATCCACCCTCCTCACCCTGAGTTAGCACGTGTAGAACACCAGGTAGAAGAACCAACAGATTCCCATTGGCTACAAACAAAATACTCTCAGAAATAATTTAATTAGAAAAATGGTGGACATTTAAGTATGTATACAGTTATGGTTTAATCAGCAGAAGCCATCAACCTCAAGCTGAATCTGAGTCAGTGGGAATGTGTCCCTTCCCTAGATGTTAGGTGTGTAATTTTTCCTGTTTGAAAACCATCCCGAACACACTAGGAAAATCTCTCCATTGGTAGCCATAAAAAGTTTTTTTTTTCTTTTTTTTTTTGATGGAGGTGTGGGGTGGTTCCCCCCTTCTTTCCCAATCACAGAGGGGGAAATGACCCTCCAAGTTCCTGTGATATAGACAGTGCTTGAATTGGCAACTCTTGCCACCTGGGCTTAGTAGCAGCATTTAGCTTGTCACCTGTACTCAGTGTATGGAAGAGTGGTTACACTGAGGCTGCATAGGGCCAAAGGTAAGTTTATCTTGATATGCAATAGCATTGCAGCTTGTTTTCAAGCACCATGGAACCTCCTGCTCTTCAGTGTAATGGTATTATTTATCACAACACAGCCCCAGCAGGAAGAGGGCAGGCCAGCAAGGCTCTTTCCCCCAAGGAAAGTGAGGCACAGGTCTCAGCAAGAGCAGGATGTGCTAGAATAGCTCTTCAAGCTCTGCAGGGCCTGGGCATAGGTGTCATATTCACATATCCRCTGGTTGGGTTGTGCAGAGGCTTCCTAATATCCAGCAATGTATATCATGCTGTAGGGGCACTGCCATCAGGGGCACCTTCTCTTGGTAAGTCCATGGAAGTAACCTAAGAATATGTAGATAAGGCCACTGATTTAAGGCTTTTTCACTTTAGAAATTCTTTTCAGTTATGATCTAGTAAGAATTTAACCTCCCTGCAGGCACTTTGGTTTTGATTCTCCTTTTGCACAGAATATTTTAATGTGAGTTATAGTAAGATATCTGAGTAATCCAGTGATGCATAAAAAGACTTTGTAGTGCCTAGTAGAAAGTTAACAACATTTAGATACCTTGAGGAACATCTTGGATTTCCAGGTATGAACAAGAAAAGTCTTACCGATCACAGAAGATAGTGTGATATGGTGGAGGGTTTTCACTTGCAGGCAAACCACTTGACATGAGACAGTGAGTCACAGTTGGTGACAGAGAGTCAGCAAAATAAGGAGGTGGTGGAGGCGGGAATACCATTACAGCATCACCTGGGATGGAGGAGAAGAGAAAAGCCCCCACCCACTAATTACTATCCTTGAAAAAAAAAACCCAGCACCACTCTATCCTAACCATATCCTAGAAGGAAGTTTCCTGTCTTCAGTATTATAGTATCTGTATTTACCTACCTTTAAGCACAATGATACCACATACAGAACTGTTATATTCTCGGCCACAGAAGTGCGTGGGAACTGCATTCAGAAACGAAATTATCCCAAAACTGAGATAGATCATAAATGGAAAATTTTATCTAGAAAATACAACTATAAGGGGAGAATAAAAAAAAAAAATGTTCCACCTAGCTACAAGATACTAGTCTCTTCACTATTGGCTGTCTTCAGAAGCTAGATATGCAAACCATATCCTTAAAGTAAGCCCACAGAAGTGATATGCAAGTATTTAGTTCTCCTCATATGTAGTATAGGACTTTTATGAAATGTTGTCCACATCTATTCCAGTGTTACAACAAAATATTAAATTCATTAATTTTTCCTGAAACTGACATCAAACCTTCACCTTCTCTGCAAATCAATTTACAGGTCTGAACATTGGTTTTGGCAGGCAGAAAAAGAATTGTGCATTATAGGCTTCAGTTCTAGTCAGATGACAACTGAGCAATGCTATGACCAACTCATTACTCCTTCCTTCTGAGAGCTAGAAAGTATCAGAAAAGTCTATACACAGAATGTACTCATGGAGTATTCAGTGCAGTGTGATATGCAGGGGAGCATTTCCTGCTAACAGAATGTATTCATTCAGGTATTACAGAATTAACAGCAGTATCTTGCTATTACATCTGACTAATGGAAGATGTGGCCATTATTCAGAGAAATATGGTATGATGTATAGGAGTCCAATTCTCCCATTTAAAGGGTCAGCAGAACTCAATCTTGAATGCAGTCACAGAAGTCATTAGACCTGTGGTTTACAATGTAAACTACACTCTGAAAAAGGGAATAGGATTGGACTCATTTGTACTAGACTACATGGTTTCATTCGCACAACATTCTGACAATTCTTTTAATGCCAAAGGAGTAGTTTTATCCTTCAAAAAAAAAAGTGACCTTTCAGGAAAACATGCAAGACTGGTTTGACATGTCAGAATTAAGACATGTAGAGTCAATACAAGTAAAATTCACCAGAGGTAAAGTAGTGAAAAAAATTCAAAGTTCATGTATTATTCACCCACCTACRGTAACTTGAAAAGATTCTGGACTCTGCAGATGTTCTTCATTTTCACAAGACTCTTCATTGAGATTTAAGTTTTGTTTCTTTTTAACATGAGCTATCACAAAGAAACATAATCCAGTGAGCACAATCAAAGGGCCCATGATTTGCAGAGACAGGAATCCACACCCCTGCAGGTCCACCTCAGGGTTGCTGGTGTGGTTGTGCTGTGCACTCTGCCAGCTGGGGCTGCAGCCAGGAACCCAAATGCCCAGGATGCTAATTAGCATTCCACTAGTTAAGAACAGGAATCCAAATATAAGAAACTGGGCAAACTGACAGTTCCCTCGACAAAAAACAAGGCTGTATACCTGCTCATTTTGCAATTGTCTCTGTCTTATATAGAGTCTGGCCCTTGATCGTGCCAATAAAACACAAACTAGTCCAGTTATAGCCAGCAGAGGCCCAGTAGCCTTAAGGACCCCATTGCAGTCACTGAAGGTTCCAGATGGACATGACTGTAGGATAAAGACTGAAAGCAGGAATCCAGCACAGAGCAGGACAGCTCCAAAAACAAAAAGGGAAAAAATAAGTTTTCCATGACGTCCATTATTTCCTTCACCTCCTGGTGCAGGAATAGCCCCTGGATACATTACAAGAGAATCTCCTCAAGTAGATGAGCCTTTCTTTCCCCCCGTGATAACATTCAGGGACAGAAAGCTATAGTAGATCTGTGAACACAAAAAAAACTACAAGTTAAAAGGAGCAAACAGCAGCACTAACTATAAYATTCACTCCTGTAAATAGATTATGCAGCCTATTAGAATTGGATGTTCTTCATACATTGTTTTGCAATATCTCCATTATGGAATAAAGGTCCAAATTAAGTTGACTGTCATCGAATACAGATGAAGGGACAACATTCACTTTACAGCTAGATTGAAAACCACTGTAATATCTCCACAATTACTGTTAGGCAGCTGAATTGTTTCTTTAGATACACAGTCTTAGTCAGACATTTTCAAAGACTGAATCTTTGCAACAAGGAGACTTTCAGCTTGAAAAGAAAAAGGAAGCTAGGAGAAGGTTCTGTAGTGAATTTCCAGGAAGTGACAGCTGTCACTGAAGGAGAATTGGAAAATAATATACAGTTGAAAAAAGAAACTTAATCCAAATGAGTACTGATACCTACTGGACTCTAACCAAAGAAATCTTCCAATACCTACCTTTTCAAGCATATAAATCTTGCTTCTCCTTCACCAGGCAGGAGACCTTTCAGACTCTCTCCCTAAATAGATTCCTGTCCTATATAACTGCAGAAGCAAGGACAGAAGATCTTTGGTCCTGTTCTGAAAAGATAAAAAAAGAAAGCCATGCTAAATAAAGACTGCATACCTTGAGTTCCACTGTTTTTGTAATCAGAGCTGGTAGGCATATTGCTACCACACCTCCTTTTGACTTTCCCTGCTCCCAAATCCTTTGTATGGGCTGCAATAAAGCTTTAAAAAGTACTATAGCAAAGGTGGTTCCCAGAAAGCTAAGCCTATAAAGCCCAAAAGAGTCTAAATTCAGAAGCAAGACAAAAGAAAACAAACTAGTGCTGCAGCCAAGAACAGCTTTCTGTGCACAATAACATGCATGAGAAGTCTGCTGGATGTGGACAAACATGAGCAGGAAAAGCCTGACCGAAAGTTAGAAGAGTGCTCTAACAAAGAGAGCTCTAGCAAAGTTATTTCTGTTACTACCCATGAGGAAGTTTGTATTTCTCTGACACTCTAGCTTACAGGGGTTGGATGGCTACCTGCAYCCCGTATCACAATGGCTAGCAACCAAGGAGGCATCTCTCCAAGAAGCTACCATCTACAAAAAGCTAACTGGGAACCCAGGGGAATTACAGGCTATGGAAAACAGCATATCTAGCTGGACCATGAAAAAGCTACCTGCTGTCCAGAGAGTAGTTAAGAGTCCTTTTAAACAAAAGTCAGCCCATACTGCAGTATTTAAACATGCCTTCTTACACTCACCAGCATCTTCCAGGACAGACTTCTTTGTCTGACTTGGATACATCAGGAAGAATATAGGAATTGGAGAAGCATCAGAGATGAAAGTAGGCATTTGGCTTAATTGCTGCTGTTTTATTAACCTTCAGCCTTTGCTTTACTGGCTTCTACTGCCCTRCTCCTAATTCAGACAATTGGAAGCTGAAAGTCAAGTCAGACTCCTCCTCAGACACACCTCAACAACAGTTACTCCACAAGAAGAACTACGTATTCTGTGATTTCTGCTGAGCATGTCAGCCRCAAAAAGCTTCATGTTATTCCCCAGTAACTTCAGTACACCACAGGGGTGACTCCCCCCCCCAAAAAAAAACCCACTATACTTTAGTTGCTAAAATACATAAATATCTGTATGCAACACAAGGCAATCCATTAAGACATTCTTTTACATAGTCACCTTTAAGAGCAGGGCTCCATTTAAAGAAATGCATAGCCAGACACATGAATGTTGAAATCAATGTTTTACTGCTACAAATCAATTTTGACCTCTTAACAGCATGGGAGAAAGCAGATAACAGCATGCAGGTAAAACACACAGTAAGCAAGACTGGACAGGCATGGAAGGGCAAGGAAATTGGCCTCTAAATGGTTTTGCGTGGAGCAGCCTTTGCTGGAAAGCACAAAGCATCTCAGCCACTCATCTCAGATAGCAGAAGTAAGGGACTTGCATTAATTGTAACAGTCTTTTAGTCTTAAGTGTTTCTTCACTACTCTTGAGTGCAATCATAAAGACTAGAAGCTTCACTTTAGAGAGAAAAAAGTTCACAAAGAACACTAGGGAAAGGACAGCYTGTCAAGAAAGACATTAAAATTTATCAAATTTTCAAACTGAAGACCTTTAACTAAGTTTACTGTCAATTTTGAGCTCATTTGGAGGCTGTATTTCTGAACACAGAAAATGAATTATATTGGTCACTCCTCCTTCCTCTATTCTGCTGGTCTTCCCCAYGTTATCAGAAGCAATTTTATTAGTTATACTACACACACTCCCTGATGTCTAGAAAATTCTCACCATTTTCATAATTGATCTGATATGGTTCAAAGTCATTGACCTACCAACATCAGCACAGAACAGAATAAAGGGCCTCCAAAATACAAAAACCCCATTTCCAGCCATTTTCAGACATGGCTATCTTAAGATATTTTTCTGTTGAGGTACATTAACCATTATAACAGGAATACACTATAATTAGAGAGATGTCTGAATCTTTTTCTTTGCAATTCCCTCTAGGGAATAAAACATGGAAATATATACAAGTTAATTAGGACAAAAGGAAACAATGTGAAGTGAAAAAATGCTCAATATTTTAGCACTTCAAAAAAAAATTGTTTTCATTGCTCCAACACAGTGCCTGCTTCTCTTTCACTAATCTTCTTGTTATGAGATTAAGTTAAAACACACATTAAAAATGAAGCATTTTTTTTTTAATTCTTTCATGCCACAAAAAAGGAACATTGAGAACAGTCTGTTGTGGCTTTGAAGATGAAAGACATGGATTTTATGCTGCAAAGTCCAAAGGAGGACTAATTTCACTTATGCTACCACCAAATTTTAATAGTAAACCCAAGGAAAGATTAAGCTTTATTTCTTGAATTTCAAGAAAAAGTACTGTAATAAGGATGCAGGCCCTATATTGACTGTATGTTTGAAAGACTTCCATTAGATCACATGTCTCCACATGCACACATAAGAGAATAATCTTTATAGGTAGGATTTACCTATCACTTGAGAGCAGGCATGGAAATACCAGGTCAGAAACTGCAAGAACAAAGTTCAGAAAAGTGGAGGCAGTTAAGTACAAGGGATAGGGAACTGGCAATACAGCTTGTAGAGAAGTCTGGTTATGAACTTAACTTGCATGATACAGTGCTTTATATGCTTTTGTAATTCTGGCCCATGCCAGGTAGATAGAATAGGAAACAACATCCTAGTTGTATTAAGTGTTATACACAAAAATAACACTCACATTAGGGAGAACTCCAGGAATTTAATATTTTTTTAATTATGAAACTGGGACTTTGTTTTCTAGTTTGAGCCTTCAGAGCTCATTTTCCAGGATTTCCATTGCAACCAGCAGGGCTATAAATTTACTCTCCCTTACCCACATGAAATTTGAGAGCCTCATGCAGTCATATAAATTCAGGAACTGAGTATTAAAAGAAAAATAAAAGTACTGGAAGTAGTAAAACACTTCTGTCCCTCTGTTCTACATTTCTCACACCAGGTCCCATCCCTGCATTGCTAACAGATGTAATCTGTGTAGTCATTCAAAAACAACAACAAACAAAACCCCACACAATCTATTTTAGTCCACAATAGCAACCCCATTAGAAGCCACAAGCCATCCTTGTCCTATAGTTTTCTATTAAAATGTCATCCCCTCCAATATCTCCAATTTAACTGCTACTAAAAAGTTGCTGCTGCCACTATTTATGATTTTTTCCAAGTTCAAAAATCAAACAATGAATTGTTTAATGGTAACTGATAGGACAAGCTACCTAGAGGGAGAAGTCCTTTTAACTTCATTCAGTGTAACTGCCTTGTCAAAACTCTGTCTCCTCTCCTTCCTTTTACTCCCTATTACATCTAGTTTCCTTCTCCACTCACACCTCTGTGCTCATTCCCATTCTTTATCATATCAGTTTTTCCCCTGGATTGCACTCTTGACAGTCAGCAGGAGCTTCTTTCCACAGGCACAGCTGGTCAGATTAAAAGAAACTGGAGTCTGCCATCTCCTTCACCATACACCTCCCTTACTCCAAGATGTTTTTAATCACTTAATGAAGGACTAGGKGGAAATGCCAGCTAGCTTGACAAGATGCACTTTCAATTTTCTACTTTCAAATACCAGACCATTTCAAATAAAATTACTAAGAACACAAGCACTGAGAAGTTTTGAAGTGCCAAATATAGTCAATTTGTCATCTTGCATATTCAGTCTCTAATTACTGCCTGACATTCATCTCATGCAGTATACAACTCTGATATGCCAGGGGAAGATTTTCAGCATCTAGAAGCTTTGCAAAAAAGGATTCCTAAGGAGCCAGAGGATGTCACAAGGAAAACTGCTTGAATGAGTTGACAAAACGACTATATTAGTTCCAACAACAACAGTTGCAGGTGGGACAGGAATGAGTGTCTGGAAAAAGCACAGGAAAGCAGCTTCAGTGGAAGTTCCAGAAAGTGGGATGGATCCTGCCAGTGTCCAGGCCTATATGCATCAGAGATCCTTCTCACCACAAACTGAGAAAGCATCAGGGGCTCCAAACTGTGCCAGGCACACAACCATGCTCCTTGAAAGAGCCACCAGCTACTATCCTTGCAGGCCACAAGAAACAAAGGGCTGGAATAAAGGCTTCTCCACAGATGTTCCCCACTCCCTTCTCTGGTGGGAAAAAGAGTCCCAAGCCCAATGGCAGTGTTGGACATGAGGACCCCCAAAGGGTGCTGGGGTACACAAAGGAGTTTGTAAAGCACAACATAGTAACTGACTGCTTGGGTGCTGTGCAGACAACCAGGGCAGGACCCAAATTCAGCAAAGAGCTCCTGGGGCTGTGAGCAGAGGGATCTCTTACATGATATGCTGGCAGCATGCAAGCAAGCAAAGCATCTTATTTCCTGGAGTACCTGCGAGGAGACTGAGGAGGAGGCAGGTGGAGGTGAGGTCCAAGCACATAGTTAAATGCACAGCTGACTTTCTGCCCCCTTTAAACAGACCTAACACCAGACAGAGCAACTTCCAGGAAGGTCTGTCCATGGGGACTAATGTGCATGGAAGTGGCAAGAGGTACACACAAAGAGACTTGCAGATATTTGAGAGGACACAACTGTGACCATCAGGAGGACATATGACTCAGTTCCTCAGAGGCTTCCTGTTCTGCAGCCAGCACTGTCTCTTCCAAACCATTGCAATGACCACAAAAGAGCAGGCCCCACACAGTGCATCGCACCCCAGAACAAGCAACGCAGCAGGGGAGCCCATCCACCACCACCACCTACCCTGGGGATGCACAGGGGACAGCACACCGCCCCGAGAGCGCCCGCGCCCCCGCCGCCGGGCAGCCTCCCCAGGCGCCTCCGGTGCGGGGCGGAGCGGGACGCCGGCGGCCTCGCCCGGGCCCCCGGACGCGCAGCGCGGCTCCTCTCCCTCCAGGGCGCCCGGGATGAGCGGCGCGCACAGCACGGCCGCCGCCGCCCGCTCCCTCCAGCGGCTGCTTGGGAGGGTTAAAGCCAGCACAGGCGCAGCGCCCGAGCGCAGGCGGAACAACCTCACCGCCCCCGGCCTCCCCGGCTCGGGCTAACGCCCGGCGGCGGCGCCGCTTCCCGCAGAAGCCCCAGTCCGGCCCCGCTCTGCCGGGCAGAGGCGGCGGCAGGGCGGGCAGGGCTCCCCCCGCCCGCCAAGCATCCCATCGCCCTTCCCGCGGCGCGGCG
>NW_028186912.1:2637603-2641097 GCF_003343005.1 Rhea americana
GTGGGGCGGCGCCATGTTGAGGAGGCGCGAGGCGGCGCCATGTTGGCGGCGGTGCTCGAGGCTTCGGTCGCCCGCTGGCCCTGAGGGCTGAGGCCGGCCCGGGAGGTCCGACACGGGCTGTAACCCGTCCCTGAGGCGGTGCGAGCTCGCCGCGAGCCGGCCGGGAGGTTTCCGAGCTGAGGAGCCCGGTCTGGCGGTGTGCAGGCGTGGCTGAGGCCTGGTGTCCCTGACTTCTCGCCGCCCTGCAGGTGAGGCAGACGGGCAGCGCTCTCGGGGAGGCCGCACTCCACCTCCCGTGCCAGGACCCCTTTGTGTTGTAGGGGCTTTAGCATTACTAACGGACTCATGTAGCTGAGTTGCCTTGAACTGACTTGTTGGGGTTTGGGCTGTACGGAGGTATTTCCAAGGGTGAGGCTAGGTGAAACTGCCTTTCCCTCCTCTCCCCGTTCAGGTGGGATTGCTGGCCTTTCCTCTGATGGGTTGTGTCGCTGCACCCTGCAATGGGCTTATAAACCCCATACCTTTGAGACCCGAGGGCCTCTTGCTATTTTTCTGGAAGGCTAATGTGAACAAGTTACAATATAACACTTAAAAAAATAAATGTTTCAGTACACCTAGAAACTTAGTAGGTGTTACAGCCAGACCAAGTTTGGTCAAGGTTTGGATTTCCTTCAGTGGAGAGCCAGCTCAGCCTCTGAAAGTGGAAAAAGATGGTTTCCATCTGCCCAGACTGCAGGGTACGAGCAGTGGGGAGGAATGAGCGGGAGGCTGAGGTGGAAATGCGGAGAAAAGTGTGAGTAGCTCTGCAAGAGGATGAGGCACTAAGGAAGGAAGGTGGGGATGTGCCTGTTTTAAATGAATGGAGCTGGAACTGGCACTGAAGGATAGTGAGGCTGAGGCAGCCCTGCTGCCAAGGTCCAAACTGTTAAGTAGTGAGTTGTGAGGAGAATAGGGAAATCTGGTTTTATGTAAGTCAGAGTGAGAGGAGCCAGAGTAGGAGTGAAAAGTGAAGTGATGCACAGGAAACAGCTAGTAGAAGGAAAAGGCAGACTTGTTTGATAGTAAAACAGTTCAGCTAGAGGTTTGAGGAAAGTGAGGTATGGCTTTTTTTTTTTTTTTTTTTTTTTTTTTGGGGGAGAATTGGATTTGGGTAAAGAGATGGGGAAAGATTGAAACTGGATGAGAAACTAAAGAGTGGAGACTTGTTAAGTGTGAGAACAGATGTGAGGTGGGGGCAGGAGTTGGTGCTGGGGTTGAAGGGCCTCAAGCTCTCTAGACTGGAGTTGAAGATTCCTGGATGTTACTGGTCTGCTGATGTCTTTAGGGTCTTATCCCCAACTTGGCTATTGCTGGTTCACAGGTAGGGTTGAGGTGTGAAACATGCAGATGCTGTAGTGAAGAGCCTTCCTATAAGGAGGGACTGGAATAACTTGCATATTCAGTGAAGAGTGAAGTATTTCAGTGGAAAAAAGGAAAGGGAAAAAAAGTACTTGCAGAAAACAGAAGAAAGTAAGGGCTATTTCTTATGAACAACGATTGAGGCTGGTGCCTTGCAAAGGGAGAAAGAGAATCAAAATGTATAATCATACTGTTCTATGATGTGTGAAAACAGTGACGCAAGCGGATTTAATTACACTTGTGGGCATTTTCTAATATCTGATTCTAGTTCTGTTTTTCTTCCAGCTTTAATAATAAAACACTTCTATAGTAAGTTGCTTGGTGAGACTAAACTGTCTCCAGTTGTCTTTCACGATCCTTGAGAGGACAATTGCTGTGTTGTGTTATGTTACACTATGTGTTCTCTTTTTTCTATTTTTTATGTAAAATAGTTTAGTACCACATTAACCTAACATTTTTTCGAAAAAAGAGTGAGCGTGTAAAATTCTTAAATTTAAAAAATGAGGAAAGAAAGTAATTGTTCTTGTCAAAAGGTAATAAATTGTTGAATAGCATTTGCTTGCAAATGATTTCTCTCTAAAGTTTGTGATTGGCTTTTCCTCTTCATTCACAACTTGAGTTTTTTGTGGTCTTGGGCTTCAGGATTTGGCCCCAGTGAAGGGAGAAGCAATTTCAAGAATGTTTTATGGTTCATTCTTCCATTTGTGAGATTCGGACTCAACTTGTTCCGAGTTTTCAGTGGCTTAAGTGGATGCTGATTACTGTCATGTGACTACAGTCATAAAACTTACGATCTTGAGCCATATCTTGTGATTTAAGATAAGAATTTTATTTTTTAACTGGGCATTACAGAGAGTTATGCATTACAGAGAGTTATGCAAATCTTAATTTTAAATCCTGAGTGGCAAACAAGGAGCTAAAGTGATTTCCTCCATACAGGGAAGTACTGATGGTGTTGTCTGTGGAAGACATGGATATATTTGTAAGAAGGTCATATTCTGTATGTTGATGCTAGTGGAGAAAGTAAGGTATTTCAGGCTGGCATGGAAAGCTACAGTGCACTCTCAGCTGGAGCATGAAATGGAACTTGGAATAAGTCATTTTTCTTGAAATAATTTCTGGAGTTAGTGACACTTGCAAAGACCCTGACAAGACAAGATTCCTGTCTGGGATGATAAACAGAGAAATGCAGTTAGTTAAGTAATTTTAGCTTATATTTAATTACATCACTGCTTTAAGCTACAGCTTCCATCAGAACTGTCTTAACTAATTCCCACCAATAAAATATCAACAACTGCATTTCAAGTTTGTATTCCTCATTTAATGATTTTTTTATAGCAAATATTTATAAATGGCAAAGACATTTATATAGTTTAGATTGTTTGTCTAATGCTGATAGTGTCTCCAAACTAAGGCACAAGTGCAGTAGGTAAGATTAAGAATATTTGATCTCCAGTAGATGAAATTCTGGTTACTTCTAAAATAAAATTCCACAGTGTAGAAGAGAAGTGAGTTAATCTGTTATGAGCAGTATGAGACTGGTCAATAAAATCGCAGCTGCTGGAGTAATTCTTTTCTCCTTTTTTTTTGAAGTTAGAAATGCAAAATACTGGATGTGCCAGATTTTGCTTCAGTTCAAAACAGTATCTATAGTCTGCAGAACCCTGTTTATATGTTTGAAAACACAGAGAATCCAGTTTTCCTAATCTACCTTAACAAGAATGTAACCATTAAAGAAGTATCTAGTGTTTATAAATTCACAGCACACTTGGACGTTTTGTTTTTTCTGAAACCACGTAAGATCCTTGAATCAAGGCTGATATTACTTACTTTCTTTAGTGGAAGAGTTGCCCTTTTGTTGGTATGCTTTGAAGCAAGAGCTGTTGAAGAACATGTAGGGGTAATAAATGCTAAATTGTAACTTTTAAAACTCTTAACTTGCTTATTGTGATGATGTGGACCAAGTGAGTTGATGGCACAAAACTCAGGAGTATTTCGGTTCCTCTGCCCCCATTGAAGTCAGTATAACCATTATACAGCAAGCACTTTGTGTGCAGAGTAATTGAAAATTAGTTAAATAGCAACAATCTCTCTCT
>NW_028186912.1:2642126-2739667 GCF_003343005.1 Rhea americana
CCCAGGATGTGCGGATAAAGTTGTATTCTTAATCATTTGGGTTGCTTGCTCTGTGCCTGGAACATTCAGAACAGGTGTGAGAGACCTGGATTCTCTAGTTTGTGTGGTTCAGAGCCTAAAATACAGATGTTTWTCATCATGTGCAAGTCTCCTGCCATTGTAGTACTGAGTGGTTTCTGTTCAGCTTTTCATATGCATGTGTTCATATAAATGTAGACTGGCTTCACTTAGAAATGGTGAGATGCATTAGAACAGTCAGTAGCTGGGTGGTGAGTGCACTGGCCAGTGCGTACGCTGGATTTTGATGCCTGGGCTTCCAAATCACTGGGGAGCAAGATTCTTTAATTCTGTCTGTCTCCCTCTTGCATCTATTCTGGCCTCCAGTGCACACAGACACCTACTCTGGTCTTGAGGAAAAATTCCCAGAGTAACTTGTACACTGC
Source organism: Rhea americana (assembly GCF_003343005.1). Classification (NCBI taxonomy): domain Eukaryota; kingdom Metazoa; phylum Chordata; class Aves; order Rheiformes; family Rheidae; genus Rhea; species Rhea americana. Next base: position 2,642,570 of record NW_028186912.1, read on the forward strand.
TAAGACATCTTAAAAGACTTGTAATTTTCTGTTTAAGAAGTTACTGAATCAATACTTAAAGGCAATACAAGGTCTGCAGGTTGGATGTATACTTATCCAGGAGGAGATGCAAGTTGCTGACATGTCATTGACTGTGTTCAGGTAACTTCTAAATGTAACTGCATAAGAGGCCCCAGTCCAGAAGGAAGGACTCCAAGGGTTGTATCTTCATTTCTAGGCTACAAGGTCATCTGGCATCTTGTATGTTTGGTTTTCAGAGGTCTCCATGTGTTTTTATCTTCCTGTCCTGTTACATTCTCTAGGGCTGAAGGTACAGGTTGCGTGTTGCCTCTCAGAAGCAGGGTTTGTGTAGGAGAGAAACCTTGAACTTCTCAGACTGAGGGCAGGTTCTAGCTGGGAAGCTGTGTGTAAGAGATTGTAGGTGAGATTGCGTTTAGAAGTATATGATGAGATAGGCTGTTTTGAGACCTGAACTGCCTAAAGTCTGCTTGAGTTCTCTGGTCAGTGTGGTATCTAGTATCCATCTTTAAAAGTTCTGTATTTATAGAGGAGATAGAGCAAAGTGTATTATTGGAGCTAAGGATGTTATACTTAGTCCTCTTGATTTGATGTATTTGGAATGGGAAATAACCTTAAAAGATTAAAAGATGTTATAGAGCTAGACCTTACCAGGCTGAGTGCCAAATATTATTGGTTTGATGAATATTCTGAGAAGTCCTTTAATGAATCTTGCTTGGTTAGTATTAACCAAAGTGACCTTCTGAGTATAGTTTTAGAAAATACTTTTTTCATTCAGAAGTTTAAGCACATAATTGGTGTTATTCCCCCTTTTATTTTCTTCTGTCAGTAGAGCTTTGTGGTTATAACTTTGGACTAGGTAAATTTACTTCTGTAACATATGCCTGTACAGTTTTCTGTTTAGAAAGGTCATTTGAAAAGGTAAGTTTTTTTGCTGTGATATGAAAATTGCAGGACTTACTGTTTGCAGTGCATTAGAGGCTTTCTGTACATCTCATCCATTTCCTTTGCTAAGACTAAATCATTTTTCTGGACATAAACATTAGAAGACTTATAATGAAATCTTAGAAGACTTATAATGAAATCTCATTTCTTCTTAGACATAAGTTATCAGGTCCATGAGCTTTTATTACTTCTACCATAATTGCCTGTTCCTATTACCTAATTCCATCTAGATTCTCACTATTTTGGTGTCTAAGGAATTCTTTTACTTTTTAAGTAAGTTTTGTGTTCAGAGCATTATAGAGGATATATAGCTTTGTTTTGGTACTTTTGTTGCTACAGAAAAAAGTTTATTTGAATTTAGTTTAACTTCTTCTGAAGACTGGGTCTTACATTTATTTGAAAAGATGAAACTGGCCAACACTGAATTGGGATGAATGAGGTAATCAAGTTGTTACTGCTTTTGAAGCCCCTCAGTTGAAGTGAAGTTTCTCGTGGGAGCCCAGCTATCACAACAGCAGGGGCAATTCAAAGAAAAGGTTGAGCTGCTGCTAGAAATGTAGCATGTGAGCTTATTTGAAGGAGACACTGTCTTTTGACTTATCTTTTGAACAAGTTTTTCTTGAGTTGTTTTTGTRAACTACTCCTTTTTTAATCTAATCCTGAGCATTTTGGAGAGACACTTTTAAGTATGGTTAAATAGAAAATTGAATCTTTGGATGCAAGTCACTGCAGTTAATGATTATAGATGTCTTCATGCTTCCAGCTGTTAGTACTTCTGAAGCTCTTAAGAGCACAGACTTTTGAATGCAATTTACTGCTTTATTAACTAACAAAATGGTAAGTTGATCGTGATCATGTATAGGTGCACTGTCCTTGAACAAAATTTTCCTTTTAACAAGGCTGCTTCATATTTAAAGAGGAGAAATTCTTGTAGTGAAATTCAATTTCCATTATTTTTTATTTGAGCAAGATTACCAATTTTTTGAATAAATAAAATAGGTTATAGAAAGTTCAGTTTGCTGGCTGGTACCACTAGGCTGTAAGCTGTTCATCGCAGTGGGCACGCTTTCATGTAGAATATTAACAAATTTGCTTAATCTCTGCCATTGTTTAATGGTGCATTAATTGGATACAGCTGAGGGAAAACTGAGAATTCTGTAAGTAAAGTGCTGTTTACTTTCATCTAATAATGATCTTGATGTACTATGTCATCTTCAACAGTTTTTTCCCCTAATTAATTTTGATCTGAAGGAGACAGATGTGTAGAGCATCTGACTGTTTTTTCCATTAAGGTTTTTCTATTGCATAGATAGTTAATCCAGACTATGATGATGATGGGATGCTTGCCAATACTGTTTTATGTGGATTTGTGAGTTCTCTTTTTGGGGTAATATTTAAAGGACGGGGTCTTGAATTTCAAAGTAAGGGAGGAAGTTTTTTTTTTTTTTTTTTTTTTTTTTAAGCAAAAAATCGCCCCTCCCCCCCAAGAAGTATTATTTTTTTGGTATTTTGACAAGGAAGTTATAGAGGAGAAGGGATTATTTACCTGAATTGCAATTAGGGCAGTTCTTGAGAAATTTATTCAGATTTACAGATCATAAACCACTGCAGTTTTCTAGTACAACATGTAAAATGCAGGCCACAGGACTTACCTGTATTGCTTCCTTCTCAAATTATAATATATATTTTAGAAATTCAGGCAGTCTGTTTAGAAGTCAAGTAGCTGGAGAAGCCACCATAACCCCTGTTGGTCATACCCAGAATCATTTCACCTTTCTCTTAAAGTAACAGTCCTGTTGCCACATCTGTTTTCTACATACGTTCTTATCAACTGTTATGAAATAACTCCTTAGACTCTGAGTGTAAAATAGACTGACGTCATTGGTGTCCTGTTATAGTAATTTTGCAAGTCCAATGGCTTTTGTTAATACTTTCCATATTGGCTTTCAAGTTAGTTAAATGGGATAATACTAAGACCATCTTTAATATCTGGACCTTTGTATTTTGCATTTTAGTGCRTTTTGTTTAGAAAGAAACAAAACAGGGAGTGTCAGTTTAATTGTGTGATCATAAATGCATTTTTTAAAATGATTTTCCTTAAAAAAATGTAGCTGATTTTTTTGGGGGGGAGGAAGGGGTTTCTTATTTATAGTCAATGAGAATTTACTTCTGTGCAATCTAAAAATTTGTTCTTGTGTATTGGGAAATGCATTGTTATAAAAGGAAGATTACTGATTCTTGTGAGTATCGTGCGTGCATGGTTGTGCATGTATGTATGCGGGCACTAAAGCTGAAAGGTTTTTTATGGAATGCCGTTGCCACACAAGTAAGCCAGTTGTCCTCCATGTCACCTGTGATTTAAACTGCTGTGCTGCACCACAGGCTGTTGTATTCTCTCAAATTCAAGCTTCCCTTGTTTATTCAGGAACCTTCTAGTCAGAGGTAATTTCTGAGCTAGAAGGAGAGAAGGCTGGGATATGTGCCATGAAGAGGAATCTCCATATTGGTGATATTTTTTTCTGAGATCCATCCTACAGGCCTCTTCACACTGTGGGTGACTCCAAGCAGGGCCTTGGATTATTTGGACACAGATTGCAGAAACATAAGGAAAACGTGACCAGAAGACTGCTCTGYCAAGGGCTGTGTCTTGTCTGTACAGTACTTAGTTTTCCTATAGTGTATATTATTTAGGTCTGCTTTGTGGGCATAGCTCTAAGGGATAAGAATGTTTGACTTAGGCTCACATTTTCTCCGTTTGAAGCCATATCAGATGGCTTCCTCTTCCCTAAGGGTCTGGTAGCATGTGACACAGCCACTAACACAATTGGAAAAGCTGAGTGGCAATTGGAGGAAGATCCTTGGATAAAGCCATAGAGATAAATAGAAACGTATTCTGGCCAAGTAAAGAACTCCAAATAGGTTAATATAGAGAGTAGACAGTGTTGCTTCTGCTGCAGATGAACAAGACTTAAGAAAGGATGTAGGAGGGTTAGTTTGAACTAAGTGAAGCTCAGAAATTACCTTTTGATAGGAATTTCTGGTCAACTTGAAGTAAACTTGCCGCCAAAACTCTTTTGTATGGGCAGGTTAGTCACAGTGGCCTAAGTTTTCCCCAGTCATTCTAGCTGAAGTAACAGATGCAAGAAATTCAATTTCCTAGAGGTAGAAGGGAGTAAATGAAAACCAAAGACTTAAATTGGTATTCCTTTGAAGTCAAGAGAGTAAAGTTAAGGTTTCTTTGGTGAGTTCCTTCATTAGAGGAAAAAAAATCAAAGGAAGATGCTAAGGAATGGAGCTTCACTTAGGTGGGTGTGAAGGAAGTAGGGGAAGGACTAAGATAGAAATTGTAGTTAAATGTACATTCAGTGAACTAATGGAAAGTCTGGGACACCAATATACTTCAAGAGCTTGTGTGGAAGAGCTTTTTTTTCTTTTTTCTTTCTTTCTTTCTTTTTTCTTTCTTTTTTTTTTTTTCAGGGAGGAGGGGTCGGGCTGCTTGTCCATCTGGAAATTACACTAGGCTTATATGAACTTCTGGTAAAGCTTTTCCTGTTGTAAATTAGGACCCTCCAAACCATGTAAGAGCAAGTGTGTTGCAGCCCTGGGAGCCATGAACAATCACTGCCATGAGATAATTAGTATTATGCTAATCAGTGATAATCAATGTTATGCTGAGAGCTTATGCTCAGCAGATGACTGACCACAATTGTAAGTCCTTTTCAGTTGTAGYATGTCAGGATCTTTTATTCCTCTGGTTAGAAACCAAAGTGTTGTGTACTAGTAAATCAAGTATCTCACAGAAGTCTTCTTTCCTTTGACCCTGTTACTCTTATGATCCAAATTTTTAACCTTACTGTAAGTTCAAATTAGTGTAAGAAAGACCTATATTCTGTACATCTATGACTGATGTTAATTATCTTGACTGTAAATAATTTTCTTGAGTTCTACATTACAATTTGGATTGTCACCATTTTTTTTGTTTGTAATGGAGTAGTCTTGGCTTTCTTCCAATCTTCTAATACTTTCCAGCATTTTAAGACTCACTATGATTAAAAATTGATGGTCTACAGTATGGCTTATCCAACTTTAACTCTTAAATGTTGTTTGTCTATCTGATCTGCAGGTTTAAAAATATTTAGCTTTAGTGGATGATGTTTTAACATCTCTCTTAGATCGTGTTGGAATGCAGAGAATTTTCTACTGTGTGAAAATCTGAAAGTTCTTTTACCAATTCAAGAAAATATTTATTGAACACTTTTTCTTTCTTCTTTTTCGTTGTATGATTATTGATTATGTCATTTCCACTTGTAAGGGTTCAGTAACAGAGTGGAAGTTAGTTTTTTGTTTTGTTTCACTACTAACAAACTCCCTTTTATCACCTGCAATTATATCTACCATGGTCTTCCTTACCCCCTGTGTTTATTTGCTTATCATTTTTTTACAGTTTATAACTCATATTTTATATAATGAAAGACTTTATTGAAAAGAAGTATAATGTGAGCTGGCTGCTTTCACCTTCCCTCTCTGGCTGTGTTTTTCTTATGAACAGTGGAGCCAGGCTTACAGTGTGTTGCTGCCAAAGGGGGGACATCTCATTCCCTACCCCTCGCTGCTTTTCGGGGATTCCTGTTTGGTGTTTGCCAGACCTTGTTGCAAGCTGGTTCAGCTKGCTAACCCAGCAAAAATCTTATTTTATTTTTTCTGAATTAGGCTTATGTCAGGTTGGTGAGTTAAGTTGACTCATAAAAAGATATAATGCTTGGCTGTGCTGGGACAACATAAGGCAGGGTGGTGGAGTGAAGAGGAAGAGCGTGACCTCTGCCTTTTGGCAGTATTGGGCTGTTCAACTGGTCCATCATGAAGCTATAGCTGAAGCCAGTTTGATTGCTTTTAATAGTGTAGTCTTTCCAATCATGACATTGTTGCTTTAAAAGCATCCAGAAAATCTAAGAACTGATCTTTTGAAGAACCACCTGCACATACTATTTGCTTAAACCTTGTTATGAACAACAAATGTAATCAACTAATGGTAATTTCATTGTCTTTGATACTTGGTTCTGCAGCACAGCCAGCCATCTTAAGATGCAGTCTAGTTTATGATTGTTCGATGACTACATCAGAAAGTGTTTAATTTATATATATTACTTACTACAGCTTCTGTGCTGTGAGTTTTGAGCTGAATTTTCAGCACTGTAAATGATGATCTGATCACAACCAGCAAGTCTCAGGGCTTTGGCAGAGTTCAGGGTCCTCCTAGAGGAAAGCAGCTGCTATTCAGGTTTATCAGAGCATGATTTTTGAACTCAGGAAACTGACAGAAGGAAGGGAGCCTCCAAGATCAGGTATAGCTGAGAACAGAGGATTCAAATGTTAATGGTATCTAAGTAAAGATTTAAGTAGACTGTAAGCAGTTACAGTAAGTGTGGTCCCTACCAGCAGCCCTTTGCATTTCTGATGCAAACACAAAACTTGAGCATGCAAGATCTGGAAATATGGTAGTTTATTCAGTTTAAATGCCAGTTTATTCAGCTCAGAAATATTACCACATCTGTATTTAACATATTCCTTGCCTTGCCTTTATTACTACAGTTGTCACACTTGGATTCCAGAGGTGCCAGTGTAGAGTTCACAAGATGTTGAGAGTATTCTCTGCAGAACCAGTGATGTTTAGGAAGAACGCTGAAAGATGTATCTGATGTGCTCTAACATTCATCTGAATCTTTATTTGAGAACTTCTGGTTAGATCTAGCTATTGGGTTGAGAACGACTTCTTCAGGGTAAAACTCTGCATGGTTTTTGTTCAAAACTGGTGTCAAGGTTAGAGTCACCAAATTAAGAAAGATGTGACTTGTTTGTAACTTGTGGCAACTGTTGGGTTTGTGACAACTAGGAGCCTGAACTGTTGCTGCCTAAACATCACGTAAATAAACTGCTTCCTGACACTTCTTGACAAAAACATGTCATAGAATAGTTGGGGTTGGAAAGGACCTCTGGAGATCATCTGGTCATATAGTGTCATTGCAAGCCTGTTTTAAGTTGGATAATCCCTTGGAGGAAAGGCTGGAGGTGCTATTTGCCAAACTGTTGATCTAAATTTTAGTACATCTCTGTGTGGTATCTGCTGGGGATCAGCTGGAGAAGGAGCTGCAATCTTGAGCTATCTAGAAATGTTAACTGGTCAGGGAAATCTGGAAAAAAGGAAGATTTTCCTTTGGTGAAGGAGGATCAGGTTAGAGATCTTTTTGGCAGACCTGACATCCACAAATCCATGGGCCTGGATGGGATGCACGCACAGGTACTGAGGGAGCTGGCAGATGTTGTTGCCAGGCCGCTCTCCATCATCTTGGAAAGGTCCTGGAGAACTGGAGAGATGTCTGAGGACTGGAAGAAAGCCAGTGTCACTCCAGTCTTCAAAAAGGTCAAGGAGGAGGACCCAGGCAACTATAGGCCAGTCAGCCTCACCTCTGTCCCTGGAAAGGGGATGGAACAGCTCATCCTGGATGTCATCTCTAAGCATGTGGAGGACAAGGTGATCAGGAGTAGACAGCATGGATTCACCAAGGAGAGCTCATGCTTAACCAATCTGAGAGCCTTCTATGATGGAATGACTGGCTGGGTAGATGAGGGCAGAGCAGTGGACATTGTCTGCCTTGACTTCAGCAAGGCTTTTGACACTGTCTCCCATTACATCCTCATAGGCAAGCTCAGGAGGTGCAGGCTAGATGAGTGGACAGTGAGGTGGATTGAGAAGTGGCTGAAAGGCAGAGCTCAGAGGGTTGTCATCGATGGCACGGAGTCTAGTTGGAGGTCTGTAGCTAGCGGTGTCCCCCAGGGGTCAGTGCCGGGGCCAGTCGTCTTCAACTATTTCATCAGTGACCTGGATGAGGGGACAGAGTGCCTCCTCAGCAAGTTTGCTGGTGATACCAAGCTGGGAGGAGTGGCTGCCACACCTGAGGGCTGTGCTGCCCTTCAGAGAGCCCTGGACAGGCTGGAGAGCTGGGCAGAGAGGAACCTCCTGAGGTTCAACAAGGGCAAGTGCAGGGTCCTGCACCTAGGGACAAATAACCCAATGCAGTGGGGTAATAATCAGTGCAGGCTGGGGGTGGRCCTGCTGGAAAGCAGCTCTGCAGAGAAGGACCTGAAAGTCCTAGTGGATAACAAGTTGACCATGAGTCATCAATGTGCCCTTGTGGCCAGGAAGGCCAATGGTSTCCTGGGGTGCATTAAGAATAGCGTTACCAGCAGGTCGAGGGAAGTGATCCTGCTGCCCTACTCATCACTGGTGAGGTCACAGCTGAAGTACTGTGTCCAGTTCTGGGTTACCGAGTACAAGAGAGACATGGAGCTACTGGAGAGAGTCCCGTGTAGGGCTACGAAGACGATGAGTGGACTGGAGCAGCGCTCTCTTGTGAGGAAAGGCTGTGAGAGCTGGGCCTGTTTAGCCTGGAGAAGAAAAGACTGAGAGGGGAACTTATCAATGTCTACAAATACATTGAGGGTGTCAAGAGGATGGGGCCCAATTCCTTTCGGTGGCGCTAAGTGACAGGACAAGAGGCAGCGGGCACAAACTGAAACATAGGAAGTGCCATCTGGATATGAGGAAAAAAATTCTTTCTTTACTGTGAGAGTGATGATAGAGCTCTGGAACAGGTTGCCCAGAGAGGTGGAGTCTCCTTCTCTGGAGATATTCAAGGGCTGCCTGGATGCGATCCTGTGCAATGTGCTCTAGGTGACCCTGCTTGAGCAGTGGGGTTGGATTAGATGATCTCCAGAGGTCCCATCCAACCTCAGCCATTCGCTTATTCTGTGTGATTCTGTGAAATAAGGATACAGGTTCCCTGCTTTTCCSTTGAGGAAACTCATTGCTGCTTGCAAGCAAAGGTGGATGCCTAGTGGAGCTATGTTCCCCACACTTGATCAGCACAGCTTGTTCAGCAGTGTTAAGTCAGTCAGTCCCAGGTCACAGCTACATGGACAGAACAGCATTTCTTGCAAGAGAAGATAGATACCCTGCTTCTCTTTGTTTATTAAAGCTTTTAGCTATTGGGAAAGTTTAGCATCTCCTTAGGCAAGCAAGACAAAACCATGGCTTTAGTGCCTCATCAGCTTGTTTTGTAACTATTTCAAGTCAGTTATGGCAGAGTTGAGTGTTAGGTACATAGCTACCCTTGCCAAGCTAAAGCATAAAAACTGCAGGGAACACTGGAGCCCACATTTGTTTTTTCACATAATTTCCCTGTTCTGGCTCCTGGAAATGTGATGTTTGCTATCTATTACTTACTTACTTACTTATAAAAGATATGTCAAGAGTAATATTGTGTTCTTCTGAGGTGGTTTCTTGTCTTAGGTATACCAGCTAGGATTCTGAGTAGAGAATCTTCTGCATGTGGAATCTTAAATGAAACCAAATTCATTCTGTCACTTGGGTTATCACATTTTGTTTTCTCCACTAGAAGTGGATAGTCAGCCTGTTGAGTGACTGAGAACACTGAAATGTGATTTCATCAGGAGACAAGCTGCAGCAGCAGTTGGCGCATAGATGGGAATAGGCTAGTGTGACTTTAGGGACTAACTGTGAAGATGGCAGATCACAGAACATGACTGTCCTGTGAAGGAGAAACGCAAGTACTTAGTGTGTGTGGTCTTGAGTGCAGAAACTGCTCAGAAGCATGAGGGGGGACTGGTTCACAGAGGCTGAGGGATTCTGACATGCAGAAGAGAAACATGCATTCATGAACAAGCTGTGGTGCTTAGTCAGGGTCTGGCTGTTGTACCTGTTTCGACTCTTTCAAAATCCAGAGCCCTTTCGGGCTCTAGAGGACAGCACAAACAGACGGTATCTAACAGCTTGCTTTAAAGTGTTCATGCATCTTGCCTGAATGCAGTGTTTTTGTTAGCAGCACTAACAAGCGAATGTTTAATAACTCTGTATTAGTGATGACTATTCATACACCCTAGCAAGGACAGCAGTGGGGAATGGGAGGCTGTGGAAGCTGTAGATATTATATACAGGGAGTGTATCTAATAAAAAGGCAGGAGGCAAATCAGCAACTATTGTAGAAATGTGCTACTTCATTTAACCATGGTGAAGAAAGAACAGACCAGAAGACTATGAGAGTCATCACCAAACACATTGCCACTGCTAACTTTCAGCAACAGAAGTGCTCCTTTCCCTGAGTCAGGTTTTCTGGAAGGTGGATTCAAAGGGAGAGTGGGGGGGTACTAAGAGGATGACATTTAATGACAATTTGTATGGTAAAGTTGTCCTGAGTTACAGGTGTGGGAGGGAACTTGTTATTATTGACCTGTTTTTTAAATAAACATGTTTTAGGAATGAAAAAAAAAAGTTTGAGTCATAGAACACACAGCTGTTTACAAGAAACGCAAACTGAGACAATGGCAAATAAAAATGTTTTAGATTATTAAAATAGCCATCTCAGATTTAAAAGTCTAAAGAAACAAATATGCATGGATTCAAAATGAAGTGAGAGTAGAGAAGGAAAATGCAGAATTTGTGTATTGTGTGTATTAACCCACAAGAGGCCTTTTGTGTTTCTAAGTTTTTTTTTTTTTAAGAAAGAGTGTGTGGTTTCTATTGGTATTGAATTAACTAAGGGAGAAGTTAATGAACATGTCAGTAAACATGAAGGTCAAATTGAGTTTGAGAAGAAATAGTCAATAGTGTAACAACATGCAAAGAGTTGAGGATAAACATCAAGTTTTCAATTAAGAGACCTGGTAATCAGTGCAGTCAAAAGAGCACCACACAGTTTAATATGCTTATTTGCTGCTTCAGTATCTTGTTTTTGGCTTAGTCTATCCTTGGAAGATTCCTGAGTTACCTTTTTCCTTGCATGCTCTAAAGTAAAATTGCCCTTCCATGACAACTGAAATGGAAACCAATTATCTAAGCAGTTCCAAGAAAACAAAAAGTACACAGATATTAAGATGCCTATCTTACACCTCTCAGACATGCAAGACCTGAAATGTAATGCTTCTTGGCCACGATGCAAGACTTTCTTTCTAGTCAGATGACGAAACCCACCACATTTGTTACTCCCACGCTGTTGGAGTCAATAATCAAATATTTTAGCTCCTTCAAATATCTGACGTAAGTATTGTTTGGCAGTGGTAGTTGATTATCCCTGAAAAGCTAACTGATAATCTATTCAGATAATGACAGACCTGCTGGAGCGGTATGAATCCAGTTTATAGTAGTTGCAAGTAGTGCATGGGCACTGGCTTAAAATAACAAAGGTCAAGCACAATTCAGGTGCCCAAGCTGTGATCTCTGAGTGAGTATGGCCAAAATATGCACAGCAAGCACTAAATTAAATGAGTACTAGAAGGCTTGAGCAGAGCCCTATCTGGATATCCCCAACCAATAACCAAGGATGCTGGGTGAGGGGAGGGAAAATGGACTGCGGTGAGTGGTGAGCTCTCCTTGCAGGGTCTCTTCTTCTGCCATTGGTGAGGTAGAGTCCTGGGCTAGGGGGACTCTAGGAAGTGCCCAGGTTCTGCATTCCTGCCTTACAGTAGAAGACAAGAATTAAAGCCTTGGACTATACTTTCCAGCATGACAGGAATGGTACTAAAATGATGCTCAGCCAGCTGAGAAAGTCAGTTTAATAAGTTACAACTTATTAAACTGTAGAGTCTGTGGGATTAAGGGGGAAGCAAACTGGTTCAGTATGTATTTTGTTTCTGTGCTTGCAGCTTGGAAGGAAAATTCTAGGCAGATGCTTCTGGCATAGACTGTGAAAATAGCACTTAAGTAATTGTTCTTTTTGGACTGATGGAACATAAGGAGTAAGAAAGAGTTACTTTAATCTTGCTAATGATTTTTCCTGTGTGTAAAACAGATATGCTTAGAAAGTTAGGGAATATATAGCATTTCACAGCATTATGAAATTTAGAGAAAGCAGCTAGATGCTAGCTAATGTCTACAAAGTTAAGATTTTTCAGATAAACAGATCTGCAGTTTTGCCTAATTTAAGTTATTAGTTAGGCATACCAATTTAGCAAAGTTGCAAGTCTTTGCAGAAATCATCTTCCCACTGATCTTATGTGGTACTTTTAAAATATATGTTTATGTTATCTCTACCACCACTTATCACTTGCAAATCAATTAGCACTTTGAAAATATTCAATACAGGGACATTTTTGTTCTATTATCTTATTGCCTGGAAGTTCTGTGGCACTGATTTCAAATATAAGCAATATAGGTCAGTATTTAAATTATATATTACATGTTTATTAYGGGTGCAAAATTCTTTAAAATTTACATTTTACGAAAAATCAGAAGTATTTACAATTTTGTAAGATAAACTTGTATGTTCTAATTTACAGTCTGACGTAGTAACAATCCATAAAAATTCAGATCCTTTAGAGTTGTGTTTACAAATTAATTTTCTTAAGAGGAGGCAGCTATAAAGGATATTGCTGTATACACAAGCAAGAACCAGCTTGCTACATAGGTTTTTTCCATCAGATAGCTACATGTACTTTTTACATTGTTTTTGAATTTCTTTACAAAAAGTTTATATAAACTTGTATGGCTTCAAAATTGTAACCTGCACCCAATGCAAATGTATGTTTAATCACCTGAATGAAGGCTAGTTTAAAAGTGCTGAAACATAACTACTTCATTTAACTTAGAAATGAAAGTAATACTTGATTAGAAACAATAATATAGTTTTGGGTGTTTTCGGTAATAAAACATTGTCATGTTAAACAGTTTGATTGCAAAGCAGATTACAATTAAGATTCCAGTAAAGACTGTACCATTTTATATGAGTTAGAAATGTTATTTTCACCATTCAAAAGGATTAGCAAATTAAGAGCCGTACATACTCTTCCGATCAGATCTACAGTACAGCACGTGCTTAGTGCTAACAATGGAAATCTCATCTGCCAAAGTGTATAGTATACATTAGAATTTACCTAGCCTCTACAAAGCTTTTTTTTTTTTTTTTTTTTTTTTTTTTGGTAAAGCTTCAACAGCCTGATTCATTACTGGTTTTCTATGAATTAGTTGTTTTAATAGAGAATTTGAAATAGATACTGCTACTCAGAATGGTAATATAGAATTCCCATTTACAGTTGTTAAATTGTTTTGTCCCAATACTTTTGATTTCTGCATTGAGAAAACAATAATAGTACAAATACATAAAAGATTTTCTGAATTAGCGACTTGCTTTAAGAAAATGTTACCAATGTGTCACTTCCTTGTGCTTAGGCTGTGGAGAGCAGACATGACAATACAAATAATAAAATTGATGGTTATAGGTAAAATTTAAATTAATACAAGTGGCAGTACTTGTCATCCTGCTGCCAAGAAATACTTTTCTAAAATGTTATTCCCCCGAGCGTACTACGTTTACATTCACATCACACAACCCTAAAAAGCCCTTAAGCTGAAAAGACAGTCAAAGGAAAGGGAAATGCTGTTTGCCTTTAAAAGTTTGCTATTATTATTCTTCTATAATTTTTCAGGATTCTCATCTTTGGTGACATTAAAGTTACTATACTGAAGTTTCAAAGTCTTGTATGATGCATCTCCCTTTACTGTGGCTGCATTTATTGCAATTACCCCATGAGGAAGTAATTCCATTTTTTAAACTGCTTATGAAACAATCTCCAGTTATCATAAATTTCCCTTCTAAATCCCAGTCAGAGGAATTTTTATAGAAGTTGTATGTATTATACAAACACCATGCTTTCTTTATGGAAGAGCCTAACTTTGAAAAAGGAAGTGAGGCACATGAATAACAAATTGGATAGGCACGTCTTTGTTTGTTTGTTTTAAAGGCACAAATGTTATGCAATTCATATAAAAATAAATTAAATCTACAGCATTAATTCAAACAATCACAACGCCCATAACGTTTGCTAACTGCAGAAGTAAATCTCTTCTGACTTTTGCAATTTTGTAACACATTGCACTTAGGGAAAAAAAAATCTTATGTAAAACAACTTACATGTTACTAATATATGATACATGGACATCAAGTTTTTTTTTTTTTTTATATATACATCTCTTAACCAGTTTTATGGCACATTGAGTAGATGGAAGAATTGTGTGAGACTTTGCCTTTGTTTTCTTTAAACACTGGCAATTAAAGAATTTGAAAATGAGTATTACGGAAAGCTCAAATATTTTTTGCTTGCTCTTCTACATTTTTAGGTTTAATGTTTACAGTATAACATACAATTTCATACTTTCATTAAACTAATGATTACTATTTTGATTTCATCTATATAAATTTACTAAAATTTTAAGAAATTTCCCCAAATATTGCAGTTGATAATTTACAGACAGTGTTGAAGTTCACTTCAGTGCTATTATAAAGTAATAAAAAGTTTGCAAAATGACTTTTAAAAGTGCAATTTCTGTTCTGTAGTCAGCCTTAAAGTAAAAAAAAAAAATTAAAAATTAATGCATGTTAAAATAGTGTTTGAAAAGTAGAGAGGGCAGAGTGAACTACTTGCACTCCTTTGATCCAATGACTTTCACAGGTTCATCAGCAGTCTGCCATATACCGTCCTGAAAAACAGAAGTTTTTTTCTTTTTACAGTCAGTAGATAAACCAGTTTTTGTCAGTATTTTTTCATCAGCTATATTTTTAAGGAAGAGTATTTCACTATTTATGTATCACTTATTTAACATTTTCATATTTAAAAATCTACTGCTATAGAATAAATCATATTAATGTGAATATAAGCATGACAATGTCTTACCAGTGGCAAATCTCTTCTTGAGTAGGGAAAGCCGATAGCCGGTGCCTGCTAGCTCCACATCTACTCCTGAAAGGGTGCTTCCTTCACTGATGAATTGCACTGCAAGTGTTGCTGGTTTACTGGGTCCTTCTGAAAGTTCAAATTTTGCCCTGAGGGATCCAGAACCTATTAAAACAACAAAACTGAAAGGCTGCTTGTTTTGCAAGACAGTCTCCCAAAGTTTTAGTAGTAAGAAGTAAATAATGTGGTGTCTTTAATATCTGCTGCAACAGGCAAGCCTGCATAAATTTCTGTAAGAAATGAAAACACATTTTTTTTTTCTGATATTCTGCCAAAGACTTAGGAAAATTAGGAAGAAGTACCCATTTCTACAAAATTATACTCATAGAAGAATATGTATACCAGACAGCCTGGTAGTCTCTCATTTTATTACATGAAATACTTGACTAGTCCCTATAATTATAGTTTATGCTTGCTGGTCTGTAAGTGTTTAACAGCATTTATTTCTTAGGTTGCACTTTTTATTAGTGGATCTGAAAGCACATCAGAGTGTTTAAATGTTATGATCTGTAGATGAATCTACATAAACAAAACCAGCTCCACTGGAAGAAATGCATCTAACTGGTAATGCACTCAGTAGAAATATTCTTATCTTTCTGATAAAGACAAGCCTAATTAAATACATTTTTCCATAACCTTTAGTTGTCTTTTATAAACTGGCAAAGTTCACTTCAGCACCATCATAAAGTAGCAACAGTTCAAAATTACTTAAAACACACTGCTGTAATTAAATGAAGGTAAAAATCTAAATAAAAAAAAAAAATCATCATTGCTCCCCTGTTGTAGTTCTAAGCAATTGTTTTATTCTTGCACTATAAGGGGTGCAGAAAATACGAGATGTAAAAAATTAGTAATGGAGTAGTGAAAGTCAAGTATTTGTACTTCCTTAAAACAACTTGCTATGAGCAATTGATAGGAACTATTAAATGACTAGGAAGTTTAGTAACTGAAATGTTATTGGGGAAAATGCAAGAATTAATGGGTTCAAATGCTCTATGCAATAGCTTCTTGATAAATTTGGCTTAAGATCAATTTCATTTCTTCCACTAGGTCTATCTGTCTGAGTAAATTGGAACTTTTTCTTTTGCACTGTAAGCATATTGGTTCTGTGTTTTATCTTAGACTTCAATGACAGCTCACATAGTTTATTTGACCATAAGAAAAACATTTTACCACCCTGTAGACTAAAATAGAGAGGACTTCWGGACTTTTATATTAACAGTGTTTCTATAACTTGTCCCTTTTCTTCCACAAGCGTTAAGACTATTACTTCCTCTAAATGCTGGGTTCTTGATTACTAAATATGCTCAAAGAAAATGGAGTAAAAGATATCAAGAGGAGAAGGGAATACAGCAGAAGCAGTGGGATATATACAAGTTTGCTTGCACATGAGATGTGATCTGCATCATTGCAGGCTAGTTTATGCAGCTCTGTGCAGGTGTGCAGCAACTCTTCATCTGCTGCATTCATGTTTTAGTGTGTATATATTTTAAAAGACGCTCCACTTTGGAAAAAGAAAAAAGAAAAGGATGTCCCTGCGCAGTGATAATGGAAGACAGAAGGCAAAGAACTGTGAGGTCAGTGACTAGTAAAACATACCACACACCACAGCAGTAATTTGTCAGATCAGATTCCCCGTGATTTTGTTGGAACGGCTAAGCAACACTCTGCCCCTTTTCCTTACTTGCCCAGCGGTTCTCCGGGCTTTGTCATGGGGGTGCTGGCAGGGGCTTTCAGCATTGGAAGAGGTTTTTACTGGCTTGTGGTTCCTATACGAAGCCCATCATATTTACAAACAAGCTTGTGCTTAGGTAACTTCTTTCGCGGAAGTCATAACAGGGCTAAAGGCCTTTGCCTAACACCACAAGCCCTTTTTTCCACTGAGGATTTCTGGATAAGGCGCCTCCTTTTTAGCCCTGCTTTTCTACTTTAGAAAAACGGTTGCAATTGCTAAGGCTATAAGGGCTATGACATCAACTGGACCTCAGAGAAGGGCAACTGTGCAGAGGGTAACTTTGGTACCATAGAAAATGCTAAGAATTACCACCTGGGCAAATGTACACAGATCTATTTTTGGGGAGTACTGTATGGTCAAAACAAAGACCCTCAAAATGTTGGTCAAGCATCATCTACAGCTAAGCCTGTCTCAGCAGAGTTTTTGGACTTTTTTTTTTATACAGTTGTTCTGCTCACCTCTCTATCTCAATTGTCAGACCGTGTGGAAAAATAGGTATTAAATGTATTTCTCTCTGAAAACTGCTTACTTCCAAATGGCATTAATGCAATAATTTCCTTAACTGATCTAAGTCCTATTTTACAGCTACCAAACAGCTTTCAAATAATTTAACTATTTCTCCTTTTATAATTAATAATTATAATATATAATTGTATTTTTTTCATGTTTCACTGTGAATGAAATCTCTAAGGAGGAATTTCACAGAGAAGATGGTGAACTGGCAAACAGGATAAAGCATGGGATGTGTCAGCAGACATGAGACAGTGTTGGCTAAAATGATTTACATTTTTACTGTTACCGTCTTTCTGTACAAGAAAAAAACAAAAAATGAAACTTGCCCCCATTCTCAGACTTCTCTGAAATGCTAGATATTTTCCAATAAGCTTTCATCTGGTCTGCATTCCTGTAAGAGAAAGCTAGGTTAGTTTTAAGTACCAATTTTTAGAATATTAATTCCCTAGATTTACAGCAGTACCTTGTAAGGTACAACATCTACGTATAATTACATATCTAAATGGAGGTTTATAAAAATACTTTATCATTTTAACTTAACCATTTTAAAACTTCTTCTAAACAATTTTAAAACTTTTTATAAAAATTTTAACTAATATGTGGAAACAAAGTAAACAAGAACATAAGGGTTTGTCTGCATTGCCCCTGAGCTTAGAGTAGAGCTCAGATTTACTCACCGCCTCTTTATACAGCTAACACTGTCTAAGCCTAAGTAAGTTAGTGCTCCACAACTCAAAAACCTGTGTGGTCTCCCAGGGTACAGATGCACCAGCACCCTGGAAACAGGCTGAAGGTTGCATCTTCGGGAAGGTGGCATGAGGAGGAGCAACGTTGATTGCTCTCCTCYGTGTGAGACTCCTGGCTGTAGCTCCCTGCATCGCACTTTCAAGTGCTGCTTTAAGTGGCCTGCAGGCTTAGAGTGGTGGCAGGGAGCAGAGTCAGACAGGCAGCATGACTCTTGAATCATGTGCCAATGCTACCTGATTTATGAAAAGCTCTTCAGTTACTCAGTTTTCTYATAAAACAAGTTCAATTAGAAGCTGGTATTTAAGTTAAAAAATCAAGAAGTGTTTTTAAGAAGTGCATTTCTGCTTTTTCTGACAATCCACACATACACACATGCACACAGATTTTTTTAACTGTTAGAGATTTTGATTTCAAGTCATGTTATTAAAAATACCTGTCTGTTGGCCCAAAGAAAACAAACCTTGAAAACTTTGTAAGGGCTGTGCTATACAAGTTGGAATGTATACATATAGACTTAGTTTAGTTTATATGAACCAACTGTATGTGATCTGTTTTGGACCAAAACAATGTCCCAAACATCTGATACTATGTATTTTATCAGGAGAGAAAAAAAATACTTGCTCTTCCTTCTAGTGAGATTTCTCAGGCTGTCTACAACCCTAATAAATACACTAATGTGAGTTTGAAGTAATAAAAATAGAAGTATTGATAATACCATTTTGCAGGTGGAAGTGATTGCATGTTTGTTACTCCTCCATCTACTGGTACCACAACCTGTACATTAGACAGCATACTAGGCACAGTCATGGACTCGGGGTTGTATTTATAATCCACTCTCACATCAGTAGTGCTAGCATTACATTTCCAGTAAGTTGCAAGATTCAGTGGAGTGGACTGGATGCCATTTGAAGATACCTGTAAAAGAGCAAACCATTGAAAGCAGCTTTAATTAAAATGTCTCTACTTTTGGGCAGAATTATGAAATAATGGTAACGAGTATATCCTACATACTGACACAAGATCAAGAGAACAATTGGCTTCTGAGCCTTTAATCTCAGAATTCTAAAAAATGCTATAGGTTAAAGTAATTCCTGCTTTTTTTCTTTTTAAATTTAAATTTAAAAAATTTAACCTTCCTCTGGCCTATGAGGCTCCTTCCTGTCCTGGCTTTCATAAATCAAAATAACTTTGTTTTTGTCTTATGTTCTGCTTCACACAGAAACATTGCTGGGGCAAAATGACTTTATCCTTAGCTGTTGTGTGCCATAGCAACTCAACTGCTCAAACAGCAAACAGCAGAGGGCAATACCTATCATCATCTAGGAAGCTAGCAGAACAGTTCTTACCTGTTAAATACAATTATTTTCCTGTTGCAGGAGGGTTGTGTGCTGCTGCTTCTGTAGCTGAACTCATGCTACTGCCTCCTGCACCTCTACAATCCTGCTAATCTGTCTGAGGAACCTGCAGCCCAGGGCTCCCTTCCTTGCCAGGCCAGAACCTCTTCCATCTGCCAGAGCTTCTGCATGCCTGTGCCTCATTCTCCCTCACCATTAAAATTTTCAAATAAATCTAATTCTCTCACAGTATTCATTTCTGCAATCCAAGGAAATGTCCTCTGTTCGTTCCACCTTCCTCAGGAATTCTCCATGTACGTAATACTCTTTTTACATATGCAGTATGCCAGAATTTTATGCTGTATGGGGAGGATGTGGAAAACTGTGATGGCAGTGTCTAGGTTCTTTTGCTTTTTGATTTACAGTACTGGATTCATAAGTTCAACCATCTCAAAGCAGGCCTAGCAAATCCCTATCCTCCCTTTGGGGTCAGTCTGTCTTTTCCTCAGAAACTACATAATGACAAACTCAAATAATAAATGCCTTTATTCAGTGTAAAGCTTCACTTTGCTAACAAATACTTAAAGAAGCAATGTTAGAAGCTTGCATAGGTGAACTGGAGTGAAGTGTGAGCAAGCTGAAACAAGTCATGACTCTAAGGGGGTGATGAGAAAGCACAACAGGAATATACACAAAGCCTGGGCACACCCTGCGGCTTGGAAACAGTGACATACCCAGAATCACCTGGCTGCAGGATGACAGTTCATCTTCACGCTAGCAAGTAAAGAATAATTTTTATAATTTGCATATAGAAATGAAATTTATCAGAGTTCTTAAAAATTCCAAAGGGAAAAAAGTATTTACCTGATACTTTAAAACATCCACATTATAATAGGATGCAGATGGATTCTGCTCTGATAATTTCTTGAGGTAGACAGTAATAGCTTGCATGTTCATCCAGAAATCCTTAGTACTGGAGTCACTTTGTGATTGATCACTACACGGAAAAAGAAAGGAAGCAGATTGCAACATTGAGTTTCATTATTTTGGCTGTCTAAAGTTAATACTAGATCTTTTCCAATTCTTTACTACTACAAACAGGAATTTGTTCTAATACTCTAAAACACATAACTATACCTGCCTAAATATTAAAGCAAATCAACTGCTTATTGTATCTGGTAGAAATTTCCTTCCAGGTCATAAAACAGTCAGCTTCCTCCAGGGATAATTTGCATCACCAGATGTGTTTATTGGATTATGTGTTATTGGATTTTACATTCAGTAAAACAAATCTTGAATACAAGCAGGTGTCATGAAGATGTGTGGGAAGAGAGGATGAAAGAAGTCTTCAAAAAGGAGTATTATCCAATTTGGGATAAGTTGTAAAATCATAATCAGTTTTGGTTATGGCAGAACATTGTTAATGCACTGAATTAAGATTTGTGCTGTACATGTGTTTCCATACTTTCATATATTTGTAAAGTCTAAACTTTCTGCATTTTTTTCAGCTGAAAACAATTTTCAAATTATTATAAACAACTGTATCTCAAATTAGTGATAGATACATTCAATTTTAATTACAATTTATCATATAATTTCTGTATGTATTTAAGAGTGCACATGAAGAATCTTAGTTTTGAGCTATTGGAGCACAAAAGGATGTTTTGCAGATTGAGAATATTTTCAGCACTGGTTAAATCAGGCTTATTGTAAGGGTGAAGCTTTTAAGAAAACTGATTCAGAAACAAAGTTCAAGTCAAAGCAAGAGTCAGAGAATTTCACCGAACACCTGTGGATACAGTGAAGACCTGCATCCCTAAGGCGGCCTGCAGAGCGTGCGCGCAGAGGGGAGCTGACGACTAGCACCCGGCACAGTAATTCCGCTCTCCGTGCGCTGAACGCCCTAGAACAGTGACTCATATACCAGTAGCCTGTGCAATTTGATTAAGAGTTTGCTTCTCGGTACTATGCTGTGATTCATGCTATCTCCATTTGTAGTAAAATACATACCTGAACACTTACTTACAACTAAGGGGGTTTCCACAACTTAAATAAATGAAACTAACAGTAAAATCCTCCTGCTGCTCTGTATCCAAGTTCAATCCAAAACAGGATTTCTGTTATCTCCACACGTATCACTGACATTAAAACCTTTCATCCCTAGGAATGCTAAGCAAACGATAGCCTTTGCAGTATTTGAAGAAAAGTCAGATTATTACCACATGGGTTTAACTACTTAAATATCCATTACATGCATGCTATCTAATTAAAAATGAAACATTACAAACACTCGGACAAGAATACTAGACATTTCCATGTTTTTCCACAGTAAACTTTTTCAGTATAATTCACACAAATCAGGCTCTGCTAATGTTTCAGTTATAGACTCTTATGTCAAAAAGTGATAAATAATTTTGCATGCTAAAACATTAAATATGAATGATCAAAATGAAATTAAATACAGAACAGATGCATATGGCTCAGTTATTTCAGTATTTTAGAAATGCAGCACTTACTTACTTAGAAGTTTAACTGGTTTTCAAATGATTTCACCTCTAAATGCAATAGAACCTGCTCTGTTATTATCTTTGCTAATAATTACAACTTTTTATAAAAATGTTTTTTATTTTTTTTGAGAATGTGTCCAAATGTTGCAATTTAAACAGCTACTCTCTCAAAGCTATATCTTTGTTTCTTAAGAATTCTCTAAAGCATGCTGCTCTACACTTGAGATATATAGTTACACAATGGATCTGATCTACTGTAAAAATGAGAATCATTAAAAAATACACTAGTAAGGGGCAAATAAGATTAGGGCTAACTGRTACTACTTGTCTTCCACTTAAGGCTGCTATTTCATCATTTTATCTTTCTGTCATTACTCCCATATAAAGAAATCTGTATGACAGTGTAAGAGTGTCCTAGTTTTGACATCTAGTTTTTCTCTGTATCTGTAGTTAGTTGTTTGTTCCTATAGTGTGTTTGATTAGAAAAAATGATTTAAACAAGTTGTTTATAAAACCATTTCGTTTATGAAATGCATGTAAAAAACACCGCTACATTGCAAACTATTTTTATGTTTCCTGTTATATTCAGTACTAGTTTCAAGTCCAGTCATCACTGAGATTTTTAAAAGTGGTAGTGAAGAGAAACTGAGCTAAAAAAAAAAAGTTCATGGAATCAAGTTAATAGTTATATATAAGCAATTTGAGAAGTATGCAGAGAATTCTGATTTAAGTATACAACAATTCACATTTTACAGCTCATGTGGTTTATAATTATATAAAAAATACAAAACCTGTATACAAGTTGTGCATTTGGAAGAATCTGCTCTAGTTTGCTTGTGTTTTTTACTCTGAAGCACAATACAGCTGGAGATGGGTTGCTGGTGAAGACTTTAATAATTCCACTTGGGAATGATACTGTCATATCACCAGTGATCTTCACAATACATCTAGAAGAGAATGAGGACATCAGTTTTATTGCAAGGCATTAACTGCCTAATTTTAAACCAAATCACTGTACTTTCAGAATCTGAGCTGAATTTATAACACAAAATTAACTTTAAATGAGGGTATTATGGCACTATGACAATGTACTATCACTTCCAACTTGGAAGTCGGATGAAATTATATGCAAAGAAAAAAAGTTTAGTTGGTTAAGCATACAGTAGTTCTGGTGGGTATTTTTCAGGCTTTGAAAGCATGGCACAGCTATGCTTAGGCAAGGCCTAATCTGCATAGCAAGGGATGGGAGAGAGGATGAATGAGGTGCTTTCAGATGCCTGAACGCACAAATAGCACCTACCTGAACAATGGTAAAACCCCTTCTCATTTTCATCAGTTTATCCCTACAAATTGACTCTATTCTTGTACAGCAGGGATATACTAACTCCTAGTGGTATGGAGGCCAGTAAAGAGCTATGAGCTATTGCTGTCACTTGGATGGGGGGGGGGGAGGAGAGAATGTGAACCCCTCCTCTAACGTATGTATATTTCTCCACAAAATATTTTAAGTATAAACAGTGTATTTTCTTACTGTAATTTGTTACATTCAAAACAATTCACTATTTAACTAACTTTGTAGGATCTGCTCCTTTAAAGTAGGCGTTAACAGATTCAGTAAGGGCTACTGCAACAGGCAAGGTGTCCTGGTTTCCAAGGCTGACAGGGCTGGGACCACGTGAAACACCTAGAATACATACAGTTTATAGGTTTAATTTTTAAAAAAGCTTAGCAATAGATTTCAAAATGGTTCACTATATCTGTCATTTCCACAGGGTTACTACCATCAAATAGAATCTGAAGCATTATTTGAAAAGCGTGTAGAAAAATATAGTACAGTACAATCACAGCATGAAAACACTGCTCAGCAGCCTAAGAAAACAGGACCATCGGTATGACATTTTGTAAACAGACAGACACAGGGAAATACATACGAGATAGAGGAACACTGCATTAAAACGGCCACTCACAAAACCGAAGTCAACAGATCCAAAGAAAATTAGACATTAACTGTATTACTTAAAAAAGTAAAAAAATCCCTACTGTATGCTTACTGTATGGACAAACTTATGATAAAATGATCAGGGAAACACCAAGAATTCAATTATGGTATGTATGAACTTAAATGCAAATACATTAATATTACTCCACCTGAGTGAACTACTGAGCATTCTTTTAACTATTTCAGCCAACAACAAAGATTAAAATGTCCAAGCACAAATTGTTGGAAAAATATTTCACAAAGTTTTCTAATGTTTACCTAGGAAAGATTCTGGGTATATCTCAGAGGTGTCTGCACGTACACAGTAGAGCTGCAGTTCAAAGCTTCAGATTATTCCTGACCTCACGTTAAGGCTTTTTGAAGTGTGTGTGTACAGTTGAAAAAACTGGCAAGTCATGGGACATTTTTCTTTTTTTTATTAGCAGAGCAGCATAGTGAAGAGCATTATACTAACTTCTGGTCCTGCTGCTGCCCTGGCCTGTGTCATGTAGTATACTTACCCCAAAGGAAGCAGAATCTCTCCATGAGCAAAATGAGAGAAATCATTCCTTTGTACCATACAGGAGAAACAAAATGCTCCCATAAAATATTGCCAGTGCCAAACTATTCCTAGTTACTTTAAAATAGTAGCTGTACCCTCTTCTAAGCTCTTTCAGAAGCATAGAGGAAGTTGAGACCTTGTTTTTCAGTGTCTAATAGAAAACACTTAAAATCAGGGGTAAGTGGAAGAAGTAACAAAGGAGGGTAAAAAGAAGGGAGCTGATCTCATTTTGCTAGTATCATACCTTAGTCTCCCTYCTCTTTTCTTGCCTAAGGCAGTAAAATGTTCCAAATACTTCTCAGCACCACGAAAAAAATCCCTTAGTATCACATTTAGGTTCTCTTAGGTCCACAGGACTGCTCTAGTCACAAGTGCTCAAAGCCAGAAAACCTTGGATGAAAGAAGTACTGCAACACTGACTACAAAACACTGACTTTAAGTATGAACAGTAGGTAACTTTTATATGTTTTTTCAGAGTACACATGGGTCACGTTTCCAAAGTCTTCCCTCTTGCCCTGAAAGCTAGCAATAAAAACTGAGATTCTTAGTATCTTAGAAATCCAGAAATCAGGATTTCAAAAAACAAGAGATGTGATAAAATCATGAGTTAATAACAATCAGACCTGTTCAAAAAATTTTGTTTAGTGAAGTACTGAACTGCAGAAGTACTCGGCTCCAAAGTGAAAGCACGCATGCAAACCATGCTGGTGGCACCACAGTTGCCCAAGTATTTCGTTGTCTCTTCCCCCTAGTTTACTAAGGGGCCACGAACAACTGCAGAGCAGATAGGAGGCAATCTTTTACAGAGTTAAAATTATTTTTAAATCTTTGTTCTTACTATATTCTTGTAGATAAATTTATATTGATTTTTGAAAACCATGCAGAGTAACGCTAATCTATATATTATACTGCTATTCGTAAGAGACATATACCGATTTCTTGGCTACCTGAAGAGTGAAATTCGCAGGAATAAATCTTTTCACGTTCCTCTGGGAACACCAAAACAAACATGCATCTATAAGCATTTCTGTGAGATGCATCCCAGGCACTACAAATGAGACGGCTTCTCTTACTTGGCCTGCCTGCACTCTTCCTTGCCCTTTATGTTTTGTAAAGATCTTAAGTGTTCTAAAAACCAACAACTCGAAACAAACGTAACCGCATTTAAGCTAACCCTGGAGGTCATCATTCTGGTGTCTTGCTGCTGAAAATCCAAGCAGAATGATGCAGAGCAGCAGTACGCTGCGGCAGGGCGCTGCGGTCCTGCTGCGCGTTCTCGGGGGGCGGGACGTCACCAGACCGCGCGGAGAGGGACTCGCTCCGTCCGCGGCTGGAGCCCAGCTGCAGGACGGAGCCGTCAGCGCTGGCAAAGCTTCCTTCGGTTCCCTCCCGCCCCAGCCCTGACCGCAGGCAGCCGCCTGGCAGCTGTGCTGACACACAGTTGATGGCACAAGCACCAGAAATAGTTGCACCGACACTTTTGAAGAGGTAGCAAAACTGCAGAATAAAATTCTTATTGGTCATATCAAAGATTAACTGAACAAATCTGATCAAATAGTTCAGTTTAAGAGCAAAGATTCAGGTATTTTTAATAATAGCAAAYCTGCTGTGCTGAAAATAAAAAATCCAAAAAATACTCTCGGTATCTTCAATTAAGCTTTCTATTAGATGTAAATACACCAAAGTTTTTACCTACTTGTCTTGTGAGAATAAGGACTGTCACAGTAACCTCAATATATTCCCCTTTTCTTGAAAGAAGTGATACAAAACTGAGGACACAAGACCAAGTTTCACCTTGTTTGGTGGGATAGATGGAAGATTATGTTGTGTAAGAGTAGTTGTATCAACTTTTGATGATTACAGCAACACATACGACTTGTTAAGTAGTTGAGCTTTAAAGCTACTTCTATCTGTCAGACACCAGAAATAGCTGGAATAACTTGTGTCAAAAAAAATACAAATTTATTAGGTGTAGTGCATTAGGGTGATTAGTTAACATGTAAGTCTGCTTCTAGTACAATACCTGGTGATGTCTCACAAAGCTTTTCAACTGTAGGAAGTGTTCCAATCAAAAGATCATCCTCTATTGTGTTTAAATGAAACAAAACATTGCAAGAAAACAAAATATTTCAAGCAATAATAGATGTTAAGCAACTTAATATATATAAAAATATTGTGCCAATGAAAATAAGAGTAAAGAATAAAGAAATAGATGTTCTAAGATATACAGTTACACAAGTCTACAAGTTCCCTTGGAACAAGGTAATTATAGTCAACTTACTGTTACTCAGAACTAATGGATTGTGCAAAAAAGCCCCAAACAGTACAGACAATAGCACAGGGTATGTAGATCTGCACCCCCAAGTCATGGCGCATCTGCACTGCCCTCCCCAGCCTTCACGGACTAACTCAGGCGATCGCTGCCGAGAACCCGGCCGTGCCTGTTTGTGCCAGGCCGCGGCACTAAGCGCGCGGGGCACAGCTCCATCGCCCCCTCCCTCCCCCAGCCTCTCCCCCGCCCCGGCCTAGGACGGCCGCCGCCACAGCCGCCGGGCTCCTCTGCAGGTCTCGCGCACGCACGCACGCACACGCAGACAGACAGACAGAGCCAGCGCTGCTAATGTGACTGCCACCAGCTTCTGGTCACCAGTGCTGAGAGCTGAGGAAAGGAGCGTGGAAGGACTGAAGCTGAGTGCACCCAAAAATCAGTTTATCTTGATGCACGAGCTGCTGCTTCTCAGCATTTGGGAAACGGGCTGATCCAGAGCTGCGCCAGCACTGCGGCAGCTCGGGCCGGCACAGCGCAGCAGCAGCTGTCAACGCACCACTGCCTGTGGGGGCCGCGCGGCCGCTTCCCGAGGCGCCGGGCCTGGGCACGGCATCAGCACTGTGTTTCCAGGTAACTGACTGTTAACTTAGTCTGATCTAACGTGGGACTGAGGTGGTACGAGTGTTCAAGAACAAAGCATTGCGCTTCCTTCAGGTCTGCTACAGAAACAAGTTAAAAAGTCTCCCTGACATTTGATACAGCCAACAGTGGTTACTAAAACTGAAAGGTTTAAAGTTCTGATTCTGTAAATACATTTCTGAAACATTCTGAAATCAGTGGCAGCAAATGAAAATTGACTTGCTTTTCATCTTCATCTCTTCCATGTTTTTGCTTTTACTAACYTCTATTTAGTTCATATACATCTCTATTGAAGAAAAAGATTTATCAGTTTCATTTTCTGGAAACAGCAGTAACAGAATAACAAACAAAAATAGTATAAAAACAACTCATTTTTGTAACCAAGTATATTCACTCAAACTTACTAGCATCCAAAAATACTTCTAAACCTATACAATAACATCTTCCAGAAAAATACATGATAACATGTTATGCTTGAAGAATAGATATATGGCACACCAAATATGAACTCATACAATATTTCAATTTGGAAAACATTTCACTAAAGAATATGTTATAATTAGATCAATAGATTAATCAAATTTGCGCTGTCCTGTCTCTTAGGGTCACTTGGAAGCAGGTATTCCAAGGGATGCTTGCAGTACCTAGACTAGACTCACAAATGGAACAAGCTACTCCAAGAGCATGTTTGTCCTAGCAGGTGGAAGCTCGTGGTGATAAATCCACCACGATAAATCCRCCCTTTCAGAAGTAAGTTAAAATGATTTATATAACTTACCAACCGTAGGTGTGTTTGCTGCACTTAGGGAAGCGGATGAGGATATTGAGGAAATGCTCTCTGCACGTGCCAAGGGAGCTGCAGGTGGTGGACTTGAGCTAGAGGTCAGTGGAGGGCTGAACGGCCTAGGCTTAACACGAGATCACAAGAGTATTAGGCAGAAAGTGATTTTAAGAGGATTGAAAAAAGACTATATATATAAAATACTTAATTTAATTCCCCAATAATTACCACAGTATTTTTGTTGCATATTTCTTCTAGTGCTTTATCTATTCTAGTATGTAAACCAGGGAATGTACATTTTCCCTGGAAATCAGTTCCACGACTTCACAGATTTTTCTTTTTTCGAGTCTYGTATGTTTGATTCTGTAAAGCCTGCAAAGGCTGAGCTACGTCACAGGAACTGAACTTAAGCCCACAGCCCTGTGTGTGTGAGCAGCAAACGCGGTTTGACACAGGTAAAGGAGAGCTACTAACAAACTGCAAGCGAGGCTGGCAGAGGACAACTAAGATAGCTGGAGGCTGGAACATGAGAGATGGGCAGAGGTGGAGACCCCTGGGATTGTTCAGCGTACAGATGAGAAGCCTCAGGAGGGATCTACCAGCAGCCTTCCACTACCTGAAAGGGAGCTCCAGAGAAGAAGTAGTCAGGCTTTTCTCAGGGAAGCTATAGCAAAGGAAATCTCCGCTGAACGTAATGAAAAAATCCTCATCATGTGCGTGGTTAAGCACTGTGGCAGGTTGTCCAAAGAGGCTGTGAGATTTCCCTCTGTAGATTTTCAAAACTCAGCATGTATCCGAGCAATCTGAAGCAATTCTGCCCTTCTTTGAGCAGAAAGTTGGACTAGAGAATTTCATAAGTCACCCTACATCTTTTGAATTTTATGAATTTAACTTAACTGTTAGGGTATTAATTTAAATTTTTCAAGATTCATCAATTTTGGTTAGGTAATTATTTTTTTATTTTGTTTCTATCACACTTACCACTAAGTATCTTATCTGCCTTTTATACARATTGTGGGAACTGGACAGTGAGGTGACATACAACAAAGGCAACTCTCAGTCTTGAACAACTTCCCGGCCTGTTCTGCCACATTGAAAATCTAGGTATGCCATTCCTTGAATATGGCTGTAAAGTGACACCTCTGTAACAGGGTAAGTGAATGGCGTATCTAAAATTGAGTTACAGTGGAGAATTAAAATTAATACATACTATTTCATTAATTCCACTAAGTTTCGCTGTAGCCAACTTTGGTCTTGAAGCAGGCCTTGGAGGGGGTACAATCGTGCCTACAGAAAGAGGAGTTGTAGGCCTTGCTGAAAGAAAGCAAATTTAAGAAAATCAACATTAGAAAAGTCTCACTGAACATAAATATATACTTACTTGAACAGAATCATTAGAAGTTGTGCTTCTATTAAAGCTCCTATTTTACAAGCCCCATTTTGTAAGATTCACCACTAAATCAAAATTGTTTTAAAATGGGGCCCTATGATACCCTGAAAAGTGACTCTAAAAGTGGCATCACGGGCTTTCTTGGCACTCTCAAATGATTTTGTATGAACTGTCCTCAGAGGTTTGTATGTAAAAAGACGGCTTTACCTCAGCTCCCTTTTCTGTATAAACCATACGGATTCAGARCGTAGGACAATCTTTCATGTCTCACCATAAATGGAAAATTCAGTGGACTATATTTGGTCCTGGCTGACAACGGCACAACTCTGTTTACATCAAATTCTGCTCTCCGAAATCCTGTTGCCTTGAATAGGTATGCAGCAATATAACAGATTTCAAGAAACGATTCTGTTGATTGAACATAGTAACTCCTTATTATCTCTTACCCAAGCTATCAGAGGTAAAAGTGTTTAAAAACAAACAAAAAAAAGACTGCCCCACATCCCTCTAAACATAATAGAAACAATCAACAGACGGCAAGGCGAGCAGCAGTACAAAGATGCCACTTTTACATAGTCACTTTTCTGAATAGAACTGCACTTCAAAATAAATGTTAGATGCCATCCAATGAGTACGCCAGATCTAAAACTAACTTAAATATAGACTTAAACCCTAATACATGACTATATGGTACAGCATATCTCCCTCAGGTTATGTTGGATTTTTTTTAATAAAATCAAAGTTATTTTAATTGTAACTATTAAGTACAGAATTTTCTCAGCCGTTCGACATAACTCTGCTCTCACTAAAGGGAGTTTTWTCACTGACTTGGGAAGAAATAAATTTGGCCGGTACTGACCACATCCCACCTTTCAGTTGCAAACATTAATGCCAAAAATAAATCTAGTTCTGAAATATCAGCCATTCCTTTAAAATCCATCCTGTTAGGCCCAAGGCAGACAGTGCATGCTACACACTGGGTGGAGTATGCTGCAGCATCACTGGTATTTGGCAAGAATCATGGCATGCTTGCCAGAAGTACTTTTCCTTTGCTTTATTGGTTTGTGGCATTACCATAGCATCATCTACATTTCAAAATACTGGATGTTAAAATGTACAGTTTTTAATCAGAATTATTTCATTGTATTTAATCTGAAAATATCTGCACAAAGCCATCTAAGAATGCAATTATTTTTGCATATTTGATAATTTAATCCTTAAGCTCTCTCACTGCTCTGACATCCCACAAAAATATACTCTATTTCTAGAAAAGCAAAGCTCCATATTGTTAAGAAAAAGCAATGCCTTTAGTCAAGTAATTTGAATTTTCCTTCTTCTTTCAAGCTGAATATTCATTTCAATGTCCTAACATTCAAGAAAGCCAGTGCTAATAAGCAGTTTAGTATAGTATAAATGGAAAGATGAGTTAATTTTAACAGCTGGTGAGCAATAATAAGGAAGAGAAAAAAATCACCAAAGCTTGCTTTTTAGAGTCAGTTATTAGCAAAGAGCAGTACACAATGCATGCTTGCCATACCCTTATTTGTATGAACACAAGAAGACACTAAACTATAGTCCAGTAGCGCTGAAGATGATGTGGAAGAAATTTCAGCAGCAGTGCCAGTTTCTTCAATGAATAATTTTTCATGGCATATAGCATTACTGAAAAGGTCCCTCTGATCCTCAGAAGCACAGCTGTTGGAAGAATTCCCAAGCAAAGCAGAAGAGGCAAGGCAGGCATTTTCAGGTTTTAAATGCAATCTCTGGGGCTCCTTCTTGTCTGCGTTTGTGTGTCTAATTGTAAGAAGTTCATCAGCAAAAGAAATCCACTGACTCTGAGACCATGAAACAGAGGACAAAGTATTGGTACTCCCTGATGGTGCTGCCGTACCACCAGACTTGCACCAGGTGCTAGTGGCAAATTCTGGTGATGATGGGCTTCTAGACCCAGACTCTGTGTGGTGTCCAAGCAAAGACTGAGACACTCTACACCCAGGCAAATCAATGGTAGGTGAGGACGAGCTCCTATCGTGCTCTTTTAGTGTAGCTGAAGGAAAAGGGAAAGATTGAAACTAGGAGCAGCAGTGAAATGATACAAATTCCAATACAAATCTAGTTTTCAAAAACTTACTCAGTATCTTCTGCATGATGCCCACTAGCCATCATGCAAAGTAACTGCTCTGCTAGGCTGAAATCACACCACTTACAATTGAAAGAAAAACACCCAGGCACATATCACATGTACTTCATTCAAACTGTCAGCCATGACACTTCCCATTTCTTAAGTCAAAAAATAACTTATTTTATTTCTTCCCTTAGAGCCCTACTTTGTATAACTTTGCTTATTCCTTTAACTTCCTTCCTGTCATGGTTTAACTTCCTTCTCTTTTTCTTCTCCTGTCTTATTCCATTTGTGTTTCCTCTCCACAGATTTCTGCTTTTCATTTCTTTCAAAATAAAGTTATTTAATCAAACCTACTCTTCTCTGTTCCTTCCAAATACTTTTATCTTCTTACTTTTAATATTTAATAATGGAAAGATCCAACATAACCAACTTTCCACTGAATCAGAGAGGACAATACAGTCCTGAGATCCTGTTTGATATTTCTACTGTGTATCAACTTGAATCTAGTGAGTGACTATATATTTGAAGCATCATCTGCCTCAGTTTATTTTCTCTCTCATCCCAAGATCTCCTGGCTGCTGTGAAGACAGCAGTTTCCCACAGGTATTCCCTGAACTTGACTGTTTGCTTGTTGCAGTAGATGACAACAGAAGCAGCAAACGCAAGGTTAGTCAACTTTCAACAACTTGCAGTTTGGCAAAGCTAGGAGAAACAGTGCTGTGGAGTAGCATGGAGAATTAAAAAGGGAGCAACACTGATTTAAAAGTTCAGCTCAAAAGGGTAGGTGTCCTCTCTACAGCCGTGTTTTTGTCATGAGCAAGTAGATTCACTAAACCTCAAAACCTCAAAAGAGATCTAACACTGCTTTCCCTTATTAACAGATAATTTAAATATTATTCCAAAGGCTTGCGCTGCTACAGATTCAAAACAAAACCAATGCAGAAATGTGCAAGACTATATTTTAAAATACCTAAAGACACACCGATGAAAATGAGGAAGTTAAAAAAAAAAGAAAAGAAAAGCATGTTTACAATAACAATAGCTAGCTAAAAATGTTCTGTTGCGTTTGTTCAAGGTAATAAAGTAGCTAGCTTAAAGTTCTAAGAAGGCTGGATTATTCATGGATGATCAAAGTTTACTTCTATGTTGCATAAGAACTACTGCTCAAATACCAATGCAGTTTGTGTGTTCAATGATTAACGCAGAATTACAAAACAGTATCTGAAGAAATGCTTTAGTCAATGGCAAAAAGAAAAAGAGTACCTATGAGATATGCTAGACTATGATATACGTATTCCGTATTCAAGATAAGTAATTTATTATTTGCATAAACTATTTAAGTTTTGGGTTGACTTTTCCGAGCTTTAAGCAGTTTACCTCTATTCACCTTCCAGCTGAAAATAAAATACTGATTTCAAGGAAAATAGCATCAGATTAGAGTTTTTAAAAGTCTTCAGAACTGAGCTGCAGATTATTGAGCATCAGAAGCCAACCTGATTTAAACAACACTGTGAACTACTTCTGGTTTTTCCAAAATACACGTTACTAATTTGCTAGACTTTAGAACGCTCACTTTCTACTCAACCCCATGGATCATTTTACAAATGTAGGTGGCTTAGTTAAGTCCTAAACAACAATCTTTTAAATTATTATTTAGCAGATACAGTTTGCAAAAGCATAGATGTCCCATATCCAAAACCACTTATGCCTGCAGGGCACTATATTCCACTACTTGCAATGAAATATAAGGTTCTATCTACAAAAGTCACTTCCAGATCTGAGGCACTGGCCACGGACAGAAGACTCCCCCTAGATCTGACTACAGAACCTGTTAGTGATCCCAATTACCTGTCACTGCTCATCAGCTGGAGGCTGCTCTCTCCACAGTTCTCCTGACAGGAGGGACTGCACGAGCATTTCCTCATCTGCTTTAGCCTGCTCTCCAGGGGTAGCAATGGACATCTGAATACAGCAACAACCACCAAGGGCAAGAAACTTCTAAATACCCTCTGCCTGCCTCTATAGGCTCCAAAACCAGACCAAACCAGTAACACAACTAGCAAAACACAGACTGTTTTGAGAAAGCACAACTTTTTTTTCAGCTTATTCCTTTAGTAGATATCTAAACACGTTACAAATTTAGACCCACTATCTAATAATCCAACTGGCTACCAAAGTGAGGAAGAGATGATCTACTGACTTCAGTAAGCTAGATTTGTTATTATAAAACATAACTTTTAAGGAACACAATTTTTAATGGAAGAATAACTTTCACTTAAACCCCAATGATTGTATAACAATGCTGATTCCTGTTGAAAGGTGTTTCTATGCTTGAGAAGAATTAATATTGCCTGTGCTGAATTCCCCTATTTTTACATGTACACTTTCTTACTATTCTTCAGTCTGTAAGATCGATAAATAATTTAAGTAAATACTTTTAGTAAAGGAGTCCTAACATAGCAGTAAGATGTGTTTTTGTTGGGTCTTCCCTTCCTTTTTCCTAACTACCTTTTCAGCCTTCCCTCCTCTTAGCCTCTTCCAAAAACAACAACAACAAAAAAATACTCCCACTCATAGTCTCTGGTCTCCCTTTCCCTTGCTGTCTTTTGAGTGTAACAATCAATATTGCCTACTCCATCAATTTTTAAAATATTTATGTATTCATGTATTTATTTTTTTWAAAAAAGCAAGTCCCAGGAAAGCCTGCCAGTGTCCTGCCCACACTAATATCCTACAAAATCCTGCAGTCAAATTTCCCGTACAGCATCTTCCTGGCCCTCTCAACCAGTTCCTGCACACTCCCTCAGCCAGGAACTTCCCCTTAATTCCAGGGGAAGGTTTTCTCCCACTCCCCTGGATTCTGCTCACACGTTTCCCAACAGAATCATTTTTCCTATAGGAAACAAGTTCCCTGTGGCCAAACTCCATGGCTGCCTTGTACTAGACAGCTCACAGCTCAATAGGCTTTCCTGGAGAAAGGAAACACATCCATCCCTGTGCACAGCATAACTCRCCATTGCTGAGAGAAGCTCCATTTAAACTCTCAACCCTACTAATCAAAGTGCATTCCCTTACAATGGCTAAAAAAACCCCAACAGAACATCCCAAAGAATATGCAGAATACATTTTCTGCTATCAAATATTTTACCTGAGGAGGATGAGGACACCAAGGAGGCTGAAGAAGAAGATTCAAGAGAACTGCTAAAGAGTGGGTCCCATGCCAGTAGGTCACTGTTCCCCTTTCTATAGCAAGAGTTGCAATTGGAATATAAATGAAAGGTGTATATATTCATAATAATCAAATTATAAATTTGGTAATTCACCTCCTATGTTAGTTACAGTCTTTGAATCTAAAAATAAAAACTACCCACAGATTGCAAGAAACTGGTTTACACATAAATAAACTATTTGAATTGATACCTTCTATTACCTTGGCACAAGTTCATGTGTAGATATATTTCAKAATGTCCATTTTCATGTCAACAGAACATATGTATTCAAATTGATTTGTTTCAATATATATACATATGAGACTTGTATACAGACCTGTCCAAAGTTTGGGTTTGTTATCTTAGGAAATACTATACAATTGTTGATAGAAACTAAATCTGTTTTATTTAAAAGTTGAGAATTTAAAATAAAGCCCATGTTTAGTAATCATGTAATTATAAATATAAATTGAGACAGATGACAATGAAGCAAGTATATAAGAAGGTGAAAACAAGTACACAGGAAGAAAAACAAAGTTGAAGAACAGAATTCTCCATTGCTATATAATTACTCATTAACTTTTACAAGGCAATAGATACACAATTACCCAATAAATACCCAGCCCAGTCAGYTGATACTTGCAATGAGTTTCTGAGTCTTGGATTAAAACAAGACCAAATTCTCCCCAAAGTGCATTTGGTGTAATTTTAAAAGTTGAACTCACTCATTAGTTGGAGCAGAAAGCTTTGATTTCGTTAACTCTTCACCTAAGCAAAAGATACAAAATTATGACCAAAGCTGAAACACTTGATTAATAAAAACATTTAGCTTCATTATAAAAAGATATTAAAAGTTAACAGTTGCAGATCAAAATTAATCATGAATTAGTAAAATGGAAATGAGAAAATGTGTTATTTGTGATGACACAAATTCAGGTGCTCCTAAAATACCTTCTAAAAGGAAAGGACAACACAAAGCAATGCATTTTGGGAGGAAACACTGATCATTTGAAGGTTCTTTCTTAACTTATATAGCTTGTATCAGTTTTACTCTTCAATAAACCACTATTTGATCTGGCCTGGTTTTCCACTTGGGGGGGAGAGGGGGGAAGGCTAGAGACTAATGCTCTATCCTCTATCTCCATGGGAGTTATTACAAGCAGGGTTTGACCATAAAATTGAGAGAGAGTGCGAACTTTGCTGGTTGTGGATCATACTAAACTTGAGAGGCTGAAAGGGATTTAAGAAYTAACACAAGAGTCATTTCCACAGGGTCTCCCCTTTGTGTCTGGAATGCGTTCCTCCAACACTGTCTCAGAACAGGGAACAGCTGTGTCTATAGAAAATCAAGAGATCTGTGGGTGCCTTCTAATAGCTAATTTGAATGTGTGACCAAATGACTTAATTTTTTCCTTTGAATTTACTGTGGTAATTCAAAGACAGGTATCATTAAGGTGCCTAGAACTGATAAGAGAAACTTTAATGTTATTCTTTAACAGTANAAAAGTTTATGCTAAGTTAAAAACACTAGTGTAAACAGACTAACAGTTAAAAGATTCACACTTACTGGATGAATTTCGATTCATTTGTGCCTGAAATAGACAAAAGAAGTAGAAATAAATTTTTACAAATTGTCAGTTAAAACACTTAATATTTCCAGAGTTCATGTTTCCACTTTAATTTCCCATTAGATATTTTGCTTTCAGTGCCAGGGAAAACACTCTGGAGCTTGCAGAAGCATGACCAGAACATGAGCCAGGACAGAGCAAGCAGTGCACTCTTGGATGCACATGGATAAGTAAAGGCAGGAGCAAAGACTGCCTGGAGCAGACAGAAGGAACAGGAAATACAAATACTACTGGGCCACTGTAGGCAAGCACGGGACTAAAGAAAATCTGGGAGAAGCAAATAGAAAAACAGCAAATAAAATTGGAAGTGAGTTAGCAGGTGACAGCTGAAAAAAAACGAAGAATTGAAAATTGGCCGAGGAGTAACTTCTAGAAAATTTAAGTATAACAGCTCTGTTACAAAACGGTAACCACAGGTTTGTTCAGATTACTTCTCCACCATTGGGCTTCTATGTGTTCATACAGCAACGGGCTCTGCAGACCTGGGACTGCTACATKCCCCTGTCAGAAGCATGTTTGACTTTTTTTTTTTCCCCCTGTTGAACCCCTAAAAGTTAGCCAAGCTTACAGGTATCCTGCACTCAYGTTTATATGCATCTTAGGTTTCTGCAGATAATGGGGAGTTGACTAACTATACTTGTATATCTGAGATACTACTATGGAAATAAAGCAACTTAGATATAGAAAAGAGAGACAGAAATGCTACTGAAGCTCTTAAGTACTTAGAATTTGACCCAATTCTGTTCATACGCAATTCAAAACATAATGCAATTCTACACCTTTCTACAGTGCCATCTTGCTGGATTCTTCATGTTCTTTAGAAAGATTAATGTAAAATTGTATAATCAAGGCCTCAGTAAGTATTATTAAATCCTTTTACAGGAAAGGTCATTAAAATTTAACAGCTTTCCTATCACACAGCATGTCTGACAGATAGGAATAGACATATTCTTAAGTCTTCCCAGTAACTCCCTTACAAACTACAGTTACTCAATTTTAATTACAAATAACAATAAAAAGTCATTCTGTACTTACAGGACTGTGTCTCTGCTTTCAAAATGTGAAGAAAAATGGGAAAAAGCATCATTAATGTTTTAATATATTATGCATATTTTCCTCAAAAACAAAGCCATCTGTATTTTGATCTGAATATTGTGCTGCCATAATTTAAAGCTGTTTATTTATAATATCACTCTTTGGTATAAAGAATCATTCTGTGGCTTGGTGGGAGTACATAAATAAAATCGTGCTGTAAAAAATCACATGTATTTGCATATAATCTGTTTTAGAAGTTTCTTTATTTCTTAATACTAGTCAGTAAACTATGCTAAAAGCCATGGTAATTCCACATTTATTAAAATCTACTGCAGTGGCATCAGCAGAAAGAAAAGGACTGGACACTGCAAAGACTCAAAAGTAAAGCTAAAAATTTGAAAAGAGAGAATTACTTAACATTACATTGCAATAAAGTATATTGAAGACAGCCTAGTGCACAAGAAAAATAACCATCAAAGAAATCTAGAATAAATTCTGAACAGTTAAATGTATGTTTGCACTAAAGATTACTTACCACTTTTATTCGAATAGTAATTAGAAATATGAGAAACAAAATTACTTACAGATACTGCTGGAGAAAGAGCGATGTTTCCTATAGATACTTTTAATTCATCCAAGGAAGCCATTGTGCATTGAGAGCTATGATTTGGCTGTACAGGTTTTATTTCTACATGGAACCTCCTGGGTTCATCCTCTTCAGAGTCAGAATCACTGGATGAATAGAAATGGTTCTCTTTGGTATGTTTTTCTCAGTTAAGGCAGAAGCATTTCAAATTCATCTGCTTAATCTATTTCTTACATACTTTCTACAAAATCCACATATCAGGTAAACATCACAGATAAATACTGCTGACAAAGCTCTTTGTGTACTTATATAGACACTTCAGATACATCCACTGGTCAATATTTATACCTCAAAGTTATACTCTGGCCTTTATATTCCATTCATCTTCATAATAGTATTCTGTTATGGAAGGCATTATTCCATAACCAAAGGTCTGCATATTTGAAGGCAACAGGACAAATGAAACAGTAACAATGATTCTATATTTTAAATTTATGATTTGTGATATTGATATTTGTGATATTCAGCTAACGCACTTAAGGAAAAGGCATGCATTATAGAAATTTTTTAAATTAAGTGAGGGGAAACACTGAACTTTCAAGTAACAGTGCAATACCTGTGGCAGTTAACAAGCATACAGTAGAAGCAGCATCAGCATCAGCAACAGCCTCCATTATATGCCGTTTTTGCAGAATGGCAATGAAAATTTGCAACAAAAGATGCTAATTATACAGAAGGCTGCACAGTACTTACTATTAGCAGCTTAAAGCACTGTCATCYTTGACTAGAAAAGGATGACAAGGAGAACAACTCAGTGCTCAAAACAAGCAAAAATCTACGGATGAAGTTAGATTTGGTTCTTCACATGCAGAGGAACTGCACTGAACAAAGCTCTGAAAGGCCTATGCCAACAGTCTTTAAAGATGTTGTTTTGACAAAAATAATTTGAAAAATTTCCTCTACTCAAAAGTATAGAACTTTCTTGTTATCCAGGTGAAGAACATATATTCTATACCTTACTTCTGTTATTTTCACTTGGAAATATGCTAGCCATCTGAATGTAATCTCTTGAATATATTCCTTGACAAAGCTTACCCCTGAAACATAAGATAGTTAAAATCCAATTCAACTGAGATAGAGGAGATATGGTTCCCTGAGATATGAGGATGGGAACATATGGAACATATGAACATCTTCATATGGCTCACATATGAAAAAGATCGTTATAAAGATAAGTGATTTTAATTTCACTAAAAGATCTCTTACCTTGGAAGCTGTTACTCAGATTCTCACAAATCAGGCTGTTACATGCACTCTTCTAAAGTGGCATGAGCTGATCTTTGAGATACTACGTCTATTAAACTGTTACTGGCAAAAATCAATTTAGACTCAAAATACCGAGAGGTCAAGCAGTGATTTTTAGAATCAGTTTTTCCAACACTGAAGACTGGCCTTCATAAGACTAACTGCAATTACAGCACTTATAAAACAAAGTCCTCCAGCAAATCATCTTAAGAGTTCCTTTCAACAGAATAAAAATTTAGTCCTGGAGGCTGCTGGGGGGTGAGGTGGGGAGAGGAAGGGAACCGATGACTTCTGAATTCAGTCAAGATTTTCAGAAGCGGAACTACAGGGATTGCAAATCACTGAGCTGCTTCACTAGACGTATGGCCTTTTCTATTTCTTCCCAGCAGAAAGAATAATGGAGATAAGGATGCCAGCATGAACCCTTTACAAGGCATGGATGTAGGGATGCAGGGATGCAATAATGCCCCTCACAAAGCTGGATAAGTCTTTTACTTTTATACTGATTTTGTAAATAAGAGAGAACACTTTTTTTTTTTTTTTTTTCCCTCCAATCAGCACAGGAATCTGCTGGGAGCAATAGAAGCATATTCTTCAAAGTTGATAAAAACAGAGAATCTGTGATGATGGACTGATCTCCACTTTTGCCTGGTTAAAATATTTAGCAACTTATGATAATTGCAAAGTTTAGGTTTACTTTTTGTTTTACCTGTAGTTTCCCCTAAATAAGAAAGCACATTTCCAAAAAGTAGCTATCTTTCTACCATAAGAGGCTTGCTTAGATCTATGGCAACTATTCTAACTCTGGACTATAGCTTCCCTGTTTCTGATGGGAGAAAAGGACAAGAATCTTTTCCTTCAAAAGAAGAGCAGCGAAAACCATGAGCCTCCATAGAAAAGACTCCTAACAAAAGCCTATTCTACATATAAAATCTATTATTAAAAATACAATAAAAGCACCAATTAGAAACAGCATGTGGTGGAATGACTTCATTACATAACAGAAATTCTACTTCTAGACTGTTGGAGCTCCCAATCTTTTTAATGATGTTATGAAAAAGGGGGGCGGGTGCAGGTATACAATACAATACAATACAAATAACCCCTCAGCAGACTTAAAAGAAAATACTGTTTTACAAACCCTGTGAAAGCTTTTCATGGAGAAAGATCTGCATGGTCACCTTCAAATTTTTTGTTCAGGCTTTTATTTATTTATTTATATACACTACAGGTTAAAATATTTCTCTTAAAGTTTCTGAAACATTTTATCTAAATGTTCTTTTCARAAAGTCCCTCCAGTATTTACATGCACAAACTCACAAAATCTAGGATAGACAAAACTTTGTACTTTCTCTGGAAGCTACAAACATACAAAGTTGTAACATGAGCATGGATTTCATCTTCCTTTGCTAACACTTTAATCAGTACTTCACCTCTTCAAAGAATTGTAAAAAAAAAAACAAACCCATCAAACAACTAAAGAAAATAAAAATCAAAAGGATATTTTGTGTTGCTTCTGGCTTAATGCTGTATCCTTCATCATCTACATCAGGAATATTCTAGAAACAATAAAAAAATAGTTATTCACTATTAATTGTTACACAGTTATCTCCAGTTATGCTTTACAGTTCAGAAGCTGTGTGACAGATAAGACCCCTCCAGAACAGAACGTGACAAAACAACCTCCAAATTCCCACCAAGAACTGACAAGTTCTAATGAGCCTGCATTTACTGGTATTTATCAAAAAGGTCAGAAGCCAACAGAAGCTTTATATTTTATAAAGTATTTAATTAGGACATTACATATTTTAAATATCTTGCATTTTTAATTACAATATAAAATATACTGTTTAATATTTTAAAGTGTGGTATTTTAGATYTTAAATATTCTAGCTTTAATTCTAAATGTTATTTAAGCCTACGATTCTCTTGGCCCCAAACATTTTCCTAATTTCTGCTTCTAATTCTTTCAGCTAAACCAGTGGAGGTTTTGATGGTGCAGGAGCATAACCTTTATGAAGTACTAGTCAATACTTTAATACGCGAGCAAAAACATTCCAAGTTACACAGGATGCAACTTGCTCTCTCCCACTTTTAAAGACAGCAAAGCTTGTACTGTTGCTTTAGCAAAGAACATTGAAATTAGTTCAAAAAGCATCAATGAAACCTAAAATCTTACAATAGGAGTGCTCAAAATCAAGTTCTCAAATTTTAATTTACACATGACCAGCACTGTCCTGGATTTTTAAAGCTAATAAGCATCCAAGAATTTCCATCTAGTTCAGCTATTTTGTTCTTGCAGACAATTAAATGTAGATTGAAGATAATTTCATTAGAAATCATTTAGGGATTTTAGCTAAGCACTTGGCTTCATAAAGGTGCTTTGGGAGAAAGAAAAACAATCTTTAATATGATAAGCTAATTCTCTAATAGAATAATCTAAATATATATCAAAAAAAAAATCACACTCACACGTATACTACTTATARAGGAATAGACCTAAATGTAGATAGTTTCCCCCATTCAAAATAGAGGAATACAAGAGTAAAAACCCACTAACGACTCTGTATCCATAGTCCACACGAACTGCTGAGATGCAATAGTAATTACAAAAAACATAAAACCAGATCTCTTCAAAATGTAATGATATTACTCGCTATAAATTTCTCATTAAAAATGGCAAGATTTATGTACCAAATGGTTTATTCTAACATATCAGTTTATCCTTACTCTATTAAGTAAGGATAAGCACCGGGTAATTTAGAAAATAAGCACCAGAAGACAGTTTGACTAAAAGAGAAATACATATTACGGCCAAAAGACAGAAAATGACGTACTGGAGACTTCAGCTAGCGAACAGACACTTAACTTCACCTAAAATTCGAAACAAAATTCAAAGAAATATTCACCTTGAATAGCTTTTGAATTACTGACAAAGATAACATTGTTTCTATTTCTTTTTTTGCCCTCTATTTCTTTTATAGGTATCACAAATGGGTGATATTTCACTAAGAAAGATTTTCCTTTGTATAGCGCTCTAAATGTAAAACTTAATGTAAGCCTTAAAATATGGAACATCTAGTTTCAATTTCTGTTTTGAAAAAAAACCCTAGAAGAGCTGGTCTTCATCACTCTGTGATTAAAAAAAGAAGCAAACACGCAAAAAGTAATAAGAGTARGATCACACGGTCCAGTACCTTAGCTCCACTTGCTCAAATCAGTGTTCTTAACTACGCTTGACCTCAGGCTAACCTTGTTTATAACTCCAAAAATACTAATGAAACTTGACATCAAAGTAAACAGAACAAAACCATATAGCTAGAGGGTAGGTATGTGTTCCTATAATACTACAACTTCTGAATTCTGAATCAATTCCAGTGGTCACAACAGGCAATTTTCAATACATAAGGATCATTCATGGTTAAGAGGAATTGAAAAAAAAACAAAAAACTTTAAATACACAACATTTACTTTTTTTTTTTTTCCCCAGCCAAGCCAGATAAGTAAAGAATATTAGTACTGAGGACACCCAGGAAAAATGACAGTAGCTGCCAAATTTCTGAATTTATATGTACACTAGTAGGACGAAAGGGTGGAAAAGATCTTTAATGTATCTTTGTATTGACAAAGACAAATTGTGTCACACAACAGCAAAACGGTACCTCAAAATCTTACTTCCAAATTAAGTAGCAATTTCAAAATATATCTTTTCTTGGTGAATAGTTCACCTTCCTGAAATATCAGAATTTTATTTACTAATTTATTATGTAACAGCAGCAGAAGACAGTCATTTGGGTGAGATACATGTTCACAAATCTGAACAAAGCCATTTATATTTACTTGATTAAGTCTCCCTCCTGCAAAGACAGAACAACATGTAACGTTGTGGATCATGGTGCATCTTTTAAGTGCCAGGCACACGGCAGTCAAGAGGTGATTTGCCCAGCCAGGTGAACCGAGGAAAAAATATAACCTCCCTATATACGTGTGTCATTTCTGAACTTCAGCTGAGGCTGAAGAAGGCTGAAGATCTTTACAAACTTTGGTTTTCTATAAGTAATAATTACTAATATAATTTGGAGATGAAGGCCTAGCCGCCCTACCCAAACACTTTAATTTGTAGTCTTTAGAGTGGA
Source organism: Rhea americana (assembly GCF_003343005.1). Classification (NCBI taxonomy): domain Eukaryota; kingdom Metazoa; phylum Chordata; class Aves; order Rheiformes; family Rheidae; genus Rhea; species Rhea americana. The sequence goes on from NW_028186912.1 coordinate 2,685,812, forward strand.
AAGAAAAGCCCAACATGAATGTGACTTGAACGCTGTGGAAGTCACTGGAGAGGTGGACTTCCTTGGGTTACTGACAAGCTCTCACATTCGCAGAGGTTCTGCTGAACAATCAAATATACAGCTACAAAAACAGAGTTTTCCCCAGGTTCACAGATGTAACACAACATAGTCCTGATTAAGGTAATAAATAACTTTAAAAACACATTCCAAAAACTGGGCTTTATAACTCTGTCTTTACACCCATATGTTCTAAAAGCTTTCTGGGGTGAATAATTTTTAAAGAAATAAAATATAAGGACAAAATAGATAGCAAAATAAAACTGCCTATACAAAAAGCCTGAGGAGTAAACATTCTATCCCTAAAACTTATTTTTAGAAGAATTCCAATCAATACTTTGGGTCAGATTCTTTGCTCTGTACAAAAGCAACAGAAGCCACCCCGTCCACGTTACTGATTCCTCTGCGGTACACATAAAGTGCAAGAACATTTGGAGTACACAACAGTCTAGCTACTTCATTTTGCCCTTTATCAGCAATGTTAGCACAGTTCCCAGCTTGGTCAYAGGGTCAAGAAGAAAGAAACCTTAACTGGAGTTCAGCTTGATTTTTGCCTATTTTCTCTTCTCCTAGGTTACAGGACTTCCTTTATGAAGTTTTCCTGAGGGCATGCTTCAAGATACTGCTGAGCTCATTATTTCTTTTTTTGCAAGATTAACTTTCTACCATTTTACTGAACTGGATTAGACTTCCTGTGCAACCAGAGGAGGACCAAAGCAACCTCAAGGTAAGCAGGTGAAGCTGGAACAGGAAAAAAGAGGCCTCTCCACCTCTGACATCTTTGGGATGTAAATTTAGCTCAGTAGGTAGAGACAGAGATGTGATGTATTCTCTTAACCTCCTCTCTTTAGGATGCATAAATCCAAAAGACAAAGGAGAGAGGAGCCAGTCACTGTCTTCCATTGCCTGGGATGCAGAAAGAAAGAAAAACAGGTACTCAAAGTGCTCCTGTCTTATCCTGCGACTACAAAGCCTTATACCTGTTTCAACAGCTGCTATTCAAAATATGCCAGAATTAAACATTACAAAATGAAAAAAAAACCCCACCCAAACAAACAAGCAAACAAAAAACCCAAACATAACAAAACATGAACATCACTAAGCTTACACTTGGGTCCCACAAGTTAAGAGTATGACTATTCCAAATTCAATCAGTCATTCCCTAGCAATTAAAAGGTGTCTAATTCTATAATGACTCTATGATCATTAATTACTATACTTAATTATGTTACATATGTAAGTATGTTATTGAAAAGATTTGGATGCCTCAGTTTTACCTTTTAGTTTTCTGTGAAGAAAGTATCAGCATCATACTCTATGTGTCGGTGGCTCCCCTTAAATACTTTTGAACTTACTGGACAACTTCAAATGAATTTGGCAGACAGAACAGAGGACTCAGAGATAATTATATTACTACAGTCTTCATGAAAATAGGCAGTCAAATAGAAGACAGAGACTGCAGGTATCTCAACCATGGGAAAGGCTGCAATCCACACTCAGATCTCACTGGACCACAGCAGAAGTACAAATGCCCTCACCAGACGAAAAACTAGAGCTCATATCCTCCTACAGACAGAAGATGGCCAGTCCTTAGAGACATAGAAAATCCATGGGAAACAAGACAGCTAGTTCTGCTCACAGAACTTGTTAGGTAATAAATGCATATGAATCAAGCTTCGGTTGCCACCTCTTTCCCTTGTACACACACTTAACTACACATTTTTCTTAATTATCAAGGCTTAATTTAAAGGAACAGTTGCATGTCTAGATTGCCATACAATAGAGCAGGAGTTTTAAATCTTCTGCCATACTGTAATCTATATTTACATAGAGATTGCTTATTGAAACAGTCAACCTTTTCCAGAGACACCAGTTCCTAGACCACAGCTGCCTTCCTATTCATGATCATATAAAAGCCTCCTATAGCTGTTACAAAATTTCTGAATAGAAATTAACAATTTATTTATATGCATTAAAATTATGTTTTTCAATACATATAACCTAGCAGCTATAAATCAGGATGAGGACAAGCAGACAGTTTTCCACAGATAAATTCAAGAACTTCCACTGTTTAACAAAACACATCTTAGGACCATCTCACTGTTTTGTTTGTGAAAACAGAGAAGTAATGTAAGTTAGAATACACCGCATTATACATTTTCAGCTAGTGGGAAGGCCCTAATGGACCTGGCTACACAGTATATATTCAGAGATCCACAATATCACGTAGGATTGGCTGATAAGGTATTGAATTCAGTTCTTACTAGAGCCTTAATTTTTAAAATTTCAATATATTCATCTCCGCCCTTGTAACTGTAAATAATTGCAGAGTGATTACCTCTTACATTCCTTTCACACAAAAGGACAATGATTAAGATTCTTGACAAATAAATAAAAATGAACTTTTGGAAAAAGGTCAGGTTAATAATATAAAAGACACATTGAGATTTTTGACCAGAGCTAACCAAAACGGTAACTGGGACACCTTAAAGAAGCTGCATTTTCTGAGGGCTGGCCTTTGGCCTATCGATCACACAAAAGTGACGATTGCTTTCTATGTTATATTGTTTTGCTTTTCCAAGTTCAAACACTTTTTCAAGTTCAACTTTCTGAAACATATAAATACTACAAAGATGTACACAAAGCGAATCATCATAGAGATACCAACACAGATAGCAATAACTATTTAAATCAAGTTTGAAAAATGAAACAGAAAGGAAATCTTCAAGTAAAAGACAAGGAAAATGAAAAGTATCTGAAAAGGGATCTTCCAGAGAAGGCTGCCAGCCTTAGAATATAAGAGCACTCTGGGGRTGAGTCGATCATAAGGGGTGAATGAATCTCAGCCACGGTACTCTGCACCATTTTTCATGGCAGTGACTTCAATGGCTTCTGTTATGAAAAGATTCTGCCATTTGGAATAACACTGTTGCTTGTGAAAAACAAGGAGAAATGATAGACCATATTCTGAAGTCCAACATATCACTTTTGTTATTAGGCATTATGAAAATTAGTTTTTTACCATGTATAAACTACATCTAGACAGAACAATTCACTTATATGTTCATACGGTGTGCCCCATGCAGCCAGAAATAATGTCAGACATGTTTACAGCTGAATCTGTTGAATTAGTAATTAAAAAAAAATAAGGATCAAAACAAGAAAGTAAGCAAATAAACACCACAAATCAAAGCCAGTTGTGTTTCACTCCAGTGACTCAACCTGAACTGTCAAAAGACATTATTTCCATTAAGGGCTTGATAATTCTAGGGATAATTCTAAGGTACTTTACTTTAAATGCACCAAGAAAAGAAATCTGCTTTGAAATTAAGGTGACTCTACAGGATAAAAAGCCTGTCTCAAACTATGTTTACCAAGCTGTTCAAATACATATACTTGATTATTTGGTAAATCTTTCTCTTGCTTATTTAGAAAGATACTTCTACTAGATTTTTTTAAATGAAGCTGCTAATTTTTTTTCTAATATTAGGTACTAAAACTCACAGATATTGAATGCAAAAAAGAAAATTTATTTAACTAGTGAACCTGGAAAATTAAGCTGTTTAATATAATTGACATCTAAATAAGCCTACTGAAAAACAAATCAGTCTACAGAAAATCACTTCAATCATTCTGTAAACATTTCCCTGCTGTAGCCATATGGAGTCACACACTCTGTACATATAATTCAAGATGACATCTACATTTAAGTAAATACAAAAGGCTCAATTCGGAAATAAAAAAAAAATATTAACATAGCAATTTCATTTGCAATGGCCTCCTCTTTCAAGTTAATAAATAAAATTGTAAAATGTAGCACAGACTAAAAATAGCAATGAAAAACAGACCATGCATAAAGTATCTCTAGAGATTCTTCATTTAAAGCAGTATTTAAGTACGTATATTCCTACACTCTATTGGCAACAATCAAGCAGAGCTCCATTAATATTAGAAGGATTCTCCACAGAGACAGTAATAAGGAGAGGAAAATGAGAATGCAAAGCTACATCCACAAGAAAGTAGCGTGAAAGATTAACACACTGAGAACCCCTTAGTTAATTAAGTAAAACTCCATGAATCTTCAAAATAAAGTGGCAAATAATTGTAGTAAAAACATATTCTTTACAATCTAAAATTGTCAGGAAATATAAATGTATTATTGACACACTTATGCATGCTGCCTAAGACTATGTTCTCAGCAAAATTAACACTTCAACTATGTCATCAAAATATTAAAACCTGTATCACAGTAATAATAATTTGTGGGACCTGGATAAAGACCAAGCTTGGTTAGCCTTTTATTTTAGTTTACGTATTTGTGTTGGAAATATGTCTACTTACAACCGAGTCTGCATCTGGACATTCCCTATAAAAAAAAAAAAAAGAAGGAAAATGTAAAATTATAAAATGCATAAATTATTTTACTCAATCAGTTCTGTCCTTCCTTTAATAATTTCAATTAATTTGAAACATTTGACCCATTTGCCTCTCAAACTTTTAAAATGTACAGTATACATCTGCATTCAATGTCCGAAAATTTAAATAAAAGAAGCTGAAAACATTGTAGAAGAAAAATGCACAATAAATACCGAAAACTCAAAGTTGCAAGATGGCTCTAACTCACATTGGGGCAGCAGATGGGAGTGGGGTAGAGGGAGGAATTGAGGGAAGACAGAAGTACCAGGCTGTATTTAAAATTACGTTTGTGAATACCTATCATCTTTTGCTTTGTAGGCAAATATAATCAACAATTTTATGTAGATAAATATAATTTAAGAGTCAAGTCCTTGGATGACATGTATAATAAATCACAGTTGCCAATCATAACGGAATTGTCTACATGCAATTGTTAATTATTTTCTACGACAAACAGTTCTTAAAGCAATTAAGATTACTCTTATGGTAAATTCAGAGCTTCTCTCTTTGGAATTTCATTCATGTTTGTCAAGGATGGTTGTAGTGTAGAAATGAACAGCAATAAGTACCAGAAGATGTTTGAAAAATTATAATAGAGTGCTTTCTACAATTTTTTTCTTTTAGTCATTGGCAGAAAGATAATGCTTGCAAATACATTATTCAAGTGTTAAAACTGTTTCCAATATAACTTTTGGATTCAAACAGTGGTATTTTCAAAAATGAATGACATCGATTCTCTCTCACTGATTTATACAGGTAGCAGAAGAATTGCACTTAAAATAAATGGAAATACTTGTGTATCATACAGGCCTCTGTAATCTGCACCCTGACACTTTAAAACCACAAGTGCAAGCGTTACTGAACAACAGTCTCTGTACATAGTCTAGCGGAAGATCCTGAAGATGTSCTTATGAAAAAGAGAAGGAAAATTAAAATTCGTAACAAACAAAACTATCTTCTCTGAAAGGCTAAATGGGTTAAATGTACAAACCACAGTGTCTTTAAAAACAGGTATGAAAACTTGCAAACGTGGAAACATTAATATAGAACCCACTACAGCCTGTAAAGGAGCTGGCAGTGAGATGAAGGATCCTGCCTTCTCCAAAAGGCACCACATAGAAGAAAGTGTGTGCTCYATTTGACTTAAGTCTTACCTCCCCCTGCTGGCTCAGAAAAATTCATAGCAATAAAGAGCTACTTTAAAAGCTATTTTACAGCTTGACGAGACAAAGTGTTAGACTTCTCTCAGAAGATATAAGGAACAGAGTTTAYGAGATCTGATTAAAAAAAAAATCTGTAGAACACAAACAAGACAGCTTAAAGTCCATAAAACTTAAGAAACGTGAAAAGACGATGCAAGACAAACTACAATGAAAGCAATATAGCTCATATTGATTACTTTCAAAACTAGCTAGCTAATATTTCTCAAAAAGTAACTGTTAGTATAGTAGAATTCAGAGAAGCACTGAGAGGATCTCACAAGATCCATTCTCAAGATACAAAGGAAAACTAATTACTGGTGAGGTCTGCAAATATCAAAGGCTGAGATGTGGGAAATGAGGACACTTGAGTTTTAGATGGTTGTGTTTTTACATAGCTAGATGCATGATCTTTCTTTCTTTCAAGGTGAAAGAACAAGTTCACACTTCCAGTATAAGGTAACATATCCAGAAAATGAGGACTCTCTAAGGAAATTTAAGGATTGTAGCTAACAACTAAAACAGAAGGAGTTTGKTTTTTTTTTCCCCCTCACAGAGAAAGTTTATGATAATAGAGTTCTGTGACATAAATCCTTAAACAAGATCCTCAGCCAGAAGATGAAACTAGAAAAAAAATGGGCTAGCAATAAAACTTTTTAAAGTGATAACTATTAGAATATTTTTCTTAGGTATAAAATGGATTGTCCATTATTTACAAACCCAATATTTAAAATGTGATGTTCTTGTTAAGTTAGAGAAGGATTAATGTGAGAACCTGCAAAAATCTATACTGTGTGTTATATAGGAGGTCAGTATCACGCAGTCATACTGCTTTCTTTCTGACCTTAGTATCTATTCAATTCTGTATTGCGTGTATACATAGATACAAATAATACAATATAAATCAAGTTTTAGTCCAAGTCATATAAAGTAGGGCAACTTTTTTCCCATTTCAGAGCAGCTGCACTAATTTATATTGTCTGACAATATCATTGTGCCATGCAGAACAACTTCTAGCGTGAGACCCCCATATTACCTTTCAACATTAAATAAAACATCTTTGGGAAAAAGCAGTTTTTGGAAAAGTATTCAGATCCAATGGATCAGCATAAACAGATACGAAGTGTTCGCCATCGTATAGAAGCCAATCTTCAGCCCTCAGTGACAAAGAAAATTCTTCTGTTAAGGTCAAGGAAACACAATCTCTGAGTCAAGATATGCTAACTGATATACCTGGAAAGAGTCAATTTGGCAACTTCCTTGATTCTACTGGATCCATAAAAATGATATTAACAGCCCTAAATCTTTGCTAAGGCCAGATAAAATGTCATCATCTGCCAAAGAACGGATGGAAGGAGATGTCTGGTTTGCAAACAAGTTAATACATGACATAAAATTAGTTTGAGTAATAACCTATATGGAGGCCAAAACAGTTTTTTTGTTGGAGAAGAAAAGCAGACGGTTCCTTTTTTTTAAATATATATTAGAACTCAATGCTACCAAAGAGACTACTTTTCAAGAAAATATAATGAAAGGATCAAAAGACTAACAATTGAACAACATACTTTTTGGCTGCTATTTGATATTGCAGTGGTTGTGCTTCACAAAAAAAATTTTCTTTTCTAAATATGTTTTGAGAGAGATGGGATTACTGTAAAGAATGGCACTAAAATTATTTAAGACACCAAAATTCTCAAATCTTTATACCATGCCAGTTTAAATACTTTAACTAAATCACAATAAGTTCTTGCAATAGAACAGTATTCTCTGATTACTGCTGTCCAAGATCACACTATTTATATTTGTCTCTCCATCTACTTGAGCATAATAAAGTACGGAAGGTAGAGTTGGGGGGAGATTAAGTCACAGAAAGAACAGAAATATAAAAAGAAATACATATTTCAATAGAAATATAAAGGACTGATGTAAAATAAAAAATAAAAAAGTACTACTTTGGAGTTCTAATGACATCAAAATGTCATTAGAAGAGAAAAAGTACTGTTTAGTAGTACATCATTGCTGTAATCAAATAACAAAAGAACAATAAGCCGTAAGGCTTTTGCACTCTGTATGTGTAAACATATACTACCTGCTGTTCTTAGGTCATGAATTTCTAAGCACATTATTTAAAAAGAGCGGCAAAAAACCCCTAAAAGAATGTTTAAAAATATTACCATTTTGAAAAGTTTTCTAAATTTCTAAGTTTCCTTTAAATTACAAGCTATTTTCTGTTAAATCAAATTCTTCTATTGAGAAAATGCTTCTACAAATTTTGAACAGAATACACTGAAATATAGTAACCATAATTACTAATACACAGAATACTACCAATCCATCTAAAACTTTTATTCAAATTCACTTTCTGGAATGTCTTAATTCCTGAGAGAGAGAGAGCGAGCACGGGCAACAAATACGACAAAGGGTATAGCTGGAATATCAATCACGAGTTAAAATAATATTCTTTCAGAAAAGAATGTGCATACGATTCATGGAAAAATATTCTAAGATTTTTCTGCCCTTCTACTACTGCACATAAAAGTTTTTCTAACAAAAGAATAATTAAAATATCAATTCTGCAAACACACACTTAGATATACAGTATCTTTTCCACATCTACTCCTATTTGGGTAGGAGTACATATGAGAATTGTATTACCTACAGCGTTTAAATGTCTGCACAAGGGACAACTACTTACCTATGCAGGGGAAACAGTGAAATATATGAGTAAACTAGTAAAAATACATTTATATTGTTCACTTCATATCTTTAGTTACAAAAATCTTAAATATCTACAATATTTTCATACTGATAGCATTCCTTTAAACTTTTATTATAAAAATTGCTACTTTTGTTAATCACTCTCTAATGCCTATCTCCACATTTTTATTAGTTTCTATACAGGACTGAAAGCTTCAAGCTGGAAATATACTTACACAGATTCAGTATCTTTTTCTTTTTTCATTATTCCTGATAAACCAAAAGGTTTTCTCTTCCGTGGTTTTATCCCTATGGAACAAATATTTTTCATTTAAAGATCAGAGATGAGTATATATTCAGCAATGTCCAAAACACTAGCGCATCCCAGTGTCAATACCTTCTAAATGCTGCCACAATGAGTGACATAAAAATCTAACACTGGGGTAGGCATGGAGCCCAACTAAGGGAATACAAGATATCTACAGCATTATTCATATATGTTGGAAGTAACACACCAAAAAGGATTAAATTAAAAAAAAAGGTTAAAGTAACACTTTAATAACCTAAGTCATTATAAAACTGATTTGCATTGTATATGCAACTCTCCAAGTAGGATATGCTGGACTGCCACTTATTTTATGGAAGGTGGGTGCACTGCCAGTTTTGAGGGAAGGGACTCTGCGCACAGAAACTCAACAAGAGCTATTGCTCCTGCTGAGCCTGAACAGTTACTGCTCACAGCTCAGGGACTGAACCCTGCCCCTCTCAGCCACTGCAGTTCAGCATGCTGTTCTTATTTCCCTGAGCGGTCCTGGCAGCTGTGAGCCCCAGTCTCTCATAAGAAGTAGGATCTTGCTCCTGTGAAAAAGGGAACATCTCTCGGCTTTCCAGTTGATGCAGAGCTCATTAAATCCCAGTGCTGCAGCCGGCTCTAAGGCTGGCTCTTACTGAGTCGGGAATCATGCCTTCCCTCTGTCTTTTCTTACCCATTTTTAGCTCTGGATACATTTAGCTATAATACAGAAAAATAAGTTTTATTTCATACACATTTAATATACTCAAAATAAAATAAAAATAAATAAATAAAATAATTTTAAAGTCTCCTTCAGGCTACTGTCATATCTGCTTCTCTCCCCAATTTTTGCTGAAGCAAGTACACTGCCCAGCTTTATATAAAAGGACCAAATGCAAGCATCTGATCCAAACAGTCTACAGTTTTGACTTGAAGTAATATACTTCCCGCAGCAAGCCAAATTTTGAGCAAAATAGTGGAAGTCATTTGGATTCCAAAATTTAACAACTGATAAGTTTGARTACATCATTAAAGAAAAATTATTATATCCCCCATTACAGAATTTCATTATATAGCACATAGAAGTAGTAAGGARTCTTTCCACTCTTAGAAATTTTCTGGATGAAATAACTAAAAACTTCTCATATCAGGTAGCTGTAAACTTGGCCACATTTTACATTTTAGCAGTGACAGAAATCATCGCTCCAGAATTATTTTTAAACGCAGAGTCTGGGATTTACTGCCTTTCTGTACTTTATCTAGCCAAAACTGGTGACAAATGGAGTATGAGAGTAGTTCTGAAGATGAAGCTTCTCTGTTTCAGTCAAAAAAAGATTTTAAGCCTCTCAGCTGCAACCCTGGCTAAGAGTTATTGGCTGCTGCAGCTATACTGTCAACTCCTTTGCCCCAAAGTAAATACATAGCTCACATAAATAAAACAGTTCTTAACCATTTAAAACAAACCCCTAAGCAAAATAAGCTACATCAATAAAGAAAGGTTTTGTGACTATAACTCTACRTTAGAATTGGTATAACTAACATGGCTACAATGGAAAGAGCCTGAGCCACATTTCAACACTTGTAAATTACGTTAAACAGTCATAAATGAACCAGATCCAATGAGGAGGTCTTAGCCAAAGTATATTTATAAAAATATTAAAATTCTCTGACAACCATGCATTAGATTAATACAGTACTGTAAATCTTATTTTGGTAGAAGCTCAAGCAGCACATATTTCAAAGAAACAGTTGCTTATTAGCCTTTCAGAATACTTCAAATTCATACAATTTCATGTGCTGAATATCATCCATTCCTCAGTTTCAGATTCTATTCACAGCATTTTTATGTAAATAATTATACTACAAAAACTTACCTTCAACTGCACTAGATGTGTTACATTCCTCAAAATCAATAGGGCCTTAAAGAAATTACAATGAAGGTAAATATTAGTTTAAATTTAATCTCAAACGAAGGTCAGTCACTAAGATGTTTTAAACACTATCGATATTTCCTGAAAAGACTGGATAATCTAATTAAAAATCAGATGATTATGAAAGCTATAAGCGGTAAGCTGGCAAAATCATACATGTACAGCAAATTATTAAATGTTTCCACACTTTCATAACAAAAAGTTAAAATACCAGTATACACTGTCTAAATAAAATTTAATTGTCTATGTTATTTCAGCTTCATGAAGCATACCTAATCTGTTTCCTCTTCTCATTCAAAATTGCATCTATAACACAGAATCAGTATGAAGTTTTAGATTCATCTTCTTTTAAGGAAAGAAGAACTATAGCATAGCTATATAGCATAGCTACTAGGTCTTGTTTTGAAGTTCATACTTTTGCTAACTCGGTGTTGTTAGTTYCTCTGTTTCTCACCATAGCCAATTATTTGGACAATTAAAAGTGATGTGCAGAATCTTATACACAGCAATAAGGAAGAGAAAAAAATTGTTAAGACTATAAACATGACAAAATAGCAAATGACAAATTCTAAAATGCTAGAGTCACAGGAGCACTTGTGCCAGTGCAGAGAAAGCAGACAGCACCTGCAGCGTGGAGCCTCTCCGTCCACTCCCTGTTGACAACTAGCCACTGTTTGAAACAGGAGCTTGCAAAAGTAGCTGTCAGCACTGTGATACAGGGGTTATTACTTATCCTTAAGTAACCCTTTTGAGGGCAGAAACACAAATTTATACACGTTACAGGTAAGATAGAAAAAAAAAAAAAGTTCCCTATTTTATACTTCAAGGCAGCCAAACTTTCTTTTAATCAGACTTAAGAAACTACTTTGAATGAAAGATCCGAATTTGGAAAATTTCAATTACAATCAACTGGGAGCAAAGTGATTGTGCAAACTTCAAATACATAAATTACTTTCCTTCCTGCCCCAAACACTTTTGCACAAAAGTAATCTCTTATTTTTTTTTTAAAAAAATTGAGATTATCATAGAATATCCATTATAAACACAACAGCTGTACAATTTACAGGGTGTTTTCACATAAAACAAAGTGTACTTGAAAGTATTTTCCAGTGTTTTTACTCATATTCTTTTCAAAGTGAGGATGCCATAGTCTCAATCTTAAAATAACTAACTTACAGAAACAGATCTTAACTACAAGAAACATGGAGACTACAGGTTTGTTTGTTTTTAATAGTACAACATAACAAATCATTATGCTGTAATAAGAAATGCCACAATTAAGCTAAAAAAACAATTTAGCTGTGAATTAACATTGTGATTTATACACAGTGTATTAATTCATATTTGACTCATAGAGGTAAGTTCCTCAAGCAGTTATATTTACAATGTAACCCCTAAAATGCATATTAAACTACTGCAGCCTAAAACTGTGTTTGACTAAACACTGCATTCTACAGGATTTTTCAAAACTGCAAATGAAAAAATTATACTTACATCAAAAATAACTAAGAAACTGTCAATATAACTTCATGCTAGCTCAGTTGGTTAAAGCACAGTGCTAATAATGCCAAGGTCGTGGGTTCAATCCCCGTATGGGCCACTTGTTTGAGGGCTGGACTAGATGATCTCCAGAGGTCCCTTCCAACCTTACCAATTCTATGATTCTATGCTCATTAACATTAAACAAATAGAATTATTTTCATCATGTTACATAAAATCTACACATATTTTCTGTAAAATTTTGCACAGCTCTAACGAATTAAAAGGAATGTCCTCAAAACAAAATTTGTATTCATTGCAATTAAGACACTGAGTCTGCAAAATTTTCTCTGCTATTAAAGAAAATGGATGCTTGTAAAATCACTAGCAGGATGAGATCCCAGGGCTAGAAACCACTGATATCCTTAGAATCATTTTTCTGTTCTCCATATGAGAAGTTCAGTGTTGATTTTTGAGACCAGAATATCACTATAACATTCAAATATTAGATAATTTCAAATGTCAGTCTAATTATTCAAAATGGCAAGACCAAATACAAATTCGCAACAGTTCTCTCAGTCTACTGAACGTTATAAATTCTGCAACATTTTAGGTAGCCCTTCCAATTTCTTCCCCTTTGCTCTTCATTAAATTCATAGTAAAACAAAGTTAGTGCGCTCCACAAGTCAGCAAATCTGGTCATCTCACAAAAGAAAAACAAAATAGAAAAAAAAAAAACAGAACACTGGAGAACTGTAGACATCTACATTCAGGCACTRATATCATCAACATTTTGTTTTACGTATTTAAATTCTATTTTTTCAAAATATATTGAGCAAGAAATTCAGAAGAATTCCATGAAACAGAGACTGACGGACAAACATTACTCCTTCAGCACTACACTTCAGACAACACATTTTTCATCACTTTGCTGATGATTGAACTACTTCTATTTCTTGCTTCTATACATATTCCCATTTTGCCAAAGAAAAGCAAAAGTTAAGTCAACCACGCTCACCCCAAAACAAAAACAGAAGGAAAAAAATTGTCAGCAACATATAGATTTAAACATATTTTTAGAGAAATGCAATATTCAAGCTTTCTCAAAATACTGTCTTTTTCTTCGCCCTTTTGCAGCTACTACAAGCAGATCCTCAGACTTTTAAGTTTTTCACCCTCTTCACTGAAATATATAAATATTCAAGATTCAGGTAAAACTCACGGTCATCCTTATTTTGGATCAATATCTAACTTTCACTTCTAACACAAGTAGAAAGATTTTTCTTTAGTAAGACATCAAGGTTTCTACATTTTGTCCATAACACTTGCCTAACGCTCATTTTTGAAGGTGTTTTTTACAGCTTAATAAGTTGTTTAGTTCAAGAGACAAACATCCACGCTAAGTACTGAATCACATCAAATGTACAATGTATAAATTCATAGGAAGATCAGGTTAGCATTTCCAATTAGATTTAAGATAAGCCTGCTTACTCACCCTCCCCAGATTTATCCCTCTTAAAACAACGTAATCTTTTCTCATAGGGATGACTATCAAACATAAGCTGAAAAACTTGTAGTTAGTTATGAATTGTGAGAGATAGTAATGTGATGGAAGTTGTGCCACAGATTTCAGTAAGAGGTCCCACTTTTCACAGAGATTTGTGTCAGGTTAACTTGGAAGTTTTAAACACACATTCTTCTTAATTATACCTTTCAGCTTATTTTATGTTCCCCCAAGACAGGCAAAGTTAACATGGAAGTCACTTCTCTTCCTGTTTGTCTACTAGCTGTTTTACTGTAAAAAAGATAAATAACAATCATGAAAACAACATCTCTTTAAAAGAATTGCGTGAATCAGTTGATTTTCTAAAACATATTTCTCTCTTAATCTATTCTTTTTTCTAGTTAATTCAAATTTTTATACAGACCTTCATACTTTGGAATCTCAGAAGTTTAAGACACTAAGAGCTGTCATTACTGAATCCATGAAAATGAAAGAAATTCGAATGAATTTTATCATTTTCTTCCAACTGCCAAAGATAATTTTTATTTAACACCCTTGCTCCCACTCAGTACTGCACGTTACACTATTTGCTTGTACAAAGGCAAATTCCTACACTTTGCCCTTYTGAGCAGAATAGGGTGAAATTTGTAGTGGTTTTAAGTTTTTCAGTGTTTTACTCTGCAACTTTAGAACAGATCTCCCAACAGTTCTGATTCCTACATGCTTGCTGTGACGAGTACCACATTTTGCGTGAGGAGCAGTATTTTTAAGCTAAAATAACATGTCACAAATAGACATTTTATGTGTCATTCTATGGTGAACCAATTTAGAAAACAGGATTGCTTTAATGAGTTTTTAGTAGCCTGCATAACAGCTGGAGTTTTCTGCAGGCTTGACAGCTTTGTGCCCAAAGAGGTAATAACGTTGTAGTCCGACCAGAAGTGTGTTCTGAGACCACGTTATTTCCCACCAGAACCAAATGCAGTCCCCCAGCCAGCCCACAGGCCTGAGCCACAGCATCCGTGAGCAATGCAGAAGCATTCTTGAAAAGTTCCCCTGCGTTGTCCACAGTCCTTGTGCAACTGGAAACAAAAGAGTCTGCACTATCCCTCCAAAAATGCCTCAAAGTGCTTTTTCCTCGGGAGAAGCACAATATCCATCTTTCTGACTCCTGCTTCCTCATTCATTAGATGATCTACTCAAAAACACCTAGCAGGTTGGCGGCATTACTGGAGACTGCCAGATACAGGCAACATACAGATGCATGTCCCTCCATTAGAACTCATGGGCTGGTATTGCAATATCACAGTAACTTTCACAGTAGCTGCATGGAAATTTTAAYGTGGAGGTATTATCCATATTCTCTAAGAGGCAAACGTGTTTTCTCAACAAGTCRGAGACTCACCCAGTGACTGAAGTGTAGACAAAAGGTTAACCCCAATAAGGATTTCAGTCTAAAAATCTAGAAGATTAGCATCTCAGCTGCACTGACAATTTTGTTTATAGAATCTCATGCTGCACAGGCTGACCTCTGAAATTTCTGAAGCGACTACTGGCCATCAAAGATTTATTGTCCATTGCAACATCCAAAGAAGAGCAGTTGTTTCACACTGAAGATGTATTGCTGATGACAGGGACTGAAGTCATTCCCTGAAGTAGACATTCTTGCAGAAGTTGCTAAAGTCCTTGCAACATGGTAGCTCTAAACACTGAACACGACCATCTAGATATTGCCACATTGCAATAATAGTAGTAATAATCTGCAGTACTATAGTCAAAGCATTGAAATTTCCTTTGTTCTTCTTCCCATAAAAAGACAAGAAAATGTGACTTGAGAAGGAAACCTCTTCACAAGCATTCATATGAACAAAAAATTTTAAAAATGTACTGAAACTAAAGTAGGATTGGGAAAATGAAAAAAAATATATTTTAAAACACCTTCACCAGATTAAGTAAAAAGCAGTAACTGAGAGTCCAATCCTTGCAAAAGTCTCTGAATTAATATTGAGTCAGACTAAACATGGACAGTTTCAGGGTCAAGATAATCAGATCTGCTTGCCTGTTTTTATATTGAACTATAAAAATGGCAATACAATGGCTTAAGCATCTCCTCAAATATCTGTATGTAAACTTGAAAGTGATATATAATACTCTACATACAGAGAATAGCAAAAATATAATGTAGTGCATAGATGAAGTGTTAGCCTTTACCACAGAAGGCAGTAAGCCCACCTCGATTTCTGTCATTGAAGGATACATATCCTACCTGTCCACTTACAGACTAAAGCAAATAATTCAGGAGTCTGTCAATTCTGAAGATTTTGAAACTGAGGAAACTAATTTGCTAGAATAGAAAAAGGGAAAAGTAATTTGAATAAATGGACAGCTTGCTTTAATCATCTAATCATTTACAACAAATGGAACTGGCATTAAGTTAAACAAGAGGGAGTCTGTAGCTCATGAGCTACCTCCTAAAATGTTCAGAAGATACACATACTGTTTTTTTGTTATAGGAGTTATGGGAACACGCGGACTTTTGTGACGCTAAAAGGCAAGGTGGGTGACTAACAATAAGGAGATGGTGATCTTATTCCAAGATTAGTAAAATAAATAAATAAATAAATAAATAACATAATCACATTGATACAATGACGCTGTTAAATATAAAACAGTATCCAGTAGATTATTAGCCCCTGTCTATGGAAAGAGTATTTTTAGAGGAAACACAGAGAATGAAAAAAAAGAGGGTTTATAAATAACAACCTTACAAATGCTACTTAATTTATCTATAAAGTGATAGTAATTGTCTTGAAAACAGTCAAGTACGTTGTTGATAACCTTAAAAATACTCACAAAACCAACTTCTAGAGTTTACTGTGAGAAAGAGACTGAAAACAATTTTAGCTAAGACTAGAATCATTTGCACTTCTCTCAACAGAGGGAGAAAAAAAGGTTTATTGTTTGGATTTTTAAACAAAGAAGGAAGGCAAATGCAAAAGGCAGTTACTATTAATAGGAAGGAAAACATAATATTATGTCATACTCTGAAAAGCAGCCCCCAGTAAGTGTATCAATGAACTGGAAAATCCTGCCTAGCTAAAAAAGATAGCAAATCAAAAAGTCAACACATTAACCTCATACTACAATCTATTTTACATTTGTATCTGCTTTTAGAAAATGTCTCCTTTCTAGTTTAAGGGGAGTATATATGACAGAAAGAAATGTTTTCCTTCCCAAGCATATATTTTTATTAACTAAGTTTCACTTTCAGTAACTGGAAATATTCAGGTACTCAAAAAAAAAAAAAWAAAATGCCCTTCCCCCCTTGTTGCAAAGAATCACTTTACATACATGTATGCACACATATAAACATTTCAACCAAAAGCTTAAAAAAAAGTAAATATGTACTTGCAGTTACAAATAAGATAACAAATAATATTCTTGTTTTTAATAAAACAAAAGTTTTTCTCTTTGATAGTAAATCATGCATGAAAGGAGGACAATTTTTTTAAACTGCATATGCTTCACATGCTGCTTCAAATGGCAAAGCTTTGCGTGCCTGGCTCAGTGCCAGTTGACAGCTCAGCTGGATATCGATGCACATGCTGACCCCCCTTGCAGCGTGTCACTTCTGAATTGTTTCCGCAGTAGAAAGTTTATTCAACCTCTCTCTCAAATGCAGTGGACCAACCATCATTCTGCTATTTAATCATAGCAGAACAGGTTATTTTTCTGACAGCACTAAAGCCAGAGAGCAATTCCTAATGAACAGCTTGATACAAGTGGAATTTCGACTGTTTTAGCCTCAATTAATTCTGCTGTCATAACAAATGACTGCTCTTAGTGTTTAGATGTTAAGCTGCATCACAAAGGTCAATTTTGTGTGTACACAAACATATAAGCAATCTTTTTCTTGCTATCATATGATCCTGTTTCATGTTTATCAAAAACACTCAAATTTTCAAATTCAGAAACCAGGAAACCAAAATGTGTTTTTCAACATTAGGTCTTCTAATAACAACTTCTCATTTTTATTGCTTCTCCAATAAAAAACAACATTTTTCAAAGGATACAGGAAAAAAATATTCCAGAAAAATTCTTATTCTAGAATAAATTTAAAAAACCCAAAATCTCACATCCAAGCATGGCTTTTATTTAGGGAAGTAGTATAAAGATGAATGACTGTGATCATCTTAGAGATATATAACATGAATTTGCAGTCTATTTATCATGCTAGTACCAGACTGCCTCAAGCAAATGTTAATTGGTGGATTCAGTCAGCTTTACTTCACTACAAAGAGGATGAGGGAGAGGAAATAAAACAAAATCAGCCTGATAACAGGCCAATCTGAGGGAAAATACTGAAATAATAATGACAAAATTACATCCTTATATCTAATTCTATATAAAAAAAGAACTTTTAATTGGTTCTACTACAACAACCAGTGAATTTAACCGCTCTTTATTACATCCTAACGCTAATATATCCAGCCTACCAGAGATGCTTACGACTTAATTGAATCCTTTTTTTTTCAATTCATGTTGAAAAATAACAACTACAATATTGTGATAGTATCCTCTTATTTCAAAAAGAAAAGATGGAGGTGATGACGGTAGCATAAATAATTACAGTTATCAGTAGCAATGTGCAGCACTTCAGAGAGAAGTCTTTTTAGGATGAAAAAAAATAACATATAAGGAGATTGTACTTTGCCTGCATCCACTAAAGAAGTCATAAAATCTAGCTCTGTTTTTGTTACTAAGCTTCCAGTCCTGCACTTAGCTGACCAGATAAGGGAAACATTATTCATCTCAAGCTTCCTCAGGTGCTGTAGATCCAAGTGCCATGAATGCAGTAAGCACACTACTCTCTAGGGGCAGCATTTCCCTATGGCTTGCAGAGCAAGAACAAAGCAAGAAAGAATCGTAAGCTGAGTAGTTTGAAGATTTGAATTATGATCTATTAGGATGTTTATCAGCTCCAAGGAGACAGCAGATTCATTTCTCTAAACTAAAAAGAAAAGGTGACAAGCAGCTTCAGTTACAATGAAAATTATTTTTATTGCTCAGATAAGAAATTTATCAACAAGACCTTTAAAACACACACACACACACACACACACGGTAAAGTTTAAAAGACAGATCCAACTACCTTGCAACACATGACTATACAGCAAACGGTGGAAGCTTCAGCGGTAATTTATGAAAGCACAAGGCCTGCAAACAGCAAAATTAAAGCAAGGGCAGTCTGCAGAACACTGTGCTCCACAAATCCCTCTCTCCACAGCATTCCCAGTCTCTTTCAATGTTCCTCATCCTTTTCGCTTCTTCTCCTGCTTTACACTTAAACTAAAAATATTTCCTTTGTGGTTGGCTGCACAACAGGATGGGAGACATAGCTGGTTTTAAATCGTCCACAGGCTGAGTGACCGGCCAAACACACACACATGTACACAGACTCAGCTGTCTGCTGACTCTGAAAACTTGCAGCTGCCTTTCCCTTAAATGGCAGGACTAATTTTTCTCTCTCTTCTCTACTTGTCTCATTTTTTATAAAATTTTTTCAACTTGTACTTCTCCATCAAGTGGGGTTGCAAGTGGACAATTCACATGAAAACTATCTGGGAAGCTGGGGGAAGGGATACACTGAGAAATGGCAGGATAGCATAAACCTAGTCTATAAAATAAAAGTATCTGTAACAGTTCTGCCCAACTGAATGATGTGTGACTCACCTGCTGAAGGCAGAATATGCAAGAATGTAGTGATAGAAGAAATACTCAGAGACATTCAGGTACTTTTCTTTTTAAGGAATACTCAGTTAAGGTTTTGGAAAACTACATTATAAATACATTAAATTATATCCCTGTTTAGAAACACACCTTTGCAACAATCACACATTGCCACTATAAAGCAAGAAGGATATGGTTTCTTACTGAAGTCTTGAATAAAAACCATGAACTCTTACGAGGGTAAAACCTTCAGTGGGTTCCACTCCCAAAAGCTAAGCTAATACGTTTTATGGTATCCAGAACACTTTTTTTCAGACAAACACAAACTCTTCTTTAGGAGGAATTTTAAAATTTCCTGCTTTGTAGCACTTTAAAAGTCCTTTCCTATTTACTTGTACAAAAGAGTTCATATGTGGAAAAAGAAAGAGATGAATAAAGAATATATAACTATCTCTTCACCCCAACTACAAAACAGCAAGTATTGGTTAGTATATGACAGTTTTCAAGCATGGGGTGCTACTTCTGCAGCTCTTTGCTGTACGTTTTTTTCTGCACCATGAAGTACATGGGAAGCTTCTTTGACAAAAAAGCTGAACCAACAGGAACAATAACGAGTAAAATGTATATTCTGGAGTTCTACAAAATCTCCCTCCTCTCCTCCATTTATGACCAAAGAGCTACTTAGAATGCAAGGCAATATATATTTGATTTTGAAATAAATCCCGCCATTTAACACTTAATTTCTCACATAAATTAACTTGATAGCAAAAGAAGAAGGAAAATGTCTTGCTACTGCTCAGACATTTCCTTCTTTTCCTGCCCTTATTCTACTCAGGCAATAGGTCAAGGGGTACCCCACTGCATCTTCACTTGCCAAAAGGCTGAAAAATCAATATCCATCATTTAAAATGGAATTACTGATGCAGAAGGCCAGTATACGCAGAAGGCTACTCAGCTGATCTATGCCTATTAAGAAGACAACAAAAAGATACTGAAGTCGAAGCTGATGAGATTCTGCACTTTGAGAAACGTCATGGATGCAGAAGGTCAAATTAAGTCCAGGGAGAATTCATTTTCAAACACCAGAGTAGATATTCTTGTTTAAGAAACGAGGAGAAAACCAAACAACAACAGATCTGGTTTTACTCAGTGCTCAGTTCACTGCAGAAATTATCCAATGGGAATTTGTCCTGGTATAAACCACTACCATATTAGAGTATTACAGTCAATTAAATTATGATTTAATTAAAAATACAACTCAGTGCAGTACAACTTACTGACAAGTGTAAGACTAAGACTACTATATGCATAGTTTAGAATTTATTTCAACTTTATTAGAAAGGTAGAGCATACTACAAAATAGAGGGTTTGGGGTTTAAGTTCTCCAGCTTAAAACAACATTTTTCCTTAAAAAGCTTTTGTGTCAAAAGATTCAAGCTGCTGCTCTACTCTGACTCCAACACTACAAGTCTACTAAGAAAGTAGTACAGTACACATGCTTAAAAAAATAATTTTCCACATCTTTCCAGAGGGCTACTGAAGAGACTATTTCTCTGAATCCCTTGGGCACTGCCTATGTTGATGAACTAAATATCATTCCTCGGCCGGCCTTCCACGTAGAACATTCTTTAAGCATGGAAATGGGCCTTGACAAACTGAGACACTTCTGGCTATTTAAGCACCTATTCATAAATGATGGCAGCATTAAAATATTTCAAATATTTATAGCAAATAAAAAGAAAAATGTTTATAAGAACACAAAATACTTGCTTTGATATACTTCCTTGAGGAAAAGAAGCTCAAAGATATCATGCAGAGCTGTTCAAAAATTAGTACCAACTGTTTTCGGTGTCTATTTTGTTGCTGTTTAGCTTCTTAGAAAAGCGTTTTCATAAACTCTATAAACTATTATGTTATCAAACTAACCCATGGAAAAAACAAATGCCACACCCAGCTCTGTTTCAAGTCTTTCTCCCAAAGCACAGTTTATTATTCAAGTACATAAAAAGCTAGCAGCTTTAATCAAAACAGGTTTCAATATTCTATGGCTCTTGCTTTGTTTCTCAAGCTTTGGGAAAAGGACAAATGTACTTCTAAATTTCCTTATGAATAATACAATGCTTCTTACTCCTTTTTGTTTCCTTTATCCTGTTCAAGTCATGTTGTTTCTCCATTAGACAGAAGATAAACTGTTTATCACAATATACTAATTTAAATAGGGACATCAATCCAGAGTAAGCACAACCGTGAATTTACTGCATGCCAGTTACTTTCCTCTAGCTTCCCAGCAGTGGGGCAACTCACTTCAGTGCTTTTGCAATCACTCTGGAAAAAACACATAAGCAGTCCTCCACAGGCGTTCAAGACAGACTCAACTGCTCATGTAAGCAGCTTGAGAATGCCTGCTAGCACGCCACAAATTCACACCTGAACTTTGCACTGACACCCCCCACAACAGACAAGCATATAAAACATTATCCTAATGAAAAAAAATTCAGTTGAATTAAATGAATGAAGAAATCAGTTGTACTAAAGCCTAAAGAGAATTTGTTTTTTAAACGCTTACTAAACTGAAGTTTGGTGCTTTATGACTTTGGCTACAGTCAATACTAGTAGCATTAATGAACTTGTAAATGATTCTAGATTATATAGTTTTGATTGCCATTCAAATTATAAACATAATGGCTTATCAACAGTTTTGAGGCCTGCGAAAACTGGACATTGCTTTCAGCATGAATGCTGTGACTAAATAAATCACTATTTTGTAAGACATGAAAATATAAACTGTGCTAGCACTCCAGAAACGGAGCTCCCAAATGCGTTCCCTCAAAACAAACAACGCTCACTAGTGCACTGACAAAGATGCCAGGATGTATTTTTCTGGTATGACCTCTCTTGTGAGGCATTGAAGACCTTGACATTAGCTGTCCTAAGTCATGGATTAATTTCTCAACCCTAGAATACTAAATAGTCTTCCCAAGAGAAATATTTCAGAATGATTAAAAAAAAWTTTTTTTTCCTGAGTCAGTATCTCCATTTGACACTCATGACCTTAAACTTTCCCATGACTGGAGTTACAGGAGCCTTGAGCCAATTTTTCTGCATGGGCAAATAAAGCAAATAGGTTTCAGCAGTTTGAAAAAGCCACAGACAAAACATTTATTTACCAGCACTGGTGGTCAATGACTGATCAAATTACCAATTACTGGCTTTGGCAAAAGGTAGAAAAGGAGTAGAGACAATAGATCTGTCCTATTCTGAATCCTTCCTGTTATCTGTGGAAGGATACAAACATCTTGGCAACATCTGATTGAAAGGACTTATACTGCTGTTCCTAGTATCTGAAAGGTGAAGGGGGACAAAACGATTTACTACCTGCAAGAGCCAGTGATGGCTGATCAATAGCAATTATAAAAAATGAACACTGTCAACTAGTTCTATTATCATTTAATCCAAAGTGTTGATGGGTTGCAGGCATTACAATGCTTTAACAAACTCAAACAACTTCTTGCTCTTCCAAAAAGGTCAAGTTTGTTCCATGGAGAGAGAAATGAGACAAATAGTATTTTCATGGGCTTGCATCTTACTCTCCCACCTTGAATACTGCCTTTGTTCTCTCCTTCAGGACTGTCTGGATTCTCTCCACAGTCCAAAATCTAGATGCTTGTGCCAGCACAGCTAGAAGAGAACTTGCATGTAACTCATTCCTCTTAGCCAGATTTTCTCTGCCTAGTTGTGTGACGAAAAAGGCAGAGCGGCAGTGCAAAACATRGTCTGAATGACTCTGATTGTGGAAGATGAATCCAGAGAGCACAAAACAAATGAAGAAGATTCTCATATATGTACTGAAAAGATGACCTAGTGCCCCTCTCACACTGAATAATGGCACAGCATATGTAATAACTGTCATCTGCAGATAATTGTATTATTGGACACCTAAGGAGCGATCAAGGAATTTGGCTTTCTATTGTTGTGTGTATTACAATAAAGTTTTTTCCCCTGTCTTTATTAATTTTTCAAGAAAAAAAGCAAAAATAAGATCAACAATTTAATAAATTACCAACAACCACTAACAATGGCATCAGAACAAATTCATGAAAACAAATCCTCTAGATTTGGCATTTGTTCTTGTTTTTTTAGACAACAGAAATAATGCAGCACAGCTGAGGCTTTTCATTTGGCCTTCAAAGCTAGCTTCTGGGTAAACTGTAGTGGGAAAAACTAATATAGGGACAAACAAGCACAGCTGATTCACATATGACAAAAGAGAGCACAGTAGCCTAATAGCTAAAAATGGAAAATCTTTCACAACTACACCACATCTATATGGGTATTTGAGAACACCATTAAATGCATGATATAATATCCTGCCAACTTCAGATACAAGACCTTGGAAGAACATGGGATTACACTTCCTAGCAGTTTGTGTTTTATGCGGCAACAACTTTTCATACTGGAACAAAGAGGAATCCAAATTCTTCATGGCTGATTATATGATTAAGTAAATAAAGCTAGAAGAGAACAGTATGTCACTAATTTGCAATATTGATCATCTCTGCCATTGATTTAACATACATACTGAGTGGAAGAAAAGACATTTTGCACCATACTATTGGTGAATGTTCCAAGGAACATGGAGCAGTAACTCACCACAAACAGAAAATTGATTCATCTGAAACAGGTCAACATATATATGTGGCCAACTGGTTTGCTGGCAAGTCTGTATTACTAAAAACCTCTTCCAACTGATGGCATCAAACCTGCTAGTAGACCAAAATGCAGGAACATTTAACCTTTACAAACTGTTCAGAAAATAAGTTAAATTCGGACCTGATGCCTGACTTGAAGGTGTAACATATTAACAGATTAAAGATAAAGGTATTACTCTACGAATTATCATCTCAGGCTTTGCAATCTCTCGTTCCATTTTTCAAATATATTGTTTTACATTTGTTCGTGATTTTTTTGTAGCTACAGTTAAAGATTTGCAACTGCATTTATGTTACTATTCTTTACGTTACTCTTTATATAATTGAGAAAATAAGTGAATGCAACTTCTTAAAATACTGTATTAATATTAAAAAATTCAAAGAACATATAAAGTAAATTGAGCGAATTAGCGGATAAATCTAACTAGATAAGTAATTTAGTTAGCAGTTAGAAAAAAGCCATTGGGAAGAAGCCCATAAATTAATTTTTAAAACTTGCACAGCATTAGTAGTTGAAAGAACTTTATTTGTACTAGAAAAGTAAGTGTATTAAACTCCGAAAGCTCCTGTTTATTAGGAGTCTTCAGGCAACAAATTGGCCACCAGAGGGAGCCCATATAATCTTGTACAAAGGACAAAGAATGCAGAGCTTACAGATACATAGAGAGAGAAGTTTCAAATACGCAGATGAGAGCTTTAAGAGATAAGAGCTGCCTATATCCAGAAAGATTTGCTGTTAATTGCTCATAATCCACAAAATAAAAGAACCCTCTTACAATGCTTTCTCTGAGATTCATTCTTATTTTTACAGATATAAATGATAGCAAGTTAACTCTGGTTAACAAACTAAAATATATTTTGCTGTGCATTATACTTCTGGTTTATTAATTTGTTCTCCAAATTCAGTATTTCAGAATGCCACTCACCAACTGATTTAGTATTTTGGCCCATAAATAATATGGTAGGAAAAAAAGGGTCTAGGAAGCTGAAGGAARAACGCCTGTATAGTCCTCGGGAAAGATTCAAGACTAGAATTTTAAGTAACTGTGATAGCCATTTTTTCTACTTGTCCCCCCTCAATAGTAAATCAGCTATACTTCATCATTTTTACAGGCTGAATACTTTAAGATTTAACTGAGAAGCCTCTTCCTTCTCTATCCTAACGAGTTCCATCACAGAAAGTCTTCTAGTGTGTTTGCTTCAGGAGTTAGAATAAATTGCTATTAAGAATAGTTTTCAACTGCAGAATAGGATTTTTTTGATTCAAAAAAGACACTCTCTTCCAAACTACATCTTTCTGTTTCATACTTAGAGGACCAGTTTCTCACTTCGCCTTCTAATTCTTTGTAATTGCCAAACCTGTAGATTTGCTTTTAAGTTAATAAAATGAATAGAAGTGGCAACCAAAACTAATATCACAGTTTTTCCACCCCCTACCTTTGAACCTTTACAACTTCTTGTAAATTCATATTCTTTCCCTGCAGTATTTGCCGATATTTTCCCTCAGCACCATGACTAACCTTACAATGTTTATATAAATACAATGTTTATACAAATAATGTCACTCTATAGAAAAAAATTCAAAATTCAAAATTCCACACTAAAAATGAAAATTTTCCTTAAAATTCTTTGCAATCGAAATAGTTGATGAAATTGAAGAAAATAACTTTGGTATGAAAAAGTTTTAATTTGAACCCAGAGAATATAAATGGGATTTGATGAACTCTATGAAGCAGCAAGCAGGTACACAACAATGATATCTTGGCAACAGTTAGTCAAAAAGATGTGAATATTTCATTTTCACATGTCTGTCCTGTCTTTGGTCCAGCTGAGCTTTAATCCTTGAAGCTCATGTTTTTTCTTTCTTATTCTTCATTGAAGAATTGTGAAATTTATAGGAAACACTAAGAAATAGTTCCGTATACAATCTTACCTCAACCCACGCATGCAATGGCATTATCAGATCACAAAGAGAACAAAAATAATGCTGGATTAAAGAACTTAACAGAGGCATAATAAGATACGCAGTAACTTTAACAATTTAGTATTAATGCTAAAGATCTACCTTGTTATGTTATCTTTGCTCTGAAAAAACTATGAGCTTCTGTATTAGAAAGCAGAGATGCTACCCAGGACTTCCAACTACCAAATTCCTGTAATTGCAAACCTAAGTGACCACATGTTCACGTCCAAATATTAAAGTGAATCATGCATTTTTCCTATAATGATAGATACACATACTATTAGATTCTCTTCTTATGACAGTCCAGGAAAGCCTTATACACCATACCAACAAGTAGAACTTTCAGCAAGTACTATGAATTTGCTTCTTAGTAAAGAGAAAACAAATAATCTAAATATAAGCCATTAAAATGCATGATTTTGTATATTACCCAAATAAACTGATGCAACTGTTAAAACAGTTCTGTAAGCAGCTTTATAGCCATCTGTTCTGAATATATCCATAAACTTCTTAAATAAAATTTGGAGATAAGTTTTATGCATAAGCACATAGCAGAGTAAGCCTGTAAAAGGAACCTAAATTTATTGACAAATTTCACTGATGAACTAAGCAACACTACAGTTTAAGAGTTTCTTCGAAGGTCTATATACAGGGACTCAGCTCTATAACTACTATGCTTGAYGAACACACATACTACATACATACAGTAAATTATATGCTGTTAAATTTTTATGAATCATTTAATATCAAAGCTAACAAATTATTGGGACTTCAGCTTGTAAATATATTGCAAATGTAACACATGAACAAATAGGGTTTGACCCTGTATTAGGAGTGGAAACTGACACAGTTTTAAARCTAAAAATTCCTACTTTTTTATGTTTAATCTCTTACCAGGTCGTTCCTTGCCAGTTCCTTTTGACTCAGCAAATTTCTGTATTAAACTCTCAACTGTAGTATTTGTCATGTTATTAATGAACTCTTCATGTACCTTCAAAAACAAGAAAAACAAAGGAAGATAAAACCCAGCAACTGAAAGAATATGATAAACTTTAAAAAGTGGTTTTCTCTAGAGTTAATCTTCAAAATACTGCCCCCTAAAATATATTAAAGGGCTTACAAAAATCAACAGGCATCTTATCAAAAAAAACCCTTCATCATTTTAATGTTAATAAGTGCTTGTATCAAGACAGATACAAATGAGGAATGAAACAATATATCTTGATGGCTGGTCTAGGATCTACTTCCAGTTCTTCTGTCTAAACCACTTCTGTATATACAGTTTTCTRAATTTCTGATAGTAGCATGTCCCACTACAATATCAGAAAGACAGGCAGTCTCTTAAGCCAGCACCAGTAAGGGTGTGAACATTTACCACTGCATTATCACAGTTCCCACCTGTTTGAGTAAAAGCATTACTGTTGTAACATTTTTGATCTGGCAAAGAAGGAAACATACGCTATTACTAAAAAGGTCTTTCCAACAGTGTGGTATAGATATGCTTTAGAAATAAACAGCATGATCCTTGTGATCATCACACACTAGTAGAAAACCTAAAAATTTAGTGAGGAGTACAGTGACTCAAATTTTAAGTGTTCACAAATAAAACTGTATTTCAACAAACCAAAAATTAAAGAATATTTATAAAGACTATTACTTAAAAGAAATACTGAATCTAAGGAAATGATACTCTAAAAACAAAATGTGTTAAAAATTCTGAAACTTTTCAGACTGACATGACTTTAAGTTTTGGTGAAAAAAAAGCACAAGTATCCCAGTTGTGTATGAAATGAGTGCTAATTTAATAACTAGAGAACAGACCTACAAATAAACTAAAAATTCTTTAAACTATCAAAATATTATTTTTTCACAAAGTTTAATGATTATTCAACCTTACTTATTCAGTAAGACTGTGATATTAAACTTACAAATGTAACAGGAAGTAGTAAAAATTTCAGTTCATGCGGAATTTAGATACTGAAAAAATGTCCACAATGAACAAAATCAGTCACTTAATAGAATTTTTGAAAAATTGGTTTGAATTGCAAAAGAGAATTAATGCACATATAAGCATCATTATTAATATGCTATTTAATTAAAAGATTAAAATGAAAATTCAGCAACTATTGAAAGCTCCTTTAAATATCTTATAAACAAGTTCAGTACTCATATAGTGATTGATATTTGTGGTAGAAAAGACCCAAACCTGCTTGAAGATCTTGCTTGAATCCCTGGACCATTGCTGTTTATCTCCTCCTACTTCCTCTGGTTTAAAAAATTACTATTATTTGAAAGACGTGATTTTGTAATTATCATCAAGACAGTAAGAAATGTTCTATTTAATATAGTTCAGAAAAATACATATTATAGTCCAAATAAACAAATATTCATATAAAAATTACCTCTCCTATTTGTAAATGAATTTCTTTTATGGTATTTGACAATGATTCTATAATCTCTTTCATATGAAGAAGGTGTGTTTCTTCAATGCCTTGAAATTTCTGTAAACGGATACAAGTAATTATTTACAATTAAAACAATCCTTGAAATACTAAATCTTAAATTTTAATTATTAAATATACTAAGCAAAAAAATGCAATTACTTTTTCAGATTTTAATCATGGTAAGAAGTGTTTAAGAAAGAAAGATCTGGAATTCACAAAGTTACTAAACAAGGTACTTACAAACGTAACATCCATTTAGAACTATTCAACTATTGTGGTTTTAAAGAGTAATTCAAATTCTATTGTGCTTAAAAATCATAAATACCAGCAAATAGCTAATTCAACACTATATATACTATACAACACATATCATATACAATGTTGAACTATAGAACATTTTATTTCCAAGGAAAAAYGTTTCTGCTTGCATGTAGCAGAAGATACTGTGCACAATCACAACTGTATTTTTACCACTCAACTTACTTTTTACACTTTTACCTATCTTGTTTTTTCTCCTTATACAGAATCTCATCTATTCCTTCCAAGAGCAAACAGAGATGAAAGATGTTGAAAAATCTCCTTTCTCCATTACTGAAGATTTTCATCTCCTTTTCTCATCTAATCCCCCAAATCCTATTTCTAGATCTTCTTTGCACCTCCTCCTTAACACTTCCTCCTCCCACTTACAATGCAAACATGCTTTCTCTTTTCCTAGTAATCTACATCATTTGCATCTTTAAATAAGATTCATCTGTTCAATCTTTAAACTTGCTGTAAATAGTCTTTGCAGTTACTGTCTGGAATTTGTCGTCCAGCTCCATCTTTCCCAGGCTTCTATATGACACCCATTTTAAAATTGATTCCAAAGYCCTGATGACCCCTTCCTAGACAAAGATCAGAACTAATCCTCTCCTCACTCTCCTTAACAGTCAACCATAATCTTCTTGAAATCTTGCTCTATGTTTATTCCTGCCCTCTCCTCGTTTCCTTCCTACTTGAGTAAATGCCCTTCAAGTGTGTCCTTCACAGCCTCTTTAGCCATCAACCAAATAGATGGCCTCTTGTTTGACCTTCCTGCTTTCACTAGTTGCCTAATTATATAAACTACATTATTTTTCTTTCAAATCTGTCTATAGTCCATCTCTATAAAATCTTCTCTTGTTCACTATCAACGTGCCAATATCTGTATTCAAGTGACCTCCCAGCATGTTTGCATTACCTAATTTTTAAACTCAGAGCGAACTTTCGAGATTAYGCCAATGTTGCATCTTTTATGTTCGGTTCAAGCTCCCTGTAAAAGCCTGCAAAACTGATGTACCATCCTCCTYCTAGCTCTTCTCTATACTGCATATCAAAACAGCTAAGTGGCTGTCCACTCAGAGATTCTGTCTAATGTGTCAGTGGATATTACCCTCCCCACTCCATTATTTCCTTATTTCTCATTTTATGCTTAATATTCAAAGTCTTTGAAGTAGAAACCATCTGGCCTCGCATAGTACATAAACAATTTAATGATTATATCTGTTATGAATAATGTTTGTATTATATTTCCTAGATAGCCTTAGTCTTTGATCAGAACCCTTTTGTGTTATTTGCACATATGAACAGCATACTTGAGATAAAAATTTTAAAAGACTAATCCACATTGAAAAGAAGCACTGAAAGGAATCTTGATATTAATGACCCAACACAAATGCAAGTCACTTCTTAGCATTTGAAGCTACAATTAAAATGAATAAATTGTCATCAACAGTATCCTTAGCTGTCCAACTCAGCACACACAATAAAAGCAAGCTTGCTATTTTTTAAACACATTTTCCTGTAAGTTTTAAAACGTATACTGTGAAGTGTTCTTACTTCCTTGAACCTTTATTTATATGCAGACTGCTCAACAGCAAAGAATTCCAGTCAACTCTCCTCAGTTCCATTTAACACAGAAGACTTTCAAAGGATATTTTAACATCTACAGTTATTTGATCCTTTCCAATGACTGACTGCACTATGTGATTAAAAAAAAAGCTTCTGGTCAAGTAGGGTAACTGACATAACAAGACATTATATTTTCTTAACAATTATATAACCACTATATAGAAGAACTATAGTTTTTCTCAGAAAATCTTTCAACACGAAGAATGTCCTATCAATTTTGGAACAAGAGAAAACAAACTATGCATTTACACTTTATCAAACCAAAACAACCCAGGTTTATTGCAGTGTAAGCTAGGATTTTTGCAATTCAAGATTAGTAAGGTTATGCTTCATAATTCATCTTCTCAGGTTCATATATCACAAGTTACTTCCCTCTTAATAACTGCAAGCAAGACAGTTAATGACAAAAAAAAAAAAAAAAAGGAAAAAATAAGCAGAAGTAATTCAAGGAGGAGCCAAAGAGCTAAACTAAGAAAAGAGGACAGCTAGGTGAGAACATTACTACATTTACCCAGAATATAGCCATAGCAGCTCCAGATGTTCATGTCCTCCAAACAGCCTAAGACCAATTTAAGTTSAGCCAACTGATCTTGCACTGAAATGACTAAGAATGCTCACATTTACTTATTTTGTTTTTGGAGCTACTATTTTCAAGTGAAATATACTCTAAATTAAGATAATCTACAGTGTGCTTGATTTAAAAAGGGTGGGGGGAAAGGACTTCCACATTTTTATGGGTTTTGCTATTTTTCCTGTGACATCATACATAAGGTTGCAATCCTTCCACCAAACTGTAAATGCAGCTACATGTTTATATTGCAAACAAGCATTGATAGGACTTTTACCGGCATAATTCTATTTTAAAATATGAGTAGCTGTAGAAGATGTTAAAATCTCCAGTTCAAATATATCAGCAGCAAGAGGAGGACTCGGGAAAATGTGGGCCCACTGCTGAATGGGGCGGGGGCCCTGGTGACAAGGGATACAGAGAAGGCAGAATTACTGAATGTCTTATTTGCTTCAGTCTTCACTGCTAAGGGCAGCCCTCAGGAATCCTGCAGCCTGGATGTGAGGGAGAAAGTCCAGAGAAGGGAAGACTTTCCTTCGGTTGAGGAGGACAGGATTAGAGACCTTCTGGGCAGGCTAGACATCCACAAATCCATGGGCCCGGATGGGATGTGCCCACAGGCACTGAGGGAGCTGGTGGATGTTGTTGCCAGGCTGCTCTCCATCATCTTGGAAAGGTCCTGGAGAACTGGAGAGATGTCTGAGGCCTGGAAGAAAGCCAATGTCACTCCAGTCTTCAAGAAGGGCAAGAAGGAGRACCCAGGCAACTACAGGCCRGTCAGCCTCACCTCCATTCCTGGTAGAGTGATGGAACAGCTCATCCTGGATGTCATCTCCAGACATATGGAGGGAAAAAAGGTGATCAGGAGTAACCAGCATGGATCACCAAGGGGAAATCCTGCTTAACTAATCTGATAGCCTTCTATGATGGAATGACTGTCTGGGAAGATGAGGGGAGAGCAGTGGACATTGTGTACCTTGACTTCAGCAAGGCTTTTGACGCTGTCTCCTATTACATCCTCCTAGATAAGCTCAGGAAACATGGGTTAGATGAGTGGACAGTGAGGTGGATTGAGAAGCAGCTAAAAGACAGAGCTCAGAGGGTCGTCATCGATGGCACGGAGTCTAGTTGGAGGCCGGTGGCTAGTGGCGTCCCCCAGGGCTCAGTCCTGGGTCCCATCCTGTTCAACTTCTTCATCAATGACCTGGATGAGGGGACAGAGTGCCTCCTCAGCAAGTTTGCTGGTGATACCAAGCTGGGAGGAATGGCTGATACACCTGAGGGCTGTGCTGCCATTCAGAGAGCCCTGGACAGGCTGGAGAGCTGGGCGGAGAGGAATCTCCTGAGGTTCAACAAGGGCAAGTGTAGGGTCCTGCACCTAGGGACAAATAACCCAATGCAGTGGGGTAATCATCAGTGCAGGCTGGGGGTTGACCTGCTGGAAAGCAGCTCTGCAGAGAAGGACCTGAAAGTCCTAGTGGATAACAAGTTGACCATGAGTCATCAATGTGCCCTTGTGGCCAGGAAGGCCAATGGTGTCCTGGGGTGCATTAAGAATAGCGTTACCAGCAGGTCGAGGGAAGTGATCCTGCTGCCCTACTCATTACTGGTGAGGTCACATCTTGAGTACTGTGTCCAGTTCTGGGCTACCGAGTACAAGAGAGACATGGAGCTACTGGAGAGACTCCCATGTAGGGCTACGAGGATGATGAGAGGGCTGGAGCACCTGCCCCATGAGGAACAGCTGYGAGAGCTGGGCCTCTTCAGCCTGGGGAAGAGGAGACTGAGGGGGAGATCTTATCAAYGTGTACAAGTACCTGAAGGGAGGGTGTCAAGGGGACGGGGACAAACTCCTTTCAGTTGTCCCGTGTGACAGGACAAGAGGCAATGGGCAGAGTTGAACCACAGGAAGTTCCGCCTGAACGTGAGGGGGAATTTCTTCCCTGTGAGAGTGACGGAGCCCTGGCACAGGTTGCCCAGAGAGGTTGTGGAGTCTCCTTCTCTGGAGATCTTCAAGGCCCGCCTGGATGCAACCCTGTCTAACACGCTCTAGGTGATCCTGTTGAACATGGGGGTTGGACTAGATGATCTCCCGAGGTCCCTTCCAACCTTACTGATTCTATGAGAGGTAATTTTGCAGTGTTTCTGCCTTCATTAAAAAAACAAACAAAACAAACAAACAAACCAACCAAAAAAACCCCTAACAGCGTAGTCATGTTTTCGCAGTCATAATACATTTGGTATAGTAAAAAGATACTGTATTTCTCTCTACAGCTCTATCAGGTTTATATAACTAACATCTATCTAATAACACAAACATGAAAACTAAGCAAAAAGCATCTTCACATTCTGTCTCTAAGTACAAAATAAGCTAAATCACTTCTTATTCTTTTGTGATAGTGGATTGTTCAAACGGATTTTTTCAGCACAGAATGAAAAGCCCAACTAGTTTGCTTGCTGAAAGCCCCTGTATTTTCCTTCAGTAATTCATTGTCAATGAAACTCATTCCAAATACTCTTCAAGTTTATCCTTCATCAGTTCTAAACAAAACTCCTTTTCACATTACTCACAGCTTTCTTACTCACTGGAGACAAGCCTACAGTGCAGTTTAGCAAGGCCAGTTTATTAAAGTTGTATTAGTCAAACATTTTCTTATTGTTTCAGAGAGCAATAAATCAACTGCTACAAAGAGTTTCTTTCTTGCAATGCAGGGAACAGACAGGAGACAGCTTTTGTGAGACTAAAAGATTAGAGCAACCTGACTGAACTTGCGCTGAAATGGATCAGAAGCCTTTACAGGATCTATTTCAAAGGGGATTTGCTAACTTCCAGAACAAGCAAAATAACAGGGCAAGAACTTAAATTATTCTAGCTAGATCCATAAGACCACAGCCATATATGATCTGAAAAAATTATCAAAACAGCTCAGTATTCTTCTGGTTCTACTTTATTTCTTAGTATTAAAAGGGGGGCCTATAGCAAAAGTCAGGCTGCATGCAATGTAATTCATACATATTACACAACAATTCACTTACTGGAATGCTTAATGAGCAATTACAATAGTTATGCTATCAGAAACACTACACAAAAAAGTTACATTATGGATAAAAGCAGTATGTGTTCACCTGTCAGGGTGCTTCCACCTATTCTTATTAGGAAACTTTCCAGGAGGAATGTTACTCTTCAATGGAAGAGATTCTTTTGTTAACATAACATTATGCTTGTTTCCAACAATTAAGATGTTAAAATACATTCGAGTATTTTTAGTTATTTAAAAATGCAGTCTAGTCTCAAAATTCTCAAATGATCACAACCACACATGCCAACGCCAACCCCCATCAAATTGGCTAGGATAACTGATCCACACATATTTCACGTTACAAACACAATCCTAAGGCAACAGATGTAAGTGTGTAATGTTGACATCTACTCAAGTGAGTACAGGACACAACGTCACAAACTTTAAACCAGCACCAATGCTTAAAGATGCAAGTCCCCACCCGTGGCTCCACATTGCTGCCTCCTTTGTGTCACCATAAATGCTTGTGTGACCTCTTAATAAACCGGATCCCGGAACTGTTTTAGGTTAAAGCCAACTTTTYTTACTACATTAAGTTTATCTGGATTAGTTCTCCAATGCAGCTCCTCATACTTTGCAAAAACAGAGGCAATGCAAGAGGTCAACTGCTGCTTTTGACAGTAATACTAACTTAAAATATGCATTGAAAAAAAAATTCTTACACATCAGAGATGAAAGACAGAAGTAAAACAAACCATACGACCTAGCCTGCCATGGTACCTAGGAATTTTTGGGGGTAAATTTTTCTCTACAAAGCCTTCCCATACCAGTAAAGAACTGCAATCAACATTGTCTTACCCAAAGAAGGCACAGTTTCATACTACACACACACACATATACACACAGAGCATTTTAAAAAGACAAATATTTTTAAAATGAGAGAAAAATAATGTACTTAACCAAATTTAACTCAAATGGAAAATGGAATTATAGGGAGTATAATTCTTCCAACCAGAACCTAGTTTGAATATTGGAAAAAAGATGCCTATTGATACCTTTTCATTAAAGGGTTTACTAGACTCCTAATATAAGTCTTTTACAGGAAGAATTTTGCAGTAGTATGCTTAAGCTCTTTTTCAGCACAAATGCATGGGGCGGGGGTTTGGTATGTGATACATTTGGTATCCTTTCCGTAACAGCTGTGTTGAAGGTCTATTCAGAGGTGAACTAGATCTTGTTCTAGTGAGATTTTGGACGTCGGACAGCAGTTTATAGTTTAGGACAGCATGGCTTYTCACATGTCAGCCTATACAATCCCCATTCTGTAAAATCTTCATTCTCTCA
Organism: Rhea americana; assembly: GCF_003343005.1. NCBI lineage: Eukaryota > Metazoa > Chordata > Aves > Rheiformes > Rheidae > Rhea > Rhea americana. The sequence goes on from NW_028186912.1 coordinate 2,721,094, forward strand.
AAGTTATGAAGAATGGTAACACTTTTCTACTTCTACTTTAGTAATACAAATATGACTGAATCTTCCTAATACTTTTTCCATTCCTAAAAATAATCCTTCGAAACTAAGGAAAGGCACAAAGAATTTTCAACCAAAAAGAAAATCCTCATCTTGTGAAAGCTTTATTACAAGGAAATAAGATACAAATAAATATGTCAAGCAGTCTTCAACTGAATAATTATCCCTCAAAGGAAAGAAGTTTTACTTTTCTAAATCTTGAAAGTGAAAAAAAGCTTGCTATTAACAGATTTGAAGGAAATAAAAAGCTTTAAAACATACAATGAAGCAGTACATACTTCATTCATACAGAGAACTTGACATCCTCTGGAATACAGATTAAAACATCTTTAAAGAAAGGGAAAAAAATACACAGAGATCTGAACAGATATAAGGGCTTTCGACCACCTCATATAAACCTTGGGAAGGCACTTTAACAAGTTGTTACTGAAGTGTTTTGCTGGAATAATAATAAAAAGCACAATAAATAGATCCCAATACTAAAACTCCTACCCGAAATCTGCCCCAACAGCAATCCATATGATTTCCCACGTTATCACAACACATCTATAATACTTTGAGAAGTTCATTTTGCCTTCTTCCTAAAAATTTCTTCAAAAAGACATTCTAGAGTGATAATACTTAAATGGATTATATAGTGACACCATCATTACAACATATATGGTCAGTCAATGTTTGCCTTTCAAGCCCCACTACTTTTGATACTATAGTTCACATCAGCTTTCAAAGGACATTCCATCTTTAAACTTATTTTCCAAAAGCTTTGATTTCAGATCAAATCTGAATGAGAGACAATGAAATCTACTTATCCATTTTAAAAGCTAACTCATTTAATATAACACTTACCTGTGCAGTTTCTGTCATTTTCTGTTCAAAATCAGATTTAACCACAGCATATTTCTCCACATATAGTTTATAAGTATCTGTAGCTTTTTTCAATTTAACTGCTGCCTATAGRAATTAAAAAAAGCTGTCAAATGTTACACATCCAGTCTGTACCAATGTTTTTAAAGCCATTAGTAGTAATAAGCCCATGAAGATGCAAATAAAAAAATTCAGGTGCATATCAAAACAGTGAAATGTCACAACAAAATTTCACAATCAAGTAACTCAGACTCAAGCCTTTACAGATGTCTTTTCAAAGCTGTACATAAACCATATAACCATTTTAAAAGATAACAAAAGTTATGCATAATAAGTAGTTATCTCATTTAAATCCCTGCTGTTTTTCAGCAATGACTAATTTATAAAGTTTTGATATCAACATTTTAAAATTTGTAGTGCTGAAGCTAACTAATTAGCACTTTTGTCAAAGCTGCACAAAAAACAGGAAGAAAGCAGGGCTGAAATACAGAGCAAACAGATCATTAGTATTTGGAAAGAGTCAACAGTAAAAGAAGAGGCACTTTTTTTTTCTTTAGAAGGGAAAGAAGAAAAATAAGGAAAAAGATATTCAAGGGAAAAGCACAGGCCTTACATCAATGGAAACTAAGAGAAGATATTTGAAACAAAAGGTTATGAAGAACACACTGATGGGCAGATTTATGCAGCTCTGACTTGTTTACAATGGTCCTTTTTTGCCTTTATAACTTATTAATCTGTTTCATAATTTTGGTTTAAGGTCAACAAATATATATATATTTTTTGTGGGCTTAACATTCTCAAAAGACAAAAATACAGGAGAATTCCAAAATTACATCAAAAGCAAAACTGAATTCAGTGATTATTTTTAGTAGGGAAAATTATTTTCAAATTTTAAAGCAAGACACAGGACATGAAGTTTTGGGAATCTTTGATAACATTGCTATCTCATCTTCAAGTTAAAACTCAATTAAAATATATTTTATTTCTCTTGAACATCAGCTTTTCATGGCTTCTTTGCTCAGCATGCTTAGTTTATCTCTTTCAACTTTTCCACCAATTAAAACTGAAAAATATTTCTGAATTGTTAAAGACATCATTAAAGATAGCTGTATAATATATATTTTCTATTTGTTCTATTTCTGAATCGCTCTCCTCCCTTCCTTCAAATGAATGTCATCTGCCCTGTAGTAAAAATGCCAACCACTTTTCATTTGCAGTGAGTAAATTATTACCTGGAAAGCTGAACACTATCTATGACTCTTAAAGAAATGAAAATAAAGATTCTCCTCCGGAAAGAAGTACTTTTATTTTGGGTTTTAAAGAGAAAAATAACTGAAAATCAGGAATAATAGCACACTGATAACACATGTTCAGCTAGAAAAACAGCAACCAGAATTTCAAAGGAAGAAAAATTGAAGCTGCAGTTCCACAAGCATTTTTTGAGTTACAGAGACAGCTTAAGTAGATCTTGCTCACAGTCCTCTAAATCCTGTACATCGGAACTTGAAAATACTACACTATATAAAGAATATGTACATGAATCCTTTAGGCATTAAGCCAATTACTTCCCTTGAACTTTACTTCATTAATCTCACGTTTGCACCTCCACATAGGGCAATTTTCAGGAAGAAAACAGTCCTATCTTGTTTCCCAAATACCACTTACTATACCAAAAGTACAAATGCTTTAAAAACTCTTAATTTCAAAAAAAGTTAAGATTGATTTGCAGCAAGATGACTCCAAATGTAATCATTGAAAAGAAAGGAAATACAAAGTTACAAGACTTTAAAAATCAGATTTTTTGTGAAGTGTTATGTAAACGTAACCATGTAACATGGGATTCTGACACAAAACAGAAACATTCTCTGCCTCTTGTAACCATGTCTAACTATGAGCAGAATCGTCAGTATATCAGTTGAAGAGCACTTATGGAAAGTGATTATTCAGCAAGATAGACAAAATGGCCAAACATGTGAACGCTACGTGATTAACCAATAATCTCCTCTGAAAACAGGATGTGTGTATTCTCAGGTGTAGCAATTGCTAGAACTCTATTTAGCAGACTTACAGTAACTAAAAGTATGAGGATCAGTCAACACTTTTTTGGCAAGTCATTATAAATAGAGAAGTTGACATGTCAGAGAACAACAGGAAATTATTACGCAAGTTAACACTAACTTTCAGCTTCAGTTAGTTTAATGAAATGACATATCTCACTATGAGATTCCGCTTCAGATTCTTCAATAAAGTATTTCTCCAAATATATGGCCTTACAATAAGCTCTCAGCAGACATTTTCTACTTTATCATGTTATTCCATGCTTTGTGACAAAGTAGCTGTCCTATGATTTTGATACGAAAATTTTTCATGTTCTGCTGAAAGTAATAAACTTACTCTCTGCCAAAGGAAAAAAAAAATAATGAATACAATCTTTGCTACTGGCTTTCTGAAACGACAAGCGTGAATTTGAATAACTGGAAAGAAATTGCTGGCCACAGTCAACAGCCTCCATTGGAAACATTATTTTTGAAGTATTAGTTGAGCATTCAACTATGGCCTAATTGTTCTGACAAGAGTATTGAGTGAATATGCACAAAATAGTAGATAAAAGCCTTCATGTATGTCATCCCATGGTGCTTCCTCTTTCTTCCTTCAGTAGGTAGACAGTCTAGACTGAACATTATTTGTTTTCTGTTGGACAAAAAATTACAATATTTTATCTTAAAAGCAAGTCTTCCATAAATTCAACCTTTCGTACTGCATGGTTTTAATCTTTTCACAACAATTCTGAAAATTTGTATTTTGAATAGTCTACCAGGAAATAACCTGTCTTTCTACAMATTTTTCATTCATTACTAGAACCTAGGTAGGAAAAAAAACTAGGTTGCCATTAAAGAAATAAACAGAAAGAATAAGCTCAAAAGTATCGCTTTTGATATGAATGAAAAGATGATTATCAACTCTCCTATCTGCTTATCCAATACGGCAGTAAAAAAGGCACTAAACCATTCCAGCAAGGGCCGAGTCCCAGGCAGATCAGACAGATCAAACAAAAATAGGCAGAGGTACCAAGTTTTAAAAAGATAAGGCACACTTAGAGACAGGGAAACATGACCATTTTCCTCTACTACCTATGTTTCTTGAATGGATTAAACTCACCCAATGAACCAAGAACAATACTAAATACAGCATCAGGATACTCATCCTTTGAGATTTGGGTGCATGGAAATGGAATCTCTTACATTAGCACTGAAAGTAACACTAACTTGTTTTTCTTCTCAATGGAACAGACTTCAAATACTCCTATAATTAGCTACTTTGTCTCAGCTGAAGGGACAGAACAAAACTTCCTACTCCTTAATTCAAAAACAAGGGCACTGTATGTTTGCGTTATTTACCTACAGAAAAATTATCTGAAAACATAATAGATGCTGAAACAATTATAGACAATATCTGTAAAGGCCATCAAACAATCATTGCATGATGCAGGTGATAACAAAAAAACCCTGCCTTAAAACAAAAGCAAAACAAAAACTCCCTTTTAATCTAAACAAAACAAACAAAACTACCTTATCAACCTCTCTCTGCGTTGCACCTTCCTTTTTCAATCGTTCTTGTTCGACACACTTGGTGTTGTAATTTTCCTTTGACTTCTGTAAGGCCTGAGTGATAGTTTGAATATTTTGCACTGCTTCCAATGTTCCTGAAACTTCTTCTTTAGTCTGTCAAATATCACACAGTTGTCAAAAACAAACCACTTTAATGTTAACAAGTTATTGAACATGCATAAGAAGAAATAGTAACCTTTTTATAAGCTTTGATTTGTTCATCTCCATACTTGTGAACTTCCTTTATTAGCTCTTGCAATCTTCGTACAAGATCCAAGTGACAACTTGCTAATTTTTCTGTTGAGGTTTTGAAAACATCCCAGACAGGTGCAAATGTCCTAGAGGAAACGATATATATATATACACATATATATATACACATATACACACACACACATATATATATAACATTGATCTGGATTTTCTTCCTTTCATCAGCTACAATTTTTTGTAGTGCTGTAGTATTAGCAATACATTTACAGAAGTTCAGCTCTATTCCTAAAACTGAAATAAACAAAATTCCCCTAAATTGCTATAAATTACATTATTAAATATATTCCAATTGTATTTATAATACTATCTGTTAAGTTTTCAGCGTGTGCTGCTTTTCATTCATTAGTCATGTAGAGTCAATACAAGTGAAACACGGAAGTGCACTCAATCTTTCCTATCTTCAATACACAGGAATGGCAAGTGATATTCCAAAAGATGATGTAAGACCTGCTCAAAAAAAATWCTAAAAAACTTTTAACGTGGAAAAATATGTCCATATATATATTTGAATAGCACAAAGAAAAAACTATTATTTGGCTAGTTGATTTTCCAGTTGTTTTAAATCATCACAGCAGCAAGATGTAGAAAAAAAATACTGGCAAAGATGGCCTGTGTCTAAAAGTGATTTACTGATTAACAGAGATTAACCATATGGTAAAGGATAGTAGGGTCAGGTCATTCCTCAAATCCAAATTTCTATACTGAATGGACTTCTTCAGCTATTCTACAGATATGCTGCTACCACAGTTTCTTGATGAATGCTGCTGAAAAATCAATACCATGGACAGCCTTTAAAGCACTGATGTTCAACCTTACAAGCAGATAATGAACAACTGGTATCAAACTATCTGCTGCTGAAAGTTTGCCACATTTCCAGCTGGGATTATCAAAAAAAAAAAAAAAAAAAAAAAAAAAAAAAAAAAAAAAAAAACACTTTAGCATCAGCTAAGCAGTTTGAGCTCTTGGCATTATCTTTCTAATGAAAAAACATCCATTAATCATTCTAATGTTTAAATTCATATCCTGTGTATAAAATTCTAATTAAACTACGGAATAGGACTAGTATTGAAAAGTCTCATTCTTAAGACCTCTGAGGACAGCATTAACACTTGAAAAAATAGAAACAATGGAAATAAATTTACTGCCACATTTGCAGACCATATGTTCTCTCCTCACAAGCCTGAGCACACAGAATAGAAAGTCATGCTCTTTATCATGTCTGAAATGAACTCAACTTTAACCACGGAGGAACATACCGTTCCTTCATGTCTTTTTTTTAACCAGGAGTAAAGAGCTGTACTGTCCTTTCCTTTTCTTTTTTTCTTTAGTCATAGTTGCATGGTAGCTTAAGAACCAAGGCTTTTGAAGTGGTGAAGTTACAGTACCCACTGATCCTTCAACATCATCCATAAAACAGTCAGAATCAAACTTGATTCCTAACACTTATGTAATTAATTATTTCACTTTTATACACACTTACTTACCCAAGTTGTGTGTAATTGCTTGCTGATTTGGCTAGTTTTGTCATTGACCTTGAATATGCCTCCTCTATTGTAGCCCTGTCAATGAAAGCAATCAAAAGCATAATAAATGCAGTTTTGAAGACAGAGCATTCTAAAAGCGCAGAGCACAGGACTCTTAGTTGAGCTGAAAACAACTAGATACTAATGACTCCTCAAAAGGTATATGCAAAAGCTTGTAAGTACGTTAAAAATCTGACTGAGAAGACTGTGGTAGAATACTGCTTGGAAATACAAATAAATAAAATCCAAGAGCTCAAGATTTGCATAACATGATTCCTCTCTTTCTTGTTGTTTTCCCTCTATCTTTAACAGTCCTTAGAAACAATTAATACAAAGTGACATAATGATCACCTGCCTAACATAGTCTAAATACTACAGATTTAGAAAGCAACAACATCAAATATATTTGTAACAAAAACATTGGAATAAAAAGCTGTACACTTACTGAGCAAGCACATTTGTTCAGTGCAAATAAAATGGGACTTTGTCTTCTCTTTTTGCAGATTTAGGTTGGAGAAATTAGTACTGTATTTCTGAAAGTATTCTGATGTTTGAGTTTGGAAATCACTATAGTACAGTGTTCTGTTGTTTGTATTTATTTTTAAAGAAGGTTCTCTCTGTATATGGTGATTTCACTTGGATGTCCTTTTCCCCTAAACAAAGTTTAATTACACTTTCCTGAATTCAAAACCACTACTTGTCTTTTTGAGATCCAAAATCCTAGGATCACCATAGATTTCCTTATTAGAGCCTGTGCAGAGGCAACTGCCTTGGAATAACAGACACATACAATGTATTGGACCAGAGACTCCCTGCAAGTTCTTCCTCAGCCATAAATGAGATGCATCATCTTCTCCTCCTTTTACTAAGCTAACGATACGTGCTATTTAACTTTTGGCYCTAAATAAATACTCAATATATAGTGGCATCTTAGGTTTGAAATCATCCTTGATTTCAACAAACAGTGTAATTGCCACTTCTTGAAATTGCAAAAGCTTGAAGTAATTTTGCTACCTGTAATACCTTTATTTGTGGGCAGTAGGAAAAAAAAGGAAAAAAAGAAAAAAAAGGAAGATTAAGAATTTACTTTTCTCTCAATTTATCATACCTATAATCACTTATGTTGAGGTAGATATCTTTATTTCTCCTTCACAGTAACACCTCTCAAGACAAAGAATTTCCTTTTGAAAACAGGAAACAGAAGTTGTAGTTGTCACCTGAAACTTTGACAGAGGAGCATGTATTTAAATCTACTGAACTTACAACATAACAGGACAGGTTTTGGAGAAGGGGATTAAGCATGTTATTTTTAAATGTTTCTCAAAGTTGTATAATACAATAACTCAATTACATTTTAAATCTAACTTATAAATAATTTATAAGTGTATCATTAGCTTAGTAAAAGGAGGGGAAGATGATGCATCTCATTTATGGTTGAGGAAGAACTTGCAGGGGGTCCCTGGTCCAATCTTCACCATGTGCAAATAACTTTCCCATCTTAATCCAAAGGCATCACTTTAAAAGATGTTACTGTCAGTTGTTAATATCCTAATTCTATATCTCTGACCAAAAACATTGAAATACTGATATAATTTTTACTAGTTAAGAAATTATTCCTTTTCTTCCAAAGATGAAGAAAAACTGGGATCAATTTAAATAAACAGCTCAACACTTAATCTGACATTTCCAGCTTTCCATTTTTCTTATTTAAATCAACCTTCAAAACAGAAGTTGGTTATTAATTGATGGTTACCAGTCACTATTCAATCATAAGTGAAAGGAACAAGCCTAGATATTTTTGTAGAATTTGAGATACTTTATGTTGTTCTTTTTAATATATACATTTTGCATGTTACTGCAGCACATAACAAGAAACTTATAAACATAAAAATATAAACCACAAACAGTATGTTAGAGCCAGGATTAACAAAGATAAATACTTACCTTTCTCTAATAAAGTCTGCTAATTCTTTTGTTGACAAATGTCCGTGTTTCATGTTGTGATACAGGACGTCAAAGCCATTGTTCCTTTCCCCCTAAGGATTAATAAAAATAAAGCAGAACTATCAAACACAACATGTTAAAGCAATTACAGAACAAAGTATAAAACGTATGTCTTTTAACAACTGATCAAATTTCATGCTTCATGAACACAGTGGTTATTTCTAATTCGTCAACGTTTCCCCACCCCCAATAGCTCTGCTAGTCCCTACAATCCCTTACATAAAACCACTAGAACCAAAATTAACTCAGTAGCTACTAACTACCCTCTTCGTCAAACCTAACGGCAACTCTTCAGTTATATATTTCTAGGCTATATTCAAAAGCATTTATTTTCTGGATTTCTTCAGCTCTTGTTTTCTTTTACTCCCTAACTTAYTGAAAACACTTAACATTGCCTTCCCCTTCCATTTCCTCATATCTTTCATTATTCCCAATAAAGTGAAATTCAAATTTTGGGATCATCTGATATCCCACTTCCCYAGCTCCTCACACTTCATAGATCTTCTAACTTTTTGCAAAATTGGTAAAACCACTGATCTTTTCTTTTCCACAGGTAACTGTCTGCTCTTAAATTTGGTTTTAAAACTTTGAAGTACTTTCCAATCAGTAAGGTGAATCTCACCATTAAAACTGAGACACTGTCCTAAATGCCAGTTAATATGCTCAGCCAGCTTATCACTTTGGCACCTTGTTGAACTTCCTCCAGAAGAGAGGAAGCAACAATGGGGATTAAAGGAAGACAAGGCAAGGCATGGCACAGCGTAACAGCATTGCTACAAGAGAAGAGTTTTCCTGCCGATCTATCCATTTCCCTCCTCCCTTACATAATCTTCAGACCCATAATGCCACTGCTACAAACGACACAGTAACACTGCCCGCAGGAAAACTGCGCATATGTTCAGAGTGCAATGAAGGAAAGATGGGAAGTCAGATCCTGGACTTCTCACAGTGACAGCTCTACATTTCCAGTGAGAGGAGCCTGAGGATATGGTCACACATCCCATGAATCATTTCTGTCCCTTTTGTTCTGAAACAACTTGTTTGTGTAGCCATAAGGTACACATGATCAGGGAACTTACACAGCTGAAAAATAAAGCTGGCAAACAAAGTTCAGCAATCCAGATCACTATGAGGACACAAACAGCTGTATAGCTACAGCAGAAGAGGTGGAAGCAGAAAGCATGGGGCAGGCAGCAGTTTGGCAACCTAAGTAAGTGGAAGCACCTACAGGTGAATGGAAGAACTTTGTAGCAGTCAGAGTAGTAGCCCCACTTACATTAAATGTAAAAAATATCAGGTAATACAACAGTCTTATCACTAGCATAAGAAGCTCCCTTAAAGGATCTCCACACATACACAAAAATCAATTCACAAGTAACAGATGAAAGAAGGCAGTTAGATTCAGATTGCTACCTAGAATTATTAGCTTTATTTGTTCCAAGTATTAAATAAATAAATAAATAAATAAAATGAATGTTCTTAAGGTTGCAGTAAGTTGGAACCTGAGAAAATGCCTCAAAATACAAGTCAGTTTAGCGTAACTGCAATTACAGAACGGTCTGTAAAAACTATTAGCAGAGCTAAACCGAATATATTAAAATATAGCAAAGAGAACTATCTACAGAATATGGATTTTACAAGTTTGACAAAAAGGATAAGAACATAAACTAGTATATATAGGAAATATATAAATTGTGCTTTTATTTTTGTTATATAGTTTTACTATTTCAAGTACCAGTCTAACTGTAAAAGTTCAGGAAGCTGTTTGGAGCAATTAAGGATACCAAATACAGTGTTCTACAAAAAAGTTTTTAAATACTCTGCTCATGGGGAATACAAATAATGTTTGAGCAAGCCAGACCTATTTCTATTAGGAATAGGACCGCTGCAAAACGTAAACAGTTTTAACACTCTTTCTCTGATATTTAACTATCTTTCCTCACAGTTTGAGGCACAGAATAATTTTCATTAGTGGAGCAGTAATAGCTACCTTATTAACTTTCTACATTTACTCTATATAAAACCTGATGAATGCTACCACATTACTGAAATGCCAGAATGACTCTATAAGTCCTCACTGATATCTTCAGTTACGATATCAAACTAACTTCTTTAACCATTCTGAAGTTATTATCGTGTCCAAATCTAGAGATAAACATTTATCAGTAGGTGTTAAGCATTACTTCCAGAAAAATTAATAAAATATTCCTTTATGAACTGTTCTCTCTTTCCCTTGTATTACAGTGTTTCTTCTATTTAAACCAATACATTGCACACAATGTGCTGAACACAGAGTGCTTATAAACTTTTAAAGTGACTTTTCTAATGGGGTAGCTTTTAATCTTTTCTATACTGAAGCTCCATAAATTTCCTGCCTGTTTAGAAATACAGGAAGGGTAGCATAGCCATGACCCAGTGTCTGGCAGCAGTCTTCCTGAGGACTGATAATCTGTCACAAACGTAACTTTGTAAAGTTTTGCAAAATGGCACATTTCAGAACAATCAATTCCCATGATCTTCTTGTTCCCCAACTGTAAGTGAAATTTACAGTAAAGAAACTAATTTTTCCACTTAAGTGAAGTTTTCTAGTCAGTTTTGCTTGTTCTTGATCTCACGTCAACAGCAGAAAGCACAGCAGAGAAACAGAAGAGATATTTTCCAAATTAAAAATATTCCTTTGAAAGCCACATTCTTATACGTTATCAATAGTTATTAATCCAAGAAATTATGTGAAAGATACATTAAGGTTTAAACAAAGCAGCAAGACACACATGTATGTGTATACATACATATGGCAACAAACCAGCTCTTTKGGGGGCTGTTTTTCCTCAGCATCCCCCCAACATGTTGGGCAAAATTCTGTAGATGGGAGCTATATGTCAAGCTAATTTTTCTTCATTAAGTGTTTTTATCCACTAATTCCTCATGCCAACAGCAATAGCTGAGGTCACTGAAAGTCCAGTACTAGCCTACTTAAAAATAAATAAATGCAGTAGACAGCTGATGGAACTGAGACCTTCCACTCCCATACAGAAGCAATTACTGTTGACTGCTAATAGTGAGTATAAGCCAGTGAAGTCAGATGCAGATTTCTCTAGCAGTTGCCCAGATCTTGGAGAAAGAACATCCTTCATCATGGATAATATCCTATGAGGTTATATGCAACGTACTTCCTGATCAGTTTGAAAGACCATTCTGTGAATATCATTGTGGGGGTAAAATGTCGTCTGTTGAGGACGACGCTGTCATGATTTTGCAAAAACCACCATAAAACTGTGTATGAGAATGTACCATTGAAGTGGTCTCCTATCCATGCAGTCTCCATTTAATTACTTAGAATTTTATTAAGAGTTTTCTCCTTTTTCGCTAGAGCTAACAAAACTCCTTTCAGAAGCTGATCTTCTTGTTCAGATTTACCATTTGGCAATGCCATAGAAGAGCAGATGTAATGTATATGCCCACTGACAGAAAGCCATGATAGGAAGAAAGACTTCTAATACATGTAAACACTTCATCTAAATAAGCCTACAATAAGACACTACTGATCACTTTGCATACAAAATAAACTAGAACCACAGAACGTGAGGGTAGAGTCCTTCCATTTCCCTTCATCAAAAACTAACTGCTATGATTTTCTCATGGAAATGAAAGTAACCCTGTCAGCAACCATCAAGTCAGAATGCAGTATTTCCATGACTTGTGCATAACAGGAAACAGATTACAGGAACTCCCTCTTTTGCTAAACTATTTTTATTAGACTTTAAAATTTTTTAAGAATAAGTGTTTGTTTCTACATATAAGGATAATTCTGAATTTTAAACCTACATTTGATATAGTAAACAGAAATCTGAGGGAATCTGTAGCAGTATTTATTTCCTATGTTTCTGATCAAATTGTGTAAGTATAGGCTTTGTCTACTTTGGACTAAAACCTTTCAACATCAATGCATATCAGTGCAAAAAGCTAATACTCTCTATATAATACCCTCTTTTTACCTAATGTAAACAAACATCCCTTAATTATTAAAGTTCCTCTAAAGTTTCCACAACTGGTCAGATATTTAGTACTCACTTAGTCAGTAGAAGAAAGAAGAGGACAGCTACAAACACTGTTTTGATAGCAAAACTTAGCAAGCGAGACATTAAAAGGCACAGGTACTTAAACACCTTTTGATTTTGGTCAAACTTCAGAAGACTGACCAAAGACATTCAGATATTTTGTTCCTAACCAAATTCAGCAAAGTAAGAAACATTCAACAATAGGTAAACTGCCATCATTTTAACCTATGCTTTTATAACCTACATTAGTAGTGGCCAAGTATGCATGATTATCCTTCACCTCTATTCAGCCTTCCAAATACGATCACATTACCACATTATGCTAAAGGAATAGAACAGAATGAGAAAACTATACTTTTTATTATAAGTCACTTAAGTCAAAACCTTTAATCCTTTTTAAAAAAAAAGCTTCCCAAGCCCACAAGCAAGCAAGTACTCAAGTTGCAACATTCAGAAATGTTGTTTCAAATTAATCACAATTTTTTTTAAAAACCATAAAATATTTAGGTCTCTATCTAGCTCTCGTTTTTTGAGCATTTGAAGTAAATTAATCTCTAAATTTTAATTTTCAAATCCTAGTTTTGACGTACCATTATAGCCTTACTGAAAAAGAGACCAACCAAAAAAATTGTAGTAGTAAGGAAAACAAAATTAATGTTCTAGGAGGTACGCATATTTTAATGGACTCTTGTTCTTATGGTTTTGATCATTACTCCATTTATTAAAAACAGCAACCCCATACAGATCAGGAGAACCCCAGCCAGGCTGTCCTAAAATGGCTTTTCTGAACTTGTATTGAAAGCACAACTATAAAGCAACCTTTTTATCCAGAAAGGAGCCTAGCACCCAAATTACTCATTCATATTTCCCTATATTCCACCAGAATGAATGAATACACAGTATCTAATGGTTTGTCAAGCACAAGCTAATTCCTCAACCTCTTGCTAGGTTTTAGGTCACAGATAAAACTACTGGTTGTACTAAAAACCCACCATAATTTTGAAAATCTTTTCAAGCTGAGTAGAACTGCTGAATYCAAAATATTAAGTGCTGTCACTTGGGTTAAACAAATCAGATTTAGCCTCTGTTATTCATATTTTCAACCTTACAACTGTATATGGCAAACATGATATATAAGTGAAATATGACCCCAAAAAGAGCCCCTCTTGTTTGATGAATGCTAAACATTACACACATACATAAAAAGGAAAAGCCTAGAACAGAATGAATACAGGCAATAAAGTTACTTGCTTCAAGAACAGAAAAATCTCTATCTTTTACCTCTTGTTTTGCTCAGTTCCAGAGAGGCTGTCCTACAGCAAGTTTTATACTTAAAAGTACTGCCTACATGACAATGTCAGTTAGGAGTGTGAAAAAAAAAATACACCCCTAATCAACATCCTATGCAGGCAAGAATCCTACTAAAGAGAATCCTTCCAGCATAAAAGTCCTCTCAACAGCAAAATTCTGCCCGTTTCAAGAACGTTCTAGAGCTGCACCGATACGCCACCTAAAAACTGCAGGCAACCAACCCATAACCCATGTGTGTGTTTGGGGGCAGCGGGAGGGGGAAAAGCACAACCTCCTTTTATTAGCAAGGCACAAGATTTAGCACTCCACAACAAAATTAGGGGGTTCTGAATGTTAAAACAGACATGCAATACTCGGCTGTATTGCAAAACGGCATTTAACAGCAGTGTATTCTACACAACATCAAATACAAGAGGAATAGAGAATATCTGTGACTAAATAACCTTCCTGAGAAAAAAAATGACCACAGAAATAGCATTTAAAACTAATAAACTTCAAAATAGTTATTTTCTGAAACTATATGTAGCTTTTCAACAACTGCAAGATTTGATTAACACAGCTTACAAAATATCTTAACTATTAATTTACAAATAGTAATTAACAGAACAGACTGCATGTTCATACCCTGTCTAACTACTAATTTACAAATACTAGTGTACCAGAATGATAGATTGGGAGTTTGCTTCTATACTTCTAAAATTAAAGTTACAAATATTAATCATAAAAATCTTCTTTACCTACATGCTTTGGAAACATATACTATTTGTTATGGTTTATTCATGTTGACTTGTTTTCATTCACTCTTAAGGGAGTAAGACTTCAATGAAATAAAGCAACAGAACTTCACCTAACCCTAAGTAAACTTAAAACAAACTCATTTTAGATGCTCTGATAAACACTGCAGTGTTTATCACACAAGTTATTTAAACTGTTACTGCTTCCTACTGTTTAAAATGAGCTTACTTAATTTACTATGGACACTGTATACATGAAAATTTTCTTCTGATAAATACTACAGTGTAATGTTTTTCAAAGTTGCTACCAGTAGTTAATTTTCAATTACATTGTCTCTGAAAGAACTAAAAGAAAAGTGAGAGCATCTAAAAATATAAAAAGGTAGATCCCTGACGGCCCAAGTAACACAAGTACCTTCTTCAGTTCCAGAAGTTTTGAGTAAGTCTAAAACAAAATGGATGTGACAATTTCAATTTCTTCCTTCCAGTTTCAATAAATTAAAGGTCAGACCCATAAAAGCTCTATGCATGTGGAGGAGGACATATGTATTTTTTTCTGTATATGTAGATAATTAAAAATATTTTCAAKACAAAGAGGGAAAGTTTCCAGCCAGATGAAACGCACAAACACAGAGGGAGGAGACTCAACAAATATTGCACAACAGCTCCCCTGAAACTGAGCATCCAACTAAATGCCAAACAGACGAGTAGCCCTGCATAAACACATGAATGAAAGTCCAGATGGAAGCATGACAAGTCTCCATGTCAAGCATATTACATAAGCACATAAAAAAATATGTCTTATATTTATTAGAATAAGTCTCTTCCCCAAGTTGTTGGACTATTAACTCTGGATACAGCCAGTTCTTAAGTGTTACAAAATCTCCTGGAAATAAAGGAATATTCCTCACAACCACACTCTCAAAAGCTACAGGTAACATTAAGTAATTAAAAAGAAGAAAAAAAAACCCTCAAAGCTAATTTAAACACACATTTTTAGATCACAAAATTTCCAGTTAACATATACAGCATTAGGAAGAGACCAATTTTCAGCTATACACAGAACTTCTAACAAAATYATCAAGTTAATTTAAAAAAGAAATAGGAAATATATATTATCTTAGAAGTGTCTCATTTTGCTTAATACAGTGTAATAGATTTTCAATAACAGCATCACCTGCACCATTCAACCAATCAGTTTAAAATCAAACCTGCATCAATGCTTGTGCAATACTTCCTAATAGTGCTAAGAAAGGAGTAAGTCAATGAACCAGTATCAGTGTACTCAAAGTGACAAAAGCTAATTATGTATAATGGAATAACTTATGAAAGTCTTCCTTTCAAATTACATCATTGCTTTGATATAGCACACACACAGCAGCAAGCATCCAATGTTTTATGACAATGTCCTAATTAGGAGTTGGGAATGTTTGGCCATGTGACTCGAATGCCTGAAACTCAGTCATAAGAATCAAAGCCAAAGAATCAAAGTCATTTATAGCCTGTACTATTTGTTTGTAATTTTTGATAGCACAAAAACTAACTGTATTCTACTGACTTTTAAAACCTCTGCTCTAGAGTACTGAACTGTATTGTATACTTGCAGACCCCTAGTTTTTTCAAGTCACAGAAAGGCCTGTGTGCTTCAATTTTACATGTCCTAAAAATAGCTTTGTTTATCTTCCAATGACATCTTAGGAGCAGTTGACAGGTCCAAAACCATCTCAGAGAAAGCACATTTTTCTTATATTCCCTACAAAAATAACTGCAACTACTCAAATACTCTTAATAGTAGTACAGTGTGAAAATCTATAATGATAAACTACAAGACTATTACTATAAAGAAACTAAGATTTGTTTTGTTTACATGAGAGTATTTTTTAGGAAATTCTTAAAAGAGAACAGTGTGTAAGAAAAGACATACATTCAGGTATATGTCACTCTTCTCAAAAAATCAGATAAGCCCCTCAAGTTTCTGATCACTTTTCCTACCACTTACAGAAAGTTATTGAATCAGTAAATGACCTTCTACAGCAGAAGGTCCAGAGTTCAATTTTCAATGCACAATTTCAGAGAAAAATAGATGACAGCACGTACATGCATAATTAAATATTAATTATACTGTGTAGATTCATCCCCAAGTCAATACTTCATAGAGTATAAGCACTCCATTTCACAGATGAGGAAACTTATGGTAGAAGGCAGAAGGTTTTGCCCAGTGCAAAAGTGAGAAACAAGACACAATTCTGAAGCTCTATGCAACACCATCTCTCCTTCTATTTATCAGCTTATTTCATTTTCTAGTCATTACACATTCAGCGTATTTCCACAGCAAACATCTAAGTTTCACCTTAATTCT
Source organism: Rhea americana (assembly GCF_003343005.1). Taxonomy (NCBI): domain Eukaryota; kingdom Metazoa; phylum Chordata; class Aves; order Rheiformes; family Rheidae; genus Rhea; species Rhea americana. Next base: position 2,737,885 of record NW_028186912.1, read on the forward strand.
GTCACCATGTTTCAAAGCATATAAAGTGTTTGTATCCCGTATCTTACAAAATACTACAGTAACAGTTCTGAACAGTAACCCATTCTGAAAGGTTGACCAAAACAGACAAACCAAATGACTCAAAATGCATGAACTCGTATTAAGTCTGGTTCCCAGGCCCTACAGAAACTCACTACTTTCAGACATAAAACCCACCATATTTAAACAACACAGTTATTCTTGGAAGATATTYACCCACATCACAAAGTAGCAGCAATCCCCATTCCTTTTGATTTTACTTCTAAACAAAAGAAAACCCTGTCCATGGTATTGCAAATGTTTCTTTGACAATTTTTCAAGTTTCTGACCTTGTCTAGTGTCTTTGTCATAACTGCAAGGCAAGCAAGATGAGTACGCTTGTTTTTCTACTTTAAGAAATTTTTGGAGGTAGATGATTTGTACTAACAGAAGAAAACCTCCTTCTCTTGGCACTCACTGCCAAACCCACGTTAGGAGACTTCCAAACTAGCTATATGGCAGAGGCTTTGTAGAGCAGTAATGGAGAATGGGAGGGAGGTTTGAGTATGTCTACTATCTCATATTTACTGGTAGCATTTACAAAGACACAGACAGTGCAACCGAACACGTGGGAATGGCCGACTACCTTTACTGATCTAACAGCATTACTGACTTATTACCAGCATAAAACACAGTTGATCAGACAAACAGCTAAAGGAACGTATTAAAGTTTTATTAAACAACACATTTCATTTGCAAAATATTTGATTTCACTTTAGATAGCTAATTAACAACTGTTACTTTACTTTATTCCTAGTAGGAGAKATTAACTTTTTGAAAGTGTAAATTTTTATATTAAAATAATTTATTGTTTTACAACAGATTTAAAAAAACTTGACACGAGTTTAATAACTCTCTCCAACAGAGAAGCTTCAAATTAAACAGATTCATATGATGAGACAGCAAAACTAATATTTTGTTTCACTGAATTTTAATATTCCATCTAAAAGAGGAGTTAAAATAAAGAGTCAAAGTTAAAYGTATGGCTGCCAACAAAAGACAAAACCAGGCTTGCACTATGGTTTATTTTTAAGACTAATATACTGTATGTGAAATTAGTTTTCTCTAAACACTGAGAACATGCTGTTTAAGTACAAAAAGCAGACATCTAAAATATTTTCTCCTCTTCCTATTTATGTCTTGTCAAATAGGCACTTTTACATTTTCCTTGCTAACTGGTAGAGCCACATACTAAAAACCAAACGTGCAGTAAAGTAATTGAGCTGCAAAATGCCTGATGATTACAAGAACACTTATTTTAATGTTTCAGTCCAGACCCATCTGCAATGAATACAAGCGTTAATTCATGTGAGACTGAATAAGAATTCAACTTCATATTTTAAGCTTTTCTCCATAGAAGCGTATCTATCTATTCATTCAAAAAACGCTTCTCTACAAAGGCGACTGACAAATTACGTTTCTACAGCAGGCTGGAAGGTGTTTGTTGTCTCCCTGGCCGGCTGCAGCTCGGCTGTACCTTCCGACACGCAGACGGCCGTGAGTCTCGGGTACAGCGGGATGAGCTCTGCAGCGCAGCTCTGCGTGCGCGCGCTACACGCGCAGCACAGCACGGTCCGAGCTGCTTCCCCCGAACAACCGCATTGTTCGGGAGGCTTACGGAAGGGAGGCCAGGCTCCAGGCGAAGCCACGCTCAACGAGACCCCCCCAGCAAAGCGTCGCCGGTTCGTGGCCGCCCCGGCCCTCGACACCCTCCTCCTCCTCCTCC
>NW_028186912.1:2740307-2806856 GCF_003343005.1 Rhea americana
GCCGCTCCTGCGCAGGCGCCTCGCGCTCCTCCCCCCGCCGGGCGCTGGAGCGGAGGGCGCATGCGCGCAGCGCGCGGTGCCGGCGCCACAGCTGGCGCGCGGCCGCGGTGCGGCCGTTGGGCCCCTCACCTGGCCGGGGGGCGGAGGGGAGGGCGCGCGGCGCAGCCGTTGGTGCCGCCCCTCCTCCGCCACGCCGGGACCACGGCGGTAGGTTAGGTGCGGCGGGGAAGGCAGCGGAGTCAAGGCAGACCCGAATTCAGGTCTGCTTTGCCATCCCTGGAGCTCTGGAATACACCTGAGCAGAAGACGGAAGCGCAGCTTGGCTCTTTGCCTAAGGCCACACCTCGACAGCACGAGGACACTTGTGAGCCTACTAGATCCTGTAATGTCTGTACACTCAACATACAAGGCCTTTGTGTAGTTTCTAGGTATTAAAAGAATAACTACTGTGGGTTCATCGTACCTGGAGAAACCTCTTCTGTCTGTCTTCCCTTTTGTAAAAATACTCCATTGTGAAAGGAGCAGCTAGCGAATGGTTTGAGGGTGGAAAAACACTTCTCCAAAAGCACACACAAGCTGGTAATTGCAGTCCACAACAAATTCACTTTTCAGAAGTGAAGAAAGCCTAATCTATGAAAATAGAAACATATACTTACAGAAGACAGCTTCAGGAGAAAACGATGAATTAACCTGTACAAAAGAGTACTTCACACAGCTGTTGCCAAGGGGAAGGAAAAAGGAAAACAATCACCTAACAGTTTAGAAATGCTAAAATTCAATTTCATTGGGTTACTTCACTCCTCTAGATTCTCATGGATCTAAAGGCCTTCAGGCAATTCACCTTGCCTATGCTTCTTGCCTCCTGGCCCAGAGACTCAAACGTGACAAAGGCCAAAAGCAATGTGAATGTCCACATGCTTACTGCCTACCAACATTCATTACGCATTTTTACTGAAACTGTTCAGTCTTCTAGCATAGCCTATATTCTTGCACTCCTTTGTCACAGATATAACTAGCCAGACTATCTGCAGTCAAACAGTAAGCTTGCTCAAGAGCCAATATATCTCGAATAGGCTTCTCCTTGCAACATTGGACTATTGCACATTTGCAGAAAAATAAATAACTTGTCTATTTAATGACTACGTTAAATACGGTTGGCATCAATAGTTCATCACTATTTCACTATTAGGACAAGAACAGGCAGACTCAAAAATCTGAGTAAAATCCCCTCTAAAGAATTCAGTAAATCACTGAAGATTGAATATACTGAAATCTAGAATACATACAACTTCTGTCACATAGAACAGATTTATGCTCTGCAACAGTAATAAGCATTTTTCTAGCATGGTAGCAGACGATCCTTCAACGCAGTTGATGCCTAGGATCATTGTAAATTACTAGGCATCTTAGCATAGATTACTATCCCAAGTACTTGCTTTCACAAGATTTGACAGTTTTGGTGGCAGGCTCCTAAAAAGTTTTGTTTTATCCATAATACATTCTTACCAAGAGTCTAGAGAAACTATTTCAAGCCTTCACTTTATTCAATAACAGTTCAGTTTCCAGCCCCTTCATTTCTTTCCTGGACATTATTAGCCAGCAGAGAGCCTGTCAATTGTTGAACCAGCATACAGTAATAATTCACCACATCTTCAGCTCTGTCTATGCCTGGAGTGCTGCTCTTTAGTAAGAATACTTCAGGGCAGGCTCAGCACCACTGGTGTCTGGGACCCAGAAGAGTTCTGACTCTACCCCTAATGAGAAGATTCACTGTCCAAAACAGTAGTTAGGTTTTCAGTATCAGCTACAAACAGAAGACCAGATCTAAGCAATGATCTGGCAAACCTATGCAAACAGTGATAAATGCTTTATCCAAACTTCTATACCTATGATTTTGTCAGCATAAAGCTTTATCCAAGGTACAAAGGATAAGCAGCTGGTAATTCATATCTGATGATCAAGGTTCTTCCTTTGCCCTCAGAGAAACCCTACCAATTCTGGTGTGAAAATCTCCCCTCTCCATTTCCTGCCTGAGAGCATAAAGGCCAAAGGATATCAGCATTAAGACACTACGTAAAGTATATAGCAAGACATTCAAGTCACATCTTGTCATTTATCTTTAAGAGAGTACATATGAAAAAATCCCAGATGAGGACAGTCCTATTATACACACTTCTCCATTGGAGACTGGACTAGGTAACAAAACCCTGGTTTACTGATTACCTTGCTTTATGTGCTGCTGGATATTATGTAATGAGTATGACTGAAAAATTAGTCCGCATGCTATGGCAGTGCCATGCCAACAGACAGTCAGTTTAGTAAACGCCCTCCTACAAGTTTTTAAGTCATGCTCCTTACTTAATAGCAGATACTAGCAGATATCAGACATCACTATCTTGCATTTGAAGTTAAAATTCAAAATAGAGAAGCACACAGTGAGGAGGGATTCTATGTGCCATGGCAATATGCAGTAAGTTTATTAAGGTCCTGCTATAAAATAATAGATACAACTCATATGAGCTGACACTCACATGAGATCTTGAGTTTGTAACAGTGACCAGCTAAATACAATAGTAAAAAGTAGTGATTGACTCTCAGTTATACTTCATACACAAATTGTTAGAAATATTAGGAAAGGAACAAAGAGCCTAATTAATCCAGCATCTAAAACCTGTGCACCTGTACTGTGAATACTGTGCACATAGTAGTAACTGGTATCCCCTTCTCTTCCTCNAAAAAAAAAAAAAAAAAAAAAAAAAAAAAAAAAAAAAAAAGGCAAAAGAAAATGAAAAAGCAAAAAGATTCATATAAAAAGGAAGAAAAAATAATCCAAGATATGAGACAGTTCCCACACAAAGAACCACCAAATACACTATAATTCTTCAGGCTACAACAAAGATGACTAAAAGAATAGAAAAAGATCGTTAAGAAATCCTTAAGAAATGCACTATTAAATACAAAGGCAACATCACTTGTTCTGGAAGACCTAATCAGCAAATCAGTGGTGTGTGAGAATACTCTGCAAACATATCATTGATAGTACTTTCATCTGTTTTTTTTCCCTCTTCACTTGGCAGTTGCCAAGGGTTAGGACAGGCTGGGTTAGGTAGACTCTTGCTTTGTCCCAGCACTATTGTTCTTTTTTCCTTTATAGTGTAACCAGGTAGACAGAGAGGAAAGTTATTGATAGTTACAACTACTGAGCAAGTCGTGTATAATCAACAGATATTCCCACTGCATATTAATAGCAACTTTCATGCAAAAACTATCAAGTGATTTTTTGGATTGCTAACTTTCTAGTAGAGAATTAAAAGACAATTCCTCTCCCATTTTTGCCATCTACATGTTAGATAAGGTTAAAGAATGGTAACAATACACCTCATTGTATAAATGAACTGAAGAGACTTCTAATCAAGAACAGTTACATTTCGTGAATGCAATTGTCATTTTTGAAAAACGCCATTTGGTATTAATGTAGGTCATATGTATGTGAAAGGGAGCATTTAGCTCAGAGCTCCCCCCTCTGAAAAGCATCCCTAGTTCTGCACTTTGCTCTCGCTATCTGAGTTTACTCTCCTCCACTCCTCACTATTTCCAACTTCTAATTTTGTTCAGGTTAGTTAACACAAATTTATTTTCAACAATCAGTCCTTTTAAATGATGCAGATTATCTGAGATATGGAGTCATATACACTGAAGTGTTAAGAGTCATATACACTGAAGTGTTAAGAGAATTTGTTGAACAAGAAACTGAAGGTACAGTGTATATAGACTACAGACATTAATATCATGAAAAAATTAAGATCATAGACTGTCCTTTACCTATGGAAGCTAAGTTAACTTGTCCTACGCCTAAAACCATTCAATTTGAAAATAAATTATGGCATTTAGGTAAAATAATTGCAACACATGAATCTATAACTTGACATATGACTCTACAACTGAATAAACTAACATTTTAAAATAATGAAAAAGAATAATGATAAGAAAGAATCTAAAAATCTGAATTTGATAATTACTGTATTTATTTAGTATCATAAAGAACTGTCAAATAGCCTGTAGATGGTTAAAGCTCTTTATAGATTAGGAATGGCTAAAAAACTGATTAAGATAAAATGCATAATTTAACACTACAGTTCATTTTTAAGGGAGCCTGAAGAAACAGATGAAGTTGGAGCTATTTTATCCTTTTCAAATATATACCAGGTTGAGAATACACCCTTCAGGTTACATTTTCTTCACTGTCCTTGTTTAAAATAAATAAATAAAATACCACTGAAAAAATTCTGATAAACAGGAACTTATACTGCTAATTCGGGTAGCGATTCCTTAAGACGAGCACCAGAGTTAAAATCTAAGAAGCCAGAACTTGGGCTTACTGCTGTGGTGGACAGAAGGTGGAGAAGTGGAAAAGGGGGAGTGGATTGCTAGGAATGTCTCTTTCAAGAGCTTTTTAACTTTGGTAAGTACTACCAGATTATGTTATAGAATGATTTCAAAAACATCAGGATGTTCTAGGCAAACAGTTGTACCTGAAGACCCCAGGAGTTTAATAATTCACTTGCAGATGACCAACATACTTTCATGACTGGAGACTTACTGCAGTCTTGTTTTTTTCTAGAAAATTTGTAATGAAATCCCATAGCCAAAAGTTACAGCTAGAGGAAGGAGGTGTGTACACACAAGATCAGTCCAGGATTAAGAGTTAAAAAAGTTAATGAATACAGCTGGCTTGAAATAATGTATTGAAAGCATATTAGGACCTTTTAAGGTCTTTTTAGGAGAGGCTAGGCCTTTTCTGAAAGATACACTCAAGTTGAAATTACGGGCTGATGAGAGATCACTGGTGAGACGATGACCCATGTTACACTTCTGGGTAGGATGGCATTTCTAATAGGCTTAAGACGAAAAGAAGTGTGTGTGTGTGTGTGTGTGTGTGTGTGTGTGTGTGTGTGTGTGTGCGCGCGCGCGCGCGCGCGTGGGGCGAAGCAACCAAGCAAGCAGAAGTATTTGTGTAAAGTGCATGCATACAGTCATACACAGCCACATTTATCACAGTAAGAAAACAGCTCAACTTTTTTTAACCTTGTGTAATACCTTACCTGAATTCTTTTGAAACTACTAATAATGCAGTACATTCCGTGGAAGCGCTAGCTTACAAGTCTTAGCTGCATTGTTTCCAACGTCCCTGGACTGATGTGCTCCATTAGGTTTGCATCAGCTCATTCACTGTGTACCTAAACGCACACTTCTATTGATCTAGTCACCAAACTTAATCACAACCTACTTGTTACTTGAATTAATTATGAACCCAGCAGCATTGTTTTGGAGTGAGTCACTTGGTGCCGATACTCCACCTTCATTACTCCTCTGCTCTGTTGCTGCCAAAAGCATGCTTCATCAAATCAATTTTAAAACCAAATTAAATGGAAGCACTAGAAAGTGTCAGTTAACATTTAGTAGCTACAAACTACAATAGCTTAATAGGTGTAAATTTAATTTTGAATCTTTCTAGTCACACTTCAGCCCTGCATGAACAATTCTGGATTATTTCTAACATATTTAGTAAATACATTACTACAGATGTGCTCAATTTCTCACTTATACGCTATGTAAGGTGTGGCAATAACATGAACTATTATGCTGCAATGCTATCAAGTACAGATTCAATGGTTAGCTAAATTTACATTACTAACATATTAAAACCTTTGATACTGCACATGTAACATTTTAGATATGTATTTCAAAATACAACCATGAGTTTGAACCAGATTGCTATTGGCACTCAATTAAAAAAAAAACTCAAATGAAAAARCAATTTGTGTGTTTAAAGGATTAGCATTTCAATTAAACGAAGCGTAAGAAATAAATCTCAAGTGTTTAGAAGAGCAAGCTCCGATTGTATAACTTCACTTAATACTCAAGTACCCCACAGCACCCAGCACACAAGAAAGATGTGATAACTAGATCCCATAGATCTTCCAGTCCAACCTGGACATAATACACAACAGAAATGGAAGCTTGCAGTAGAACAGTCTGGAGCTACACTAATAAGATTACCTGGCATCTCAAGGAAAGTATTCTTAATTCAGTGTACTGGAATAAACAGTGCTTGTGTTTTAACTAACCCAAATATAGCTCATTTTATTACTGTGCCAACAGAGAACAAGTATGAAGGCTTGGGAATGACTTTTACAAAAGATGGTAATGAAGTAACCATAATGAAAGAGATTAGTACAGACAGTTTTTAGCTGTCTAGGTTATAAAAATAAAAATACATGAATAAAAACTAAACAAACACCGGAAATTCTGTAAGAGACATAATTTGGACACAGGATGGCTAAATAGGTGTTGGAGTATAAGTTAGAAATTTGAGCAATGGGATGAATAAGATAGGCAGTGAGTGGGCTGCATTTGGGAGGAAGTTATGCTGTGTAAAAATAATTCTGACCTTTGATTCATCACATCCATAGATGCACTTATCCTGGCTTACTGTGTCAAATTTCTAACCTGAAGAGTTAGAAGATGTGAAGTTAATAGCATCAATCATCACTTTGATAAAATCTTAAAGATTAAATACTGATGAAAATGAGCAGATACTTGTACTGGCAAAGATTTAGAGGACCTCCTCTCCCTAAACACACCAAGTAACATGCTGTTACTTCTGCCATCTTGAAGTTAGACAATCATTATTCCTATTCCTTATATATATATATATATATATATATATATATATATATATATATATATATAAAAGGAATAAAAGTAGTCAAGAGACTTGCAGTTCTTAATTAAGCAAACAGAGCTCTGAGGCGTTCCAGTAGGCAGTTATTCACTTTTCTCCTGTAATTCTCAACCCTCTTTTAAACACTGTTGTTTTACGAACCGAGACAGTCGCACAGCCGAGTGTTTGCCACAACCCACCCCTGTGGTGCAAGGTTCCAGCTACCCTTCATCTGGCTTTGGTCCAAGACAGGCAACAGTTTTGGTGTGCAAAGCCTTCAATAAGGAAGAGGGGGATAAGCAAAACTAAATTAGCTACATCTTCCTATGGAAGATTACTGGAGGAAACGAGTGATCTCACTTATCTTGCTCCTTCTTATGCTAAGGTATGTAAAGAATTAAGAGAAAATGGCCACTGAAATTCTTACTCTGTCATGAGATTCATCTGCTCTTCCAAAATTATTTTCAACAGTAGAAGATACATGTTTTTGCAGGCCTGGGATTAGTTTGCATAGGGGCTCCAAAATGTTTATTTGAATAAATACATTTCAGAATAAAAAGATGAATATGCAGCAAAATGACCAGTATGTGCAAGATGATTGAAATTTTCTTTTGAGATATGGTCCATTTAAAGAGAGGCAACAAAATACAGCTTGTGCCAACATGCAATTCTGAGAAGAAAAACAGCACCTCTGAATTCAGTTGTTAACAGTGCTGTTTTTTTTTTCCTTTTTTCTTTTTAGGTAAGTTTCTTTTTCAGTTCTTCATTGTGTCATTTCACTATGTTTTGCGTTTTTAAACTATGGAACACTTATTTTAAAGCAGTACTTTCCATACCACAATCAAAAGAGGTCTTCTGAACCAGCAAGCTATAGAATCTCCTAAACAAGTCAGTATGAATGTAAATCCAAGAGACAGTTTGAGAAAACTGCTGATTTACGAGGTTATACATATCGGGCACTCCTTGACACTTGTTTCAAGGAAGGCAACTGGTAGACTACATTGCTCCTCCTTGGGTGCAGTACCTTAATCAGTCATAGAAAGGAAGTTCTATTTGGTATTTGCACTAAATGCTGGGAGAAAGGTGAAAGAAGTAATGAAAAAAAATTAAATTGCTCTAGTGATGATAAYACTGCAATTGCTAAGCATTCAAATTAATCTGGATATTGTAAACACAGAAGACATTAAGTTCCCCTGTATGTTCAGTTGTGAAAATCTGACTACTCATTTTGCCAAAGGGTGAAAGAAAAAAAAGAATGAGACAACCATCAGCAAAATACTTTGCCCCTTTTTATTTCCATGTTTTAATTAAAAATTAAGATTTGCCAAAAGTGATTTGTATCTGAAAGTACAAAATAGTATGATACCTCAAGTTTTCACTTCTGTGATTCAAATTCAAGCCTGGCCAAAAAAAATCGGTATCACAAAGAAAAAAGAAAATGAAGATCTGTATTATTTAAGAAGGAATTCCCTATATGTTATCACTTATACATATATGCTTTAGTAAATGTGCAGTGTAATAGCATCTTTGTATTTCTTAGAAGCAGTCTGCTGTGGAGCAAAAAAGTGATTTTAAGTCTGCTAATACTCAGTTAATACTTGGCTGCCTTTTGGGATGCTTCTATTGGTATATATTGTTCATTTTATATAAAATATGAGAAAATACCTCTGAAACGAATACATAAGTAGTATGTTTCATTGCGAGTCATTCTGTAATAACAAAAGCTATCAACACAAATTCTGTGAGAATTTCACACACCTAGGAACTCTTTTTCATGCATACAGTATACCCGTGGAAATCCTTTACTTCTTAATTGAATTCTTTAAATCATATATGAAAGACACTTTTCTAAAGGAACAGCATGACCTGTGTTGAAAGTAAGGACAATCCTTTGCACTGCTGCAATCTGACCTCAAACCTAGCAATAAAATTCATTCCATTTATTCAAGATGATAGTCCTTAGTCTGCTCATCTCCTGCTTGTACACACATGCAGTAATTAACCCCAGACTCAAAATTAGAGGCCACAGCTAAAGGTCAGGCTCTGTGTCTATCAAGACAGCTATTCCCTACAGGTCTCCTGCTGACACTCCATCACTGCTCTTGTTCCCACAACAAGGGGGCATGGTCAGGGCTATCTGAACAAAAACCCACCACCACACACCCTCACCAAGTCACAGAGGCATTCATAGCCAAGAGAAATCAATCTCTATAATCAACCTGGTCCCTACAGATCCCCCTTACAGGTATTCCATGGCTTTCTCCTTTTAGGGCCAGAAACCAAAGTTATTTAAGTAGACTTTCAGCTGAATTTGCAGCAACTAAGTTCTACTATAAATTTTATTAAGTTTACTTAGCAATCATACAAAAGCATGATGATGCAGGTTGCTAAATTTAATCACTACATTATACAGGCAATCTTTACTAGACATGTGTAATTGTCTAAATGTAATTGACCAACTGTTAAATATTGAAAGCGAACACAAAATGTTCGAATCAGCTATGTAGATTTTGTCCAGAGAGCTACCATTGTTAGTTTTATACTTTCACATCACAGAACCCTGTAACAACAAGTTATGTAAGTGGAAAAACAGATCTTTAAATAGCTTGCATTAGTACAGTTCTATAAAAGCTATATAAATTACATTAAGAGCACAAGATTTGGTTCCAAGCCTTGATTAGTTCGTTTATTTTACTTTACTCCTACTTTTTATTCAGAATATTGGTAATACAAATACTGAGAATGATTCTTCCCCCCATCCCGCTTTTGGTCACACTCAGCAAGCATCAGCTGTTTCAAACAAAATTCAGTCAGCATACCATTTCTGGGTAATGAAGCTGGGTAAATGGTCCCAAGCAGCATGAACCATCTAAACTGAATTAACATTCACTTACCCAAAGATCATTTTCTTTCAAGGAAAAAGAAAACCCTTCTTGTTTAAAAATTCTAAGTAGACTCCAGAACTTACATATATGAACCAGAAGAGTGCACTACTGAGTCAGGTAAAACAGATAAAACTGAACATGAGGCTTCTATCTTTCATTAAAAACTGGAGTGCAGTATCTATATTTAAACAACTTTATTAACATAGTCAAGCAGTGATTAACATTCACATCTATTATGTCACATCATACAAATGTAAATACAAAATTACTACAGTACAATATATATTCTCTGCATGATCCAAAATATTTGGTGGCCCCAAAAACTCTTTAAAATTCAGCAGCTTATCAAAAATTAAAACCATATTCTATTTAAAATGAAGTTCTGTTAGCACATAGGCAGACTTCAAGAAATATCACTCAATTTAGTACAGTTTGAGAGGTTGCAGGAGGATATGTTTGAAGGAAACATTCCAACATTGTGGCAGATACAGAAACATCAGATTTAAAGCTTTCAAGCAAAACTCATACAACCTAAGTTGTCAGCAGAAAGATCCAGTCATTTCTCATTTTAAACTATTTTATATACTGCATCTAATTTAAAATTTTAGAAGTGTTCAGTAAGTCAGACAACATACAATGAATCTACCTATTTCTTCTCAAGAAAAAAGACAACATTACATTGGCAAATTCAACAGCCAAAAAAACCTGATTACACCAATCTTTTTTCCCCAATCACTGTTCCCACATAAATCCCCCAGGCCTTCTCAGTTTTGTTGCTCACCCAAAGCAAACAGATACCTAAGGTGAAAGTAGTACAACAGAACAAGTTTCTAGGAAAATGACACTATTCTAGAGCGCTGAATTGAAATATGGATTTGGCTTATTTAAAAGTATACTGTAATCCATACAGGGATTCATCTTTTACAGAGTCATTTTAATTTCCCTCACATAAATACATTCAAGTGAGTAAGTATCCTTATTATTTTAGCAGAATATACTCTGTAAGGCAAGCAAAAAGAGTACCCACCTCAGAGTTTCCCATTTAAAATAATCTAACTGGCTTGCTCCAACAATTAAGTGCAAAGAACAAGCATCAGTGGCAGAAAAAAAAAAAAACAAAAACAAAAACAACAACTTCTATTGGAGAAGAACACCTAGTAGACTGATGGATGCGAGTCATCCTGGAGAATGCATAGGCGAGTGAAATATACAGCTACTGATCAAGCTTTACTTACTCAAAATGAGGTTACTGGAAATATGCAATATATAACAAATACATATGCAAACTATATCAGTGTCTATCTGAGATAACTGCCAGATGTTTTATAATTTACAGCAGTCATTTCACTGTAGAGCCTAACCTTTATCTAAGATAAAAAGTTACTCTTTAGATCCTACATAGAAGTTTTATGCATCTATCACCCTCGTGAAAGAAACAGTATTGAAGCAATTAGTGTTAAGTTGCAACTTCTTTCCTTGATGAAATCTGAAATAAAAGATTTTCAAAATAATATTGCATTTAAAGCATTTTTTAAAAGTATTTTAGTTGTTTTTTGAATATGGATGCATTCTCCTCAAGGGAAGAAAGGTTTTGCACCTGTATCTATTAATACATTCAATATGAATAAAATAGGTGAAGCAAAAGTCATTATTGTCCCACAGTAGAAGTTTAAATTAGAGTAAATTTAAGACAGAGGAGCTGCCTAATATGAAATACATAAACTGATATAATTAAGACACATTTTTATAAGCATGTGTTCTGAACAAAAAGGGTACAAGAGTATTCACCTGAGATAAAGCTAGTATTTGAATATTTTTTTAAATCTAAGTAGCAATGAGTTTCGCTTGAGGAAAGCCACTTGAAGTTCTAAAATATACATTTTTCTATTATACAATATATGCAGTTTAAGTAGTTAAGATTGATGCTAACATAAAATTTCTAACCAAAAAGAAAAAAAAAAGAAAAGTCACAGTGAGTATCATATTGTTAGTTACAAAACTTACGCTACTTCATAACTTCTAAAAATCATAATGGTTATAAATTTTAAACCCACTCTTCTAAAAGTGATCTCTTGAGTACAACCTTTAAGTAGCAATAATCTAAAGCATAAGAATTAGCTTATTACTATTTTAATATATACACATTCACTGATTTAGAAAATAATCAAGCTTTGGAAAAAAACTTACAAAACTTATTATTTTTGCTTGCACTGGTTAAAATAATGAACTAGTCTAACTTTTTTCCCCTAAATTAAAAGAGCTGTTTCCTGAACGTGTAATGAAAGAAACTGTAGTATTGAATGTCACTTAGGACTAATTTAACTGCAATTTAGAATTGCCAAAAAGATGCATTTATAAGGATTTTAAATACACTTTCTGTTACCAACTTAGGTTGATCAGCAGCTTTTGTTCACTCTCAGAATCCTTCAAAAAGGGAAACTCAAAACAGGAGAAAAGGCATATATAAAAAACAGTAAACACTGACCTCCTGAGGTTCCTACAACAAAAATATTCAAGTAGAAAATCTACGCCATTACTTAGCAGCGGCTATTTCTGTAGTTTAGCACACTAACAGCACTTTATTCAGTGTGTAAGGAGCAAATGAAGTAAGCCGTGCTTTTAGCATGCCAAGAGGCAGAAACACTGGAATGTAACAAAGACAAACTCACAATTCTACCAGTATAAACATTCAGTCAACATTCAAGAACTGTCAAGACTACACCACAAGAATTAAGATGCTTTTTATATATCCCATGATGCAATAATTTGAATCATAACTGTTAATGCTGATTCAGAACTTTTCTTACCTCTAAATGGCTTCTGCAAATCGCTGCACTATTCTATGAATCGAAAATAAGGTTTACTAGCTTCAAAGTGTGCCATGAAAGAACTTATTGATATAAAAGACTATTCTGTCAGTACTAACTCTGCCTTAATCATTTCCTTGCTGTTATACCAGAGCAGTTCAGAAATACCTATTAAAAATATGTCTGTACAAAAACGGCATCGTAAGCTAATCTAAGATGAGGTGGAGTGGTTTTTATTCTTTTTGGTTAAATGGACTTTCTGAAACTTTAGAGAGTTTAACTAAACTCAGATTCTAGCTGTAATGCTACAGTATTATTCAGGTAGGCTTTCCATTTTATGGATGTTTACTGTCACTTCCTTCTGAAACTCTTCTCTAATGCTTAACAAGCTCAATTTTAAAGTTCAGGTCTAAAATAATATCCTACCTTGCTAAAATCTGAAGTTCTTTTTTCCTTTCAGAATTTGGGTTTAAAGTGTTTTGAGTGATCAAAACTATTATTTACTTCAGAGTTATTAGTTAAGAAGCAATTTTATATTTGCTACCAAAGCAATATAATTTGAGAGTAAGTTATCACATGCCATTTTGACCAAATTGAATAAATACTATGTACTAGCATTACTGAATGTACTGCATACAGTACATGTCCAAACTATTTTCAGGCATAGTCATTCAAATTTGCAAAGCAAAAAAAAAAAAAAAAAAAAAAGGTGATGGTGTGTGTGTGGGGGAAACATGTAAAAATATGTGCATGCTATCATGCATAAAAAAACCCCCAAATCTTTAAACAGCATTTATAAATTCACACTCACACAGTTCAAACTTCAGTGCAATGGCTAAATCATTCAACACTCAAAGAAGAGAACCATGCAAAGAAGAGTAAGTTCTTAAAAAACAAAAAATACATGTTATCCAGTATCCATTCTGCAATGCAAAGGTGAGAAACTAAAACTATAAAAAGGCGGTTATGGCTTAATTTTGTTTTGCAGATTAATTATGCAGCACTTGAAAAATGGAAAGGTGTGGCTTCACCTCTGACCAGCAGAGTTAAAAAAAATCTCTCCATTTTCCTTTATCATCATGGGATACTCTTTAGGCAATCTAAATTAATAAAGACTTGCCACTTTTAGATGGACACAAGATCAAGTGTACCAGTTAGGATTTCACATTCACAGTACATAAGAAAATACACATGGAAGGAAAAGTAAAGGGTTAACTTAACAAGGATTTATTCACAGGAATACATGTAAGTAGAGAAAAAAAACACAACAGAAAGCTAAACAAATGAAATGAAGAGGATCCAAACCAACTTTCACTCCGTAGCTTTAAACTTGCACCCTTGTGCATTTAACTACATCACAAAGGGCCACCAACATGCGCCGATACAGTGTAGATACCCTGCATTACATCCATTAACTTAAACATCTCTTTAAGATCATGCTTTGAACAAAAATAAAGCATAGAAGGTAATATGTTGAGTGGGAATAAACACAAATATAGCAATCATGTCATCAACTTCTACAATTGTCTTACGTGCCAACTAACATTTATGCAGCCTTTAACGGGTCTTACCATGTAACTCATTTTTAGAGGTTCTGATAAAATCACTAGTATATAACCATGCAGAAAGCACATCACACTGACAGCACAGAGGCAAATATTTTGCACAGCTATATCAGCTTTCCACATTGTGCAGGTTACACACAATACAATATCAATCTTATTCTTAACAGATCCTAAAAAGGTATTTCAAGGCCTAATTGTAAGCTACAGTACTTTATATCTATATCCTTAATAAAAATAAATCCACAGAATCTTAGAAAAGGAAATTTAAATGCAGGGCTATATTGAATTGGTAAACTGCAACACAAAACTGGCGCAACATAGGTAAATGTATACCAATTTCACTCTATGTGATGCAAGCATGCTACTTTCCCACTAATTTAAATTACTTCTGATCACTATGAGCCAGAATGCATGCCTGAACCTTAAACTGCACGTTAAGAATAATGCCTTACTCTAGAAATTAAATCTAATGAAGTACAATAATCAAATCATATCCACTACTTTAAATTTTTTTTAAATGTAAAAATTAAGTTGTCAATCTTTCCTTTGAAGTGTCCCTCCCCTTACCCCCAAAACGAAAGGAGTGACTCATTTGGCAGCTTGCAGGTTTCTTCATTTTGTCAAAGGTAACCTTTATTAATTTATGATGGGGTTTCTGTATTGTACACTGCAAGTGCCTGCTCCTAATACAGACACAAGCTGCATTTTAACTGTACTAACTTCATTTGTGTAGTTCTTCATTAACATGCAAATACCTAGGAATCCCATCAAGCAGGATGAAATAATGTAGAAAACCCTTACTTAAAAAAAATAAAAGAAAAAAAGAAAGCCTTTACTGTTTGTGACCCCCATTCTTAGGTTTCCTTTATTGTGCGCAAAATAGTTTTCCTCTTTACGTATCCCTATGGTTCAATTATATGGTTCTTATTTTGGTACAATTCCCCACAATATTCCAGAATGTGCTGTTTTGTGAATAGATTTTTTTGTTTTGTTTTTTTTGTTTTGTTTTTTGTTTTTTTGCTTCTTCACATCCAGTGCAGAGTTGTAATAGGAGACAGATTTCCACCCACAAAGGCTCCAGATGTTAAAACATTTCCCAACATCGACTTAATACAGTGACGGCAACACCTCCCTCCCGCCCCTCCCAGTAGGGTTGGGATTGTACTGTATTCCCTACTGGTTTACCCTTCCCCCCAGTAAAGGGTAACATTTTCCCTGGGTGCAGAGGCTCCCTCATAGTCTCCCAGACTGAAGGACCTGTAAAATGGAGAGATAAAGGTATAGTTAAACCTTACTTTGAAACTTAACCGACAGAGCTGTGCATAAAAAACACCATCACCACCACTTTAAGTAATAGGGGTCAATCTTCAAATTAAAAATAAATTTGTGCCCAGATTTGTCCCTTTAAATTTGTTTTTAAAAAAGACCACATTTATACAAAGTAAAATTATTATTCATGAAACAAGGATGCATGCTTTAAAGCTATACTAACAGTTGCACTGTTGTGGCTAGGCTTAAATTTGAGAAAAAAAGTTCTGAATATTTTAACAAGTCCTCTATATTCTAACCCTTTTTGTCCAAAATTGTGAGATGGTTAAGACATCAAGAACAGATTATGATATGCATGCTTTCCTGACCTAACAATTTCACTTTCAGGCTGATTATTTACAGCTATACTTCCAACCGTATCTTGATACACTACTGTGCATATAGTTCTTACAGTCTCAAAAAAATAAAATCCCCCAGAACAATAATCTCCTCCCCCCAACAACACAGCCAGACAACTGCTATTGCTACAGCTACCACCATTCAGGTATGCTATCATCCTTTTTTTTTCCATATAGGAAGGAAATATATCTGATCCAGTGTACCTGAAAAAAATGTAACCTAGTCAATAGTTATGTTTCATATAATGCAAATTGAGAGGAAGCCTGTTTCACAGCTCTATTTAGTAAAGACGTTTTGTGTGCTTACCTCTAATTATGGGACTGCAGCTACAGTGCATGAGGTTAAACTCCATAGTAAGCTGCAAGGCGCTCTTTTAAGGGAAGAGGAAACTGGTCAGAGAAACGCCTCCAGTTTTCATCCCCAACTTGATTTTTAAATCCATGAAGAATCTATAAATGAGGTATTGGGGAAAGAAGTCAAGACAATCACTAATTGCTGGATTGTACATCTGTCCCTTTAAGTTTTCAAACTTAATATTTATACAGTACTAAGAAACAAAGGGAATTTAGTAAAGTCTTACTTAAAGGAAAAATTCACTTGTGTAAAGCATGTAGAAAACAGCTACCCCAACAAATTAACAGAAAAGCAAATATTTTTATTGGATATGGTCACCTCCGGTCTAGAGATAGGCTATTTAATAATGCTAAACATTTTGCCAACTGACACAGTTTATATGTTAGGATTATTGTATCCACATGTCTTTTTAAAGGTCAAGAAGGAAAAGGCAGAACCACAGCCAGTATTTGCTAAAAATTGGTAGGCATTCATACTGTCACAAATACAAAAGCATCCTATGGGTACCTGTGTTTTTTTTTCCATGGAGCACATACTCAAACCATCACTAATAATGATATGACAGGGTCACCTGTTAACCACAGGTAGGCCCACCTCTCTCCCCCAGCCAAAACAGTCAGATAAGCCAACTACTTAGAATTTAACAAAATCCAAAAATTCTCAGGTTCCACAAAAAGCAAAATACTATTTTAATAATCTTTCAGTACCGTTCTAACAGCAGAGCTTCAGCTACAGTCTTAAGATACCTTGCTTTTATAAAGGGTGTTAATAAATAGATGGTGTGTGTCCGATCTTAACATTGGCAGCAGAAGGCTTTTCTTTCTCTCTCAGCTTTCCTGCTCTCAAACAAAAGAAACATTGGACCCCCCCCCCCACTATCAAGAGAGATTACAAGCTCCAAAGAAGTTTTTTTTCCATTGTTCCTAAAATGTGTATCACTGTTGGAAGGGCTTGAAAAAACCTGTAACTGGAATACGGCAATCATGTATTCAGATGGCACCAACACCCACTCAATTAAGTAACACGCTATCACTTGAAGAAAGATTCAACTCCTTTTTTGCGTAGTAAAACAAAATCAAGCAAAGAGAATATACTGTCAAAAGCAAGTATGTCCTTTTATGCCGGGTGACCAAAGCCCATTGTGTTTAGCTTGAATGTGTTAGATCCCACATGGCTATCTGGGAAGAATGTGAATAACTACTTGCTTCAGTAAGTTAAGCTCATTCTCCTATGTTGAAGGATYAGTGCAGAAACATGCACTGAAACTGCTTGGGGCAATTGACAGAAAATGCCCTGGACTTTAAGACTGCAGGTATTTGTTTTCTTCTACTGATTCCTGAACACTCAGAAATGTGCATTTCTCAAACTTGGTGCTTGTTAGAAGCATCTCAGATAACTGTCTCCTATCTAGACAATTAAATTTCCGTCTTTGCTCCTCAGCATGGCACTCAATTTCTAGCGTCTCTTCTGATCCTCGCACTCAGCTGATCCTCGCACTCAGCATCATTTGAATCATTTGAAAACGCGATACTGACCCATGATCCCAGTAAGTAATTAGAAACATACTCTGTTTTAGCTAAGAGGACTATCATTATATTTTGACATATGTATCTCAGATCCACTTAAGACAAAAGGGGAGCCACACTACTGAACAGTAGTAGCATCTGTGTATGAAACTGAGAAAATCGGCTTTTTTTTTTAAAAAAAAAAAAAAAAAACTCAAGACTAACACGAAGAAACAATATGGCAGTTTCTGGGTGGATTGGTTTTGCTTGTTTATTCTGACACAAGGCAAATTGATCTTTCATCTAAACTCTATTGACAGTCTAGAAACTTATTCTTGGTCTTGGGTGTAAATTTTTCTTTAAGTCTTGCTCTGTTCAGTACTCATCTGAGAAGGATTCCGCAGAGCATTAAGCAATCTCAAAAGCTTATTTTTTGCACAGAAGCAAGACAAATAGATCAGAACAGTACTAAATATTTTTTAGTCATAACTCTATTTTCCCAAAATAGTTATTTTTGTGACAAAGAACAGAACAAACAAAAACCAAACATAAACATACACACATAAAACACCTACAACCAGACAGATTTTTTCTTAAAAAATTTCATTTTAAAGTGTCTTATATGTAGTATAAAAAAACCCAGTTCTTTCAAATATAGTCAAAAAGTAGTAGGCTGGACATTTCAAATAAAATCCCATGCTTTCCAGTACTGTTAAAAAGTTTGGAATAACCTCAGTGCATATAACAAAACATAAAAGTAAAAATAACTTTAGATTTTTATGTAGTTTTATCTTAAAGACTTTGCAAAGAAGCCTCTTAAAACACACATACAGTAAGTGGTAACAGTGGAAAGCAAGCAAGAAACAGAGGATCCAGGAGAGTCAAAGTTACAATATGCTTATCGTAGAAACTTTACCTTACAGAACATGTCTCGAAGATCATCTTTTGGGCTAATCCACGATGCAACAGCATCACAAAAAAAAATAAAGTCCTATAAGATTAAACAATCATACAGGTTAGAAACCTCAATTTATAGGTCTGAAAGCAACGCTTGATGTTCTTTCTATGAACTACACAGGGTCTTTGACCCCAATTCACAACTGCTTTTATTTTATTTACTTTCCAGGCAGTTCAGGTAACAATGGTAAATTATTGTATGTATAGGTATAAGAAATAGTGTTTTAGGTTTTTGGTTAAATAGAACAACAGGTTACAAAACACATCTCCTCTCCCAGAACACACTTGTCTAACCTTAATTCTTAGCACATCAACCAAGTTCAAGAACCAATCATCTTATAACAAGCAACAAACTCAAAACTACATTAGCAACTCTTTCTCACATATCTCCAGCTGTAAAAGAGCTGTTCTATTTCTTCAAGGAGGGTCAGAAGTTTCTGGGACACATAGAATGTTTAACATTCAGGTTCACAATCAAAGGCACCCCAAATCCTTCACTCAGTTCATCAGCTGTCACGCATTATCTCCTACTATACTCTTAAAGAAGTCTTTAATCATTAATCTGGTAATACATATTTTTGGATAGGAACTGAGGATAACTATGGGGAAGGAGAGAATGGATAATGAAAAAGTCCTAAGTTCCTCCTCCTCCTCCCCCTTAAGTTGTGCAGAAGAACAAGTGGACAGCAGAATAGGGCAATGCTAAGTACAGAATTATACATTAGTAAAATGAACTGAAAGTTTTCAGAACAAAATAAAGGTTCAACTCATGCATTTCTGAGAGAGAGATTCCGAGTAAGGGAAGGAGGGAGGAACTATGTGTTTAAGGCAGTCAGCAACTTGCACCATATTCTCCGTATGAAATCCTTGTGATTTCTAAGAGAAATACACCTTGTTTTTTTTCTTTTATAACATACTACACTGGTATAGCTTTACTTCGGAGTTGTGGAGACTAAAAAGTCATATTCTATTCCAGACGTGCAATATATATTTCAAAGAGATGCATCTTTGTTGTCCCACTGACTCTTTAAGAAGTATGTCCAAGGTCCAGTCTTCCCCATCTAAGCTTTAAGAATTAAATGATTTTTTTTGCTCTGTTTCTTTTTAAAGACGTCTAGATTGCATCTGAATTGTACCATTCAATACATAAAATTTTGCCTTATATTTTCCTTACAGATCCTTAACACAAAAATAAAAAAGAAACTAACAGAAATCTCAAAAAATTGTTATTGTTAATCAAAGCTCATTATTTACACTTTCTTTAAAAGACACACAATTTGAATGCAAAACTACTTCTCTTCTACTCTTTTCCTTTCCATAGATAATTACTGAAACAGAAATCCTGATGTATCACTGTATGTATCATTAGCAATATAAACACTCTGGTTTCCTTGACCTCAAAACTAAAGTTACATCACGTATTACAAGGCATCAACATCAAAGTTAATTTTTTAATACTCCATTTACAGCTTTCACTAAATTTCACAAGAATAAAGAAAAAAAAAGTTAAGATCTGTTCAAGTATCTTACTTGGACTACTCCACTGGGGTTGACTGATATCATGGTACATATCCCCCGGAAGGCTGAATCCTTTTCCTCATTGTCCCTTATGTTTCGCAGAGAAGTGCACCTAATAAATTGGAGAGCAAAGCTGTTAACTGAACAACAAAGTAATAAAATCAGCTAGAGTCAGATCTAGATAACAGTATTTGATGGAATAAGTCACACAGATAAGATGATATGAAACACTATTCTGAATGCTTAGGAGATAGAAAAATACTTGTTGTGTACTGTATTTACTAATATTATTTACATTAGGCATGATCTGCAGAATCTTGTTCTCCTGTTGTACTAAATACAGTTACAAAGTGTGACCTGCATTCCATTAAATACAAAAGAAACATGTATCTGAAATATTTACAGAAATTATCATTATTAGAAGCAGAACATATACTACTACCACAGTATGAATTATGTCAGATACCACTTACAGAACAGTTATTTAACTTTTATAGCAGCAAGCAAACTATTTTATACATAACAAGTCTATAAACATATATTCCTTACAGCAATTCAAGCCTCAGACTGAATTTTAAGTAAAGTAATGCACGGTTTAACTTTTACAGTATTTGCATGCATTGTATTATCATTCTGGTGGATTTTAAAATGCTCTTTCATAGTCAAGCTTTTTAACACAGCAAGCATGTGACAATCTTCTCCCATGCATAAATTAGTCGTTAGCCACAACATAAAGAATACATGACGGTGCTACTAAAAACTCACAAACCTGATAGGACAAGATTAGTCACATGGTTGGCAATGATTAAGGATTGAGATTTTGTAACCAACTGAAAATATATCTAAAAGTGAGATAGAGAAGAAGAAAGAAAGAGAGAGTGAAGAAAAATGAATTAAAAAAAAAAAGATTGAATAATACACACCAGGGTCTTATAAACTGCTGTAGCATGGGGGCCACCTCTTGAGGACAAACGTAACCAAGACGACCAATTGTTATTGCTAAGGTAACGCAATCACGGTTATACACCACCAAACGCCAACCAAGACATGAGCAAATGAGGGGGGAGGAGAAAAAATAAAGAAAAAACAACAAATAACTCAGAAACAGAAACCAACAGAATCTGTGTATGATAATAAACATAAGATTTCACCAGTGCTGTTTATTACCACCCCCTAAATAAGAGGCAGCAACATATATGGTATACTCTCCAGGGTAAAAAGAAAAATTAAAGAAGTAAATGAGAGAACACCAAAAACACAATTTAAAATCCAAAGGCTTTTTGACACAAGCAGTCATTCTGCCCTCTTTACAGTTAGTTCTTACATTGAAGTTATGTAAGTTTTTTTTCAAATGTACTTATTCTGGATATTCTTGATAAAAACAGATCAAGCATTTTCAGTCATAATATTAAATATTACAAACTTTTTAAAAAAATTTGGATTTCAAGATTTTAATTGGTCTACTAACTACCAATACAACTATATTTAGAAATACGTTTACACTGGATATATTGTGGTCTACCTAAAAACACTAAATAAATGATGCCCTTCTCAGTAAGCACTACATACTTCTGTTCTTCACTGTAGTGCAGAATTTTTATTTTGAAGTGGTTGCTAACTCACAGTGACTAGTTGCATAACAAATTTGTTAATCCCCAAATTTCTACTGTTCACAAAAGGCTTCCTCATAGAAGTCCCAGCAGAATCTGACTTCTGATACAGAGGCAATAGGACACGTGACTAGCACAACTGCTGCTCCGGATGATTAGAGCACTTGGGCCTTTGTTCTGAGGGACAGACAGAAGGAAGTACCGTCATACAAATGTGTTTTAATGGTGTTTGCTCAACTCACAAAAGATCAATCTTTAGAAAAAGGAGAGGGTGGGGAATAATGTATCAGGATTACTTGAAGCAAAATACATGAATAATACTAAAATCCAGCAGATTTATATGAAGCAGAGAAAGGAAACCTATGTTCAAGGGACATACTATGCAACACTCTAATTAAACAGGCATTTGTGAACAGTTTCATGAAACATGCAATAAAGCAGATGATGCTTTCTCCAGAAAGAGTTTGGTGTAGGATATACTAGCAGCTTGAAGCATACTCATTCTGTGAAAGCTGCAGCACACTGGTATTGTACTATTTTTTTCTCTGATACTACTCAATTTCAGTATTCAGCATCTGAAGCTTTCAGCAGATCTAACTTGTGAAACTGCCTTTTCTGTGAGATTGCCTTTAAGTACGTAATTCAAGCATTATGTTAACAACAAACAAGTTATTTGCAATTGAAGTACTACTTCTAAAAGAAGATACACTTGTGGCTTTCCTCCCCAAGTCCTGACAGCTACAGTCTGTAAAAGGAGGCGCAATTTCTACCAAAGCTGATGTACTCCTTTTCTATGCAATTTAGCTAATGTCATCTCATGCTTCCATAAAGAGAAGTGGCTTAATAGCTCATTACATAGTAGGCTGAAGTAGAACACAGTAATATTCTAGCACATACCAGTGGCAGGCAGCACAATATCCCACAACAAACTTATAATAAGTACACCACACAACATTTATTTGCAGTTATGCATCCACATTTAAAGTAACTATTAAGAGAATAAACAAAATGTCAGTATTTGGATGCTTCCAAAAATTCTCTGATAGCAATGGAAGCAAGCATTTAAGTACTGGATGCCTATCAGTTATAGGTACTACACATCCATCAGTGGGGGGGAAATGAGGAAGGGTGTAAATAAAAATCTATAAATACATTTTGTATATTGCTATACTACTCCATATCTACTTCATAATGAGCAGGTATTTACTCCAAAATTACCTTTTAAAAAGCAATACCTATAATATGCCAAACAATTAGCTAATTTTTCTTCAAGTTCACCTTCCATACTAGATTAGGGAAGTAAGAGGGGGAAAAGGGGGGAGAAAGAAGGGCATAGGGAAACTGGAGCTTTTAAGTTCACAAAATACTGGAGGAAAATATCTTAGCTCATAAAAATGCAACTACAGAATTGAACTTGTTTCATTTCCAATTGTCTCAGGTTATAATGAACTATCATTTTTTCACATTCTAATTAGTTATCAAACAAAAAAATTTGAAAGATTCTCTATCAATAAAACAGTAAAACAAAAACATGTTAAATCATTAATAGAGTTTTTCTGTAGTATGGAAGGTGCTCTTCACACCAGAACATAAAGCAAAAGAAACAAGCCTCAGAAATTCGAATTTAGTAAGGCATTTAGAGACTGTTCCCAATTTAAAAGTCAAAGGTGTTGGCCAGAACACAAGCACATATGCCATTGATAGCCTTGTGTTCAGAAATATGTAATCAAGTTATCAGGTAATAGATACTGCACATAATTTTAGTTACATTGTGGTAACGTTGCCATCACAGATCTAGATTTTATGCATGATATAAATTAATCTTTTAAAAATATCTAGTCTTTTTTGGTAAAGGAGTTCATTTTTTGTTTAAATATGCCAATTACATTTGCTTCAAGCATTAGACATATATATACAGTACACATTATATGTACATACATGCATATATTAAAATCAGCGTAAAGTAAGGCTACTAAATCTTAGAAGTGTTACTGCATACATTTGTCATATCAAATAAATAAAATTGTAAGAAAATACTTCAGATAATGGTAAATAAATATAATAAACCTTACAAGGTGAGAAGTAACAATTTTAAGAATCTAGATATATGATAGATACTTTGCTGCAAGACTGAGACTTGTAAGAACTTCTGCAAAACAGGTTACTTTGGTTTAGAAAAGCCAGATACATAGCACTAAAACCAGTTCTGGTGCATTTTGCCTATGTATTTTTTTTAAAACAAACAAACAAACAAAACCTAATTCCCTTCACCATGAATGGTTCAGTTTTTGGGTACCTGTGTTCTCTAACAAGGTCTTTGGCGTGTTGGGTCTGTTAATTATTTCTACAAGTTGGTGCAACACCATTGGAATATAAGGCTGCATCTCTATACCTAAAATAGACAAAAACAAAGATTCAGAAGAAAATGACTATTAATATATATAATCTCAATAGATCTGGTACACTGAACTTCATATCAGGACAAGAATCTCTAATTTAATTTAAATTTCAACATGAAAGTATCACTCTGGAAAAAAAAATGTCAAAAGTGAACATTCAAGAAAGTCTCTCAAAAGAGAAAGAATCTTACCCATCTGGATGGAGATTTCTCCAATTGCCCACGTGGCATTGTTGCACACAGAAATGAATTCAGGGTTTAAGTTGGTTCCCAAAATGGGCATGAAATCAGCTAAAGAGAACAACATTTTAAAATCTCATCACACAATACAACCATCTTGCCCTAATACTCTAAGTTCACAATAATTTAAAAAACAAACAACAACAACAAAAAAAAAAAACACTCCACACATAGAAGCCTATTCAGATGCTTGGAGAGTGTTATGCATGAATTAGAGCTCTATTTCTGCTACACAGTGAATTAATCTGAATTTTAGAATTTAAATAGATCAATGCAAGTTTTTTCAAACCATGATTTCTAAAAGACTTTACATAAACCTACAATTTTTTTCTTTCTGTCTCTTGGAGACTAGGGGGGCGGGCAGGGGAGGAAATCCAAATACAGTTACTTCTAGTTTTTATAAGACAGTTGAATCATCCTCAAAGCATGTGGAAAGCTACATAGTCAGTCATGCTTAAAAATAAAGCCTAGAAGGCAATCACCTCCTTGATTAAATACACTCTAAGAAAACACTATTAATCACAAAGATAAGATTATGACATTTTCCAAAATAAATTTTCAGTTCCTAGTGTATCCAAACACTCATTTGAAAAGCTGAAGACTTCTCCAGGGTATCTGAGGGAAGAGATAACAAATATTTTGGAAGTCTAACTGATGCTACCTCCCTACTGAAAAGGAAAATTTTCCTCTAAGTTTTCTAACTTTAATATGTATGTAATTGTGTAACACTACATTATAACGGAACCATAGAAGAATTTAATCAAAGAAAGTTGGTGTTCTAATTTAAGTCTATCTGTATTGCTTTATTCCAGCAAAACAGACTGCTCATTGCATTATAAAAATACCAAGTGACAAAATGAACCTCTTCACTGTTTATAAAAGGAAAACCAGGTATTTTTAAACACGCAGTTTGAAGTATACAAGACTACGCACTCCTGCTAATAAAGGGTAATGAAAACTAACACTACCATAACGAAGCCAGCTACAGAGGCCAGCGTACAATGTCTAAGCCAGCCTTTTATCAATCTGTAAAACAACTGTTTAATATGTAAAAAGAAACATACCGATACAAGGCTTAACATGTTGAAAACACGCCTTTGTCAGATCTCCTAACAATGCAAAAGAACTCTGTCGTACCTCAGGCATTTTATCCTGCAGGAAAGAAAAGAAAAGAAGAGAGAGAAAAGAAAAAGACTATTCTAGTAGTGCTTTTGATTCTCTGGAGAAAGAAAATTCTAGGATTAAACAGGTTCATCTCACCTGCATGCACTGGTACATTAGTGTCAGGATATTGCTGCGAGCCACTAGCTGTTCAATGTTGCCTCCAAGTCCTTCAGCTAAACCACTAAGTAAATCAAGAGCCACAATCATGAAGTCTTTATCTGGAGCCTCATATTGGTCTGGCTGAGCATTGTGCAACTGCAAACAAAAAAGTACACATTTTCAAAACAAGTATTATATAGTCTCAGAAGTATGCATGAGGGAAAAAGAAATGTTTCATGATGACAGCTTCATTTAGATGTTCAATAGTTATACTACAAATCCCTTTACATAGCCATAATATTACATTCTTAACATATTGATTGAAAGACATATTCTGAAATCCTAGGAATAGCAATAGAAAAATACCATGGCTTGTGCAAGGGTCTTCTGCACCAGATTTACACAACGCTGGTACACAGGTTCACAGTATGGAAGGAAGCCAGATTGCAAGGCAGTAGCAACTGACGACAGGCACTGGAATAAATAAATAATAAAAAAATCACATTCTTCCTCATGCCCCTAGTGCCTTTTACTAGAGGGATGAGGGAAGGGGGTGGGCAGTGTCAGCATTTTAAGTACATCATATAGAGCTGATTAAGTAAGTACTGATCTTTTAGATTGTGTTTATTAGCTGAGCCAACTCAACAGTCAGTTAATTGCGACTCTCTAAATATGCCAGCTGAGAAAGTTTCTCAAAAGTAGCATCTTCTTAGATACGGCTGACAAAGTGCATATGAATACAGCTACTATAATACTCAGTCAACACTTACATTAAGCTGTAGCATCTTGCTCATGTACAAGTCTTAGCATTAAATTTAAGTTACAAAACTACTTTTTGTAGAAGAGTTTTCCTGTTTCAGATTTGGAAAGTATAGCAAACAGTTTATATGGTCTAGTTCACACCTTTGGCTTGTTTGACAGGAACTTTAATAGAAGAGTGAAAGAAGAAGGTGGAGGGGGGGGGAGAGGAAGAAATAAAAAAGAGGAGAAAGAACAGTATTTTCTTCCCTTAAAAAGAATCCCAAAGCAAATACTCAAAAACAGCAGAAAAGAAATCTAAAATTTCCGCTAAACCTAATGATACTTCTTCAGGCACAAGATTTTTTCACTACTATCAGATTTTCTCCATTATGACAAATGCCTAGAACCGTCAACTTTTATAGTCACACTTCCTAGTAGGAGTTTCTTTAGTAATGCAAGTACAATTCCTAAAAGAAACCGATTACTCAATTTTTAACATTTACCTCTAATAAAGGGAAGAGATCTTTATCTTCATCCTTCAACATGTTCCATTTCTGGATTAATGGAGGCATTAGCATCTGAATATATTCCTGTTTAGGATGAAAATGCATCAGCTGCTGGAACAATTTCAATATATTGGTTTTCTAGCCTCAAAATACACTAAGTGTGGAATGAAGAACCACTTATACTTTTGACAAAAGACATAACTGATGTACCATAATTTAACCATTGTTCTAATATGCCTAAAAATAGATGGTTCTTCTGTCTTGATAAAAGTTTAATCTCAGTGTTTACAATTTAGGTCTTCAGATTTTCAACAAAACACTGATATCAATCAAATTTGTGTTTCTACTATTACAGTTGAGGTAGTAAGAAGTAGTGACTAACATAATGCAGCTAAATGCTTTTACATAAAAGTAACTTCGTATGTCTTAATTTGTTCACACTAGTAATCAGCTGTACTATATATATAAAAAAATCTAAGATTGGTTCTGCCACCACAAGTGTTTAATTGTATCCAGAAACACATTGTATGTCTGTATGGCGGATTTTTGTGAAGCAATACTCATGTAATAATTTCTAAATATGATAAGGAGGGAAAGATAATACTCCACTCAGTTCAACAATAGTTTTTTGTTTGTTTTTTTTTTTTTTGTTGTTGTTGTTTTCAAGACAGTGGCACATAACCCTTTGCAGAGCATTTTCTTCCAGGTTCAGCTTCAGTCTAGCAGCTTTCAGTGGCTCCCTGATTTTTAATCCACATGATCACCTCAGGGCATGTGGAAAAATCTTTTTACTAGCAATGCAATCTTGCTGTGCATCTGTCATCTGCTTTTCTCAGCATGTCCTATTGCCCTCATGCTACAATCCCATCCATGTTCGTGAAAATTCTTCCTTGAGCAACTAACCATCCACGAAGGCAGTCATTTCCCATCCTTCCAGAAGGACCCATTTCCACCAGTATGCAACAGCTTGATACAGAATGGCTATCTTCTCTGCCACCGCTCAGTCACAAGGACATTAAGCAGCGCATCCCTAGTGTCTGTTGCTCCCAGAAGGCATCCAAAGATCCAGCAGATGCTGCCAACTAATGCTGTGCCCAAAGATAGTGTTCTAAAGGTCTGAAGAAAGTCCCACTGCCAGCAGGAGCTCCCATTTATCTTCCTTGTGGTGCTGTCAACTGTCAAGTTGGCCAAGGCCAGAGGGAGATTGAAGAAGAGGTCTTCTGATTGCATAGGGCCTCAGATGGGAAGTAAAATGCCATGGCAACAAACCAAATAGTTTTATTTTAGTGTGTCTGTCACATGAAACATTAGAGAGACAATACAAATTCTAATAGCCAGCGCAAGATGCACGTAACATGTGACATGTAMATATATTCTATTAATACACACATTCTATTAATAAGCACACATGCTACAAAGAACACATTATGTGCCTGTGTGTTATCTGTGCTTTGTTCAAAGGATTTTGTGTTTTTATAAATAAAATGCATGTCTATCCCACCCTCTGATAAAGCAGTTTCAGGCAACAATGTGCTCCAAAATATTAGGAAAAGACACACAGAGAGCAGCCTAGTTGTACTGAAAGCCGTCCCCAAATTGGTCACAAATTTGCATACACGTTCCATCTACTTCTCTAAAGTTCTTTTTAGTATCTATACTGATATAGATATCTCCTTTGACCTGAAAAATGCTGAGATGGGGAAAAAAAATCAAATTCAAAGCACTATTTGAAAGTCACTACAAACACAGTGGTTTATTCAAAATATTCAAAATAGGGATCGTCTATGTGGTAGACAAGTTACAAGCAGTCTATACAAGCATTTTACAGGTAAATATTTAATACGATCAAAAACTACATAGAAAGATCAGAATTTCCATTTTGTAACATATAAAGCATGCTGAACCCATTTCTCAACATAAAATCAGCGCTTTAGAGAATATAAGGGATACTCACTGGTTTGTTTAGATGATGTCCTACAGAATCTGCCAGAGTTCCTATAGCATCATAAAGAATGAGCAGGTTTTTATGCTGGTATTTACTAAATGCGAAGACCAAAGTGTCAAGTATATAAGCAAGATAAGGAACAAGCTCTGTACAAGCCTCCTCTTCTAGAGTAGCAAAGGCACTGAGGGACAAAAAACAGGTCAGTCAGTACTGTGAAAACAAAACAAAAACAAAACAAGAAAACTCAACATCCCCCAACACAACACATTTCCATTCAGTACAAATTGTATTTAGCCCTCAGACTCATGTGAAGTATGTTTCCAAAATCGTATTAGTGAGATAACCCAAATCTATTCTGACGGAACACATAAGGACTCACATGGGGATGTATAAAATCCAAAAATATTTTTGTAAAGCAATGCACACACAGGAAAAATCCCTGGAAGAGTTAATGTATTGTAACTTCTTGTAACTGAAACATTAGGAACCATAACACAAGCTGTTACATTTAAAGTGTGCTGTAGCTGCACCTAGAAGCCTCAGTACCACTGTGCCAGATACCATGCCAACATAGGATAGCCTGTACCCTTTGGAGTTCACTACACAGAAAAACAGACAAAAATACAGGAAATGTGCATGAACAATTTTGTCCAGCCTTGGTCAAAGCTCACATCACAGAACCTTATCAGACTGCCTGTTAAATGTTTATGAATGATGGCACCAAAATAATAATACACACACATGTGTATGTTTATATACATATATATATATATGTGTGTGTGTGTGTGTGTGTGTGTGTGTGTGTGTGTATATATATATATATATATAAACATACACATTATAACCCCCCCCCAAACACACACTTCAGAGAAATATTAAAATGAAAAAATTAAAGTTTTACTCACCTGGCTTCTGTCAACAAGACTATTATTAGCCAATCCTAGCACTAAAAATGTATGCATCACCCTATGAGATGACCCCTTGCTAGCGTGCAAGATATAGAAGTACCTTTTTCTTAGCACAGCACAACTGTGGACACTTTAAATGGCTAACATCATTGTCATCTATTATTTTGCTTCTTCAGAAAGACATAGAATATGAGCAGGAGAACATATATAAGTCAAAGAGGTTTTCAGGTATCCCCAGTTAAAGAGCAGTTTCTCAATAGCAAAGGAAATGACAGTTAAATATCTGAGATGATACAAAAGTTGGTGATGAAAATACGTAATACTCCATATTCAATTTTCAATATAGCAACATGAAAGATCATGAAGCTATTTACTGTAGGGATGCATGTTTTTTTGCTTCTCTCCATGAATGAGCATCACGTCCTTAAAATTTATAAAGCTGGCAAGTATGTCTTCACTTACAACAGCTCCACATTTTCCTCAAAGCAGAATTCTCCAGACTATTTATTTTCTTGCTGCAGCAGCAATTTTAATGAAACTCTACTCTGAAGAAAGCATTTTAATTAATGTTATAAATCTAGTACTGACTGAACTTAAAAAAATAATAATTATATTATTATTTTAGTATTTCTCTCGTTTCCTTCTACTACTTTAGCAATTTGCACTGTCTATTGTGTATCCTTTGAAAGCACTGCATGAGGGTAGTCAACAATTCCAACATAGCTGTTTCTGAATATATGTACATTTTAAGCATGTTCTGTATGAGAGAAGTGTGGATCAAAGGTCCTTTTTTTTTTTTTTTTTTTTTNAATATAAAACTTGCACTGAACTCTGACTCCTTGGATTAAAATCTGTGAAGTAAATATTCTTTTATCACCATGCTCCTGTCCATTCTGGAACAGGAGATTATAACCTTGAGGAGACAGGTGAGAAAGGGCTGGAATTAAAGTAAAACAAATTAGCTAGCCAAATATTTGACAAGGTTTAGAGATAAAAAGGGAAAATTTGTTTAATACACACATCTTGCTTAATAAATTTCATTCAAGGCATATTTTAAGCACACAATCAGATGTAGGTATAATATTGCTTTATGAAGAAATCTTCTTTGCAGTCTGCTGTGTACAGTTCTGCCCCACACAAACTGGTATGTAAAGCTTGCTGAGCTTCTTGCACAAGAGGTGGATACATTGCAATAAGTTTTTTTTTTTTTGAAGTATTAGTAGACAAGGGGCAAAAGGATTCTCATATCTTAGGATCTCTCTTTCAAAAGAGGAAAAGAGGAGTCTCCCTTGAAAAGAATTATAACACAAAATGTTTTGGTGATCCTGAGTCAGATATAAGCAACATCAGTAACTCAATGATAGGATAGTTTTCCACCGCTACTGATACTGACTCTGCACATACACATATAAAAGTCAGATGAATGATGTCAATTAAAAAAGTAACTTCAAATATTGAAAAAAAACAGGTGTCACATACAGGTAGTTTTCTTTTACTGCAACATATTATTTTAGTTCTGTGATTAATATACTATGAAATCAAACTAGACAAGAGAAATGCAAATTAGCTTTTTCATTTTATCAGAACTCAATAGAATTTGTGACTACTCTACAAGAAGCTGAACTTACCTCTGTTTAAAAGAAAAATAAATTTTTTCAAAAAAATCTAAAAATGGAGTCACACTGTCATCAAAAAAAGGCATTAAAACAGTGTCCCATGAAAATACAGTGCCAAAAGTAGTGCTTTTGTTTGAGCTTTGACTCACCTGCAGGCAGCTTCTTGTACTCTCTTGTTGCTATCCAGGATACGCTTTAGCAACTCAGTCATTAATGGCTTCAAATATGTGTCTGGGGGTTGACTAACTACCCAGTGTGCATAGCGACTAAGAGTCCAGCATGTAATGGAGCGCACAAGAGCCTTTTTGTCAGAGAGGCACTGAATAAGGTGAGGGATCAGCTCAGGAAGATATGGAATCATACCCTGCATGCAGCCTGTAAGGAAAAACACCATTATTAAAGAACCACAATCAACAAAAGATGTCTTCTATTCAATTCTCTGTTTTCTAGAAGGGACATACTCTCTATCATGCAGTAAATTTTACAACATACTATAGACAATCTACGTAATTTATGTTAGCTCCTTACCATAAGCAATACTTTGCTCCAGTCAATTTTATATAAATCTCAATTATATTTCTACCTCAGTGCTTCTGCAAACTCCAAAAGTTCTGCTTTATTATCTGGAGTACAACAAGTACATCCAAATAAATACATACATACTGCCTGAAAATCCTACCAAAAATATCAGTCTACTCAGAGTGACCAAAAAAAAGAAAGAAAAGATTCAGTCTTGAGAGCAAATAGCCACTTCATTAAAAAGGATTCTTTAAGAAATTTAATTTTCTTCTTGTTTTCTCCTAATTTCTCACAAATATTGACCAGCAAGAAGACCTACACCTTTGAGATAAACAATAGCAGTAGTAATAAATTGAGATTTGCCAGAAGTGCTAACTTTTACTTTGCCTGACTGGAAATCAAAACCAATGAAAAAGTTCTCTAGCAACAAAAAAGTATGTTCAGTAGGCACTATGGAATAACAAAGATAATCCCAGCATGACCCCCCAAAATACTCCTTCTATCTCCAAAAGGCAGATACACGGTGGAAATACTGGCAAAAAAGCCCCAAGCCTTTGAGGAAGTACAAAGAAATGGAAGTCAAAACATTTAAACAGGAGAACCATCCACAAAAAGCAGTTCAGTACATTCAAGTCATAGGATAATCATCTTTTCCATTTCTGAAAGCACTGAATGAAATTAAGACTTCAATTTTTTTAGTGTCCCTTTTATGTCAAGCCAAGATAGTACTTCATGACTGACCAATAAATATATACTGCAGAATTACAACAGGGAAAGAATAAAGGAAATAATCCAAGCTATTTAGCTTTCCGAACATACATAGCTTTGAAAATGAAAAATTAAAGCAATAACTGTGGTCATCAAGTAATAGATGTAGAGATTAATCAGCACACTGAAACCATGCCAGCTAAGCTCATATACTCATTTGCATGAGTAAATTCACCTAGAAGGAATTTTAAAACTGCTTTAGACCCAACCAAAAAATTCAGCAGCCTGATACACAATGTTACCTTACCTTCAGCAATTGCTCCAAGAACAAGGATACCAGATTCTTTGACTACCCATTCTGGATGGAAGAGCAATTCCTTCAAAAGGGGCAGGATGTGTGGCAGAAGTTCATCACGAAATACATTGGCCAGGACATCTAGAGCAGCAGCAGAACATTTCCCTAGAGAAATGATGGAGTGTTAATCTCTGCACAGTATACAGCCAGTTTTAGTCAGACAGTATAATCAGCATTTCAACTTTCAGCTGCCAGTGAAGTCTCTGGGCATTAGGAGGAAGAACACTAAGTTACTACAAGACACAGTGATCCACTGTGCTCTGATACAAAGCTATGGCTCTTAAAGTCAGTTTTGCAACACTTACATAGCCACTAAAAAAGATTTATACACTAGGGATATTAAAACACAAAGACAGGAGCTCCAACATTACTTGCAACATTACATACGTTACATAATTTCAGGATGGAGTAACACTAAGCAAGAGGGAAGATCAGCAACATGATTGTAACACACTAACTAAAGAAACAAAGGGGAAAAGGATATGGCATAAAAACATTAGCAGTGGATTAAAGAATATAGTTCAAGAGTGATCAGGTCTGAAAGAAGTAAAATTATAAAGTTCTAGAGACTTCAAGGAATTTACTGGCCTCTGCACTAAGTTCTTGTACCTTACCCCTATTTTCTGACACACCAATATAAAGAGGAAGAGATCACATATGAACAGTTCTTTAGATGTTTTTAATCATATACTTCTAGCAAATAAAAGCTAATAAAAGAAAAAAAAAGTAATCAGCAACAACTTCAAAACATGATTCAGAAATCCTTAACTCTGGTTCTCTGCTGTGGCATTGTTATGCTTAGAAAAGCAATACTAAGCTTGTTTTACAAACATTGCCTATATTAGAGAATTTAAACTGCACTTATGTGCTTACTAGGATCTCACTTCCTGCTTAATCCGTCAAAAAGGATCCAACCGGAACAAAAGTATATACAAGGCAGAGGTAATACATAAAAATCCTGAAGTCAACACAAACTGCTAGTAAGCCCAAATAAAGGCATAGAAAAATTTCGCCTTGAAGGTAGCAACTACCAGAAGAAATAATAAAACTTTTCTACTCTGCTCCCCAAAACAGGGTACATCCAGTTCCCAGTTTCAGATAACCTAAATTCTCTCAGGCCCAAATGATATACGTCAATACAGACTTTTCCCTACCTTCCTTCTGCTCTTTCCCTTTCAGGGCATCATTCCTGTTCAACTTTAGCTTCTTCATCAAAACTCTGGACCCGAGGGCACCCTCTCCCAATTTCTAATATCTTTTTGAAAAAAATCATATTTAGTTCTGCCATGTCTACAAACAACAGTGAAAAAAGCACAGCATTGTGCATCTGTAACTCCTGTTTTCTAAATAAAGAGATTTTACAGAAAGGAGCTTATTTATGCTCATATTTTCTTCTAAAATAACAATAATAGAAAATCCAGATACGACGCAAGGTTCATCTGTCACAAAAATCTCAGCTGAAAAAGACAATTTTATGTGGACAAATGTCAATTTCTGAAATGAAAAGAGTTTCTTCAGGAACAAACTTTTCTGTAAGACCTTTCCACCATACAGTGAAAAGGACAAAACAGTGTAAGAGCAAAATAAAGTGAATGGGTTGAGAAGCTTTGGAATGAAAGTTGAGACAGTCATCAAGATCAGGTGTTTCTTTCCTGCACCTTAAAGAGCTCAATGAAGTAGTTCAAAGTAACATATGAAGCTGTTGACACAAAACCTATACATTTTGATTTCCTACTCACATGAGAAAACCTAACTGTAGATTCTCTAGATTCAAAAAGAATATACATTTATCAAATTAATTCACATCAACACACAAGTTTCCAACACTCCCAAGACATCAGACTTTCTCACTTTGTTATCAGTCTTATGAACTGCAACTGAGAGGTCAGTTCTTGGATTGACAATAACCTACTTGAGGACTTGCCCTGCCTTTTCAGATGGTTAGCAGCAGACTCGGTCAGAATTCCACTCACAATCTTTTATCACTGAGCCTAAAAATTAATTAGTGGCATTTTCTTTCCTCCCACATGACCCGTTGACCTAAAGATCCTATGATACACACAGATCATCAGAACTGTGCTTTTACCTCAATTATCTCCTCTCTTTGTAACTGAAGTTCTACGTTCTGCTCAGAAGCAAAATTTCCCACATGTAAAAAGAACTACTGTTAATTGCTGGTAGTAGTAATAGTACGTTCAAACAAGGAGGGGGGGAGGGACAACTAAAAACAAAAACCACACCCCCATAGTTTTACAGGGGAGACCAAAGTACAAGAAAGCATTATTAAGCTTCCTCAAGCTAAGAACAATGTAAAAAAAAAAAAAATTTAAGTAAGCATGGTTTATAGAATTAAAATTCTAAGCCTCTGTTAAATTGCATCCAGTTGATACTTGCATCTCCATCTGCCGCATTCAACTAAGAAATAAGCTTACAGCTGGCTAGTACAGTTACATAGACAAAATGTGTTATTCATCTGAAAGACTTCCTGAAAAAAAAAACAATTATATCAGGAGATAGTTCTGTTTCTGTTCAAAACCAAAGCCTCAGTATTGCTACACAATGAAGTTCTCTTTTTACTGTGGTTATTATATCACACAAGCACCTATATTTTTGAACATTTTACACATTACTTTGACATACTTAAATTCCAGTCAGAAATAGTATCATCATCATCAAGTTCATCATCATCATCGTCATCATCTTCAATACCATCTTCTTCATGCTGTTGTGCCACTGTTCGTGAACGATGAAAACGAGGTCTTATGTCCTGTTCACTGTCTGGTATTGCTTCATCTTCTTCAACATCCCCCTGTCATCAAAATGTTTCAATCAAATAAACTAGTGCAACTATATTGCTCAAATAAATTAAGAATATAGTATGGAATTTAATTCAAGATTTCATAAGCACATTAAAGATTCACATGCCACTTGTGCTGCCCAGGTAACTARAAGTGCCATTTTTTTCCTGCATTCTGCTATAGTATTTCCCAGGAAAATGGAAGGGAAATAGAAGGAAGAGAAGTAAGTTCACACAAAAGTATGAAGTATCTTTCTCATTAAGAAACGATTCTTGACGAGAATGAATTAGGAGGAAGTTAAGAGAAAGAAGTTTTAGAGAAATTCTTGTAGGTGGTTATATTCCAGAATGTTGTTAAAAAAGCCACATCCAGAAAGTCATTAGGTCTAATTTTGAACACTTGTTTTACGCAGTATTGTTGCAGTAGTTCACGAGCAAGTTTGAGGTGGGTGGGGATGAGACCCAAAAAAGTCCGCAGATCCCACTATTTTACAACAGACGTTGTAATACTAGCATTTAGATTTTTTGAACAACATAGGGTGCCCCCAAAAGCTATTTATCCATGGTACAGGTGGTAGACCAGATCTGTACTACCAGCTGAACCATTCTGAGTTACAGGTTACTGTAACCTGGTCACTGACCAGATATTCTTATATAGCAGAAGAAATTGGTGCTCACCTTCAACAGAATAATATCTATCTCTGAATATTTCATACCATTTACCAGCACAGGTATCAGCCTATAAAGAAATAATGATACATGTCAAAATAATATCTAAATAAAGCAAGCCAATTTTCAGCTACTTGGGCTATTATTTTGGTTGTCACACAAAAATCCTAAACCAAAAAACTTTAGCTTGTTCATAAAAGCTAGTACCTAAACCAAACTCCATTTACGAGGTGTATCAATATTTTGTGATCTGAAAAAGTGTTAATTTCAAATTACAAACTTTCTAAACTAGCGCTAGCCAGATGGTAGAACCAAGTTTTACACTTAAAAAAATGGAATATTCTTCAATATGATAAAAGTTTATCCAGAAGCACCTTCTGAAAATTAAGTCTAAAGCTTTTGAATAAGAATTCAAACTCCCACAATACACTTGATAAGTAAGTACTAAGGAATAAACCTCTGCCAGTCATTCTTAGTTGGCTCTCACTGGTAGCACTTGTCCCTTTATTTACTTGTGGCTGAGGACCCTATCTCAAAACTCTTTAAGATCGAAGTCTTACTACACTAAGCCTCCTTCATCTTTTGTGGTTACTACTTAAGTCCCCCAAATGGAAAAGATCTTGACTAATCTATCCTAGAACTTCATCTAATTATTAAACTAGGTTTGCCTATGGACTCCAACTACACAGAAGTATAGGTGTCAATCCCTGTATGTTCTGCAGCTGAAGAGAATACTTTCTGAAAGTACTCAATTCAGTAACAATATTCACACACCCCAACGGCATGTTATCTGCAGAACTTTCAATAAAGGAAAAAGCAACATTAACACCAATTAATTAGCATTTTTCCAACAAAATTTTTCAAACAAGACCAAGATGTTATATATCCTACAAAGAGTTTTTTAGAAAACCTTGTCCCATCTTTAATTTAATAAAAAAATTAAAGAGCATCATCAAGTATTGATGGACTTTCTATAGAACKCCTCTGTAAAACAGGATGCAGCAACAAACAAGACACTGGAGGATTGCATAAAAGAATGTGTAGTATTACTGTTCTCCTACCACATTTTTGAAACAATTAAAAAACTTCTTAAAAATTGCGTATGAAGCTGATATGTCAATGGCCATACTGGCCAGAGAAGGTTTAATACCAGTTACCTCCCTTGAAGCGGGAAGGGGGGTGGCATGAAGAACTGTGCTATCATTCTTATGTCTTTCAAGCTACAAGTGGAGGAATTAAAAATGAAATTGTTCTTAAATTTAAAAATCATTTTGCATAATATTAGCTCTCCTGCTTTCAATTCCTATTCTTCAATCACTACAGCAGATGTTTTCATCTCAATTCTCTTTTAATTGCTTCTGAAAACTGAAATTTTGCTAATGCTCATCTCTGATCAAAAGCACATATCTATCCTCTCAAAATCTTGACTGAGAGAACAGAAGCAGAGACATAGACATAACTGTCCTAATATATTTAAAATTTTCCCTGCATATATCAAAAAAGAAAAGTCTACATTTTCTGGGAAAACTGAAGAATTTTTTTATTGCAAAATACTATTCTGGAAAAAAGTTACAGGTACTACTGCAGACATGCAGATGTTTAGATCTCAAACATGAGCATTCACTCCCATTCAAATCAAAGATTTACATGATAAACTAAGACTTTACATTTTCAAGTTTAAGAGTTCTTAAATTCTTGAATTCTTAAACGTAAGTGATCTTGCATCATTTTGTTAAGTTCTTTATAAAGATGGGTATCCGTTGGCATGACTATTCACACAAGTATTACACAGGGATACACAAAACAGCACTTGTCAACGCTGTATGTACACATATACCTCAGTGTACGTGTATTAAAGGTAATGTCATGTGGAGAAGTTAGTTTGAGCTTAAGAGCACATCCCAGAATCACAGAATGGTTGAGGTTGGAAGGGATCTCTGGAGATCGTCCAGTCCAACCCAAAGATACACATTAACGTATCTTTTCCTCCACCTGAGCTAGAGGCTGTTAAGTTTGAGGTAAAGCACCACAGTGACGTAGTTAGGTTGCTTCCAGATTTAATTAGGTCTGAAATTCTCAGAAGTCTTTTCAATTAACTCTATTCTACAGTCATTTTTATTATGCACTAGAACTAACTATTGGAAAATTCAAAGCATGCTGCAAACCAGGTATTATTTTTATAAAAGCATATAGGAGCAACTCAATTGAAGTTTAAAGACAACTATTTCAAAAATGACTACGAGTTGTAATTATTAATACTTACTTAGTAAGATGTCGACATAATACATCTTTACAAATTGGCTGTTCAGCCAAAGTCAGCCAAAACTCACAAGCCTCCAAAGCTACGTTTTCATCTTGGTCCTGTGTCCTCTGAAGCATGTACTACACAACATAGAAAAAAATTACTGTGTAAGATCGAGTTTTAAGTGACTATAAGAACATACCAATACTGCAAAGTGTGTTTGCAGAAACTGAGGGTGCCACCAATGTCATTCCATCACAGTCATTTCATTTCTTAAGTAGGGCTGGGCAGGGCAGGGAGAGGAATGACATAACAGAATAAGTAAGGATACTACATACTTAATATGGATGGAAACATTTTGTTACTTCTAGTACCATAAAAAAAACTTCTTTTCCCAATCTCGATGACTTAATACAATGTAATTAAGTCGAACTCATAACAAAAAGACAGTCTCACATTTTACTAGCATGAAAAGTAATTCAGCGATCCTGCATCAAATCTTTAAGCTTGTTACTAAATTTAATCCCCAATACGGACTACTTTAAACAAACAAACAAAAAAATCAAATACCTGCAAAAACAGTCATTTATATTACTGCTACATCAGTTTTCTACACATAGCTGCCAAAATAATACAAGGAAGAAGCCTGCAGCTTCCAAAATAGTAATTTCTGCATTTGTCCATGCCAACCTTTACTTCTGAAGCAGCTAGCTTTTCCATGAGTTTTCTAAAATGAGTAAAAGTCCATGAATTTCTCTTTCCTCATATACAGGTTTAATTAAAACTAAAGAAATTAATTTTTGTTGATTCAGAATACTAGTTTATTCTCAAAATTGAATAGAATGGGCTAACCATTGCATTCCTATGCATTTCAGGGACACATAATTTGCCCTTCCTAAAGGCCAGCTATTGTGATAGAGAACTCAAAGAAACGCTATTTTGAGTATCAATAAACAGACTACAGCTCTGAAAAACTAACAACCATCATGCTCATTTGAAGTAACAAAGTAAGGCTTTATTAATACATCTGAAATTAAGAGATTTGACATTTTCCCCTAAAGGTCTTGAAAATTCACTATTTTGTTATATTCACATATTGGTCATTAAGACAAAAATAGAGCGACAAATTGTAATCTAATTGAAGGCATTCCTCACACTATAGTTTCCTCTGTAAATGTGCATTATTTGTATTACAGTCTATGCTCCATGAAGTTAGACAGTAATAGGCTAAGAAGGCTACTTAGACTCAGTGGTACAAGACAGCCATATATATAATCTAGAAACCACAGTAAAAATAGTGATCCTAATAATAAAACAAAATGTGGAAGCATATCTGAGAGCTTCTTTTAAATTATCATACCAAATTTCAGTATTTTTAATGATAAGCTATAAAGTTGTATCTATTTTAGCCAGTGGAAATATGTTGCTTTGTAACAATAAATTACAAAATATAGAAAGATTATTCAGTACATGGCTTGTGTGCTTTGTAACAAAAGTGTTGTGTTAGTCTTGTTAAATCAAGACATCAAGAATAGCAGGCTACACAAATCCTTAGGAACTATCTTTCTAAGCAGTAATAGACATCTTTATCTGAAGAAAGGAATAGAATGTACACAATCTTATGACTGCAGCAACAAGTGTGGTTGTGTTATAACTTCATATCACCAACAAATTATTAATTCATTACAAGTCATC
This sequence comes from Rhea americana, assembly GCF_003343005.1. Lineage (NCBI taxonomy): Eukaryota > Metazoa > Chordata > Aves > Rheiformes > Rheidae > Rhea > Rhea americana. The sequence goes on from NW_028186912.1 coordinate 2,780,503, forward strand.
TCATTATGTATTGTATAATAAAAAGTTAGAATTTCTGCTCAGAAAGATCATGAGGCATGTATTTGGATAAATATGCCCTGTGAACATATAAGTACAGCCTAGTAATTGAAATCTGTTAGGCCTACTCCTGACATAAGTCTTCAGGCAAAAAAAACGTAACAAAATCCTACACCACTGAAACAAGACAAAACAAAACAAACTATACTTATTTCTAGTCACCTGGAAGTGCATGGTCAAAAAAAAAGAAAAAAAAAAAAAAAAAAAAAAAGCCAAACACAAACTGAACCATTCCTGTATGCTCTGGAAACTTGGCATGAACATAAATACTACATCTGTCTTCTTCAAAATGTTGTTGAACATCTTCACTTTTAGAATCACTACTGGATCATTAGTATTCTTAACTACTTAAACAAAAAACCCCACCCACACAACCAATTCTCCATACCTATAGAACATYACATGGATACAAGTTTGTCTTTGTAACACTCCCCGCACTTACTAAGCGGTCACCATCAGCAGTGTCGAACATGAGATGCCTTCAAGCGTCAAAAGGGGCAAAAACGCTACTGGTGAATGCTAAGCAATAGCCACTGAGATATCACATTTGCACATAGCAAGGCCTATGTGAAACTGGGAAAGAAAAAAGTAACAGTATCTGGTAGTTCCCAACCAAAAGTAATCTAGACTTTCCATTCTAGAATAGAATTTCACTGTTATTGTCTTTTGTAGCAAGGAAGCCTAGCTATAGTTTTTCCAATGACAGAACATTAGATACAATTACATCTGATTTAGATACATTCTTTGACCTTATTCTGGTTGGTCACATTTCCTGGAAACTGATTTTTGGAGGGTGAGATACACTTACTGACAGTATCATTCCCAAAACSTTATTCTCTAAAAGAAGACTCCTCAACTAAACAAAAAAGCCCAAGCACCCTTGCTACCAAAGGACCTGCCTTGGCAGGACTGGTGCACTRGAATTCTAAAAACTAGGAAGATCACACAGTGGGACAAGACTTTCGAGGTTCACCTAATTTTAATCATCTCTGACAGAAATTTGTGTCCAAAAACAAAAATATTAATGCTTTCTTCACGTTGTCTGGACCTACCTATCACAGGATTTGACACTAGTTCATATGAAATCCACACAAGAAACATACCAGACTGGAAGAATAGCTAAGATCAGTAAGTCACATACCTAGAGGTTACCTAGAAACTGGCATATTAGCTAGTAAAGCTAGAAATTATTCACAGATCATAGGTAGCTGAGGAGAATAACCAGGCGCTGACTGGTCCTCTGGCAGGCAAGCCCAAACCAACTTAGAACCATAAATGAGCTATCCAATTACATTAACTTCTATAATTGAATGTAAACGGAGGCAAATTCATTTGTAGCTCAGACAGCATTATAGCTACATAACATAACATGCCTTTTTCTTGTTGTGGCCAACACAATTGGGAAAAAAAAAAAAAAAAGGGTGTGTCGGCAGCTTTAATGTGAAAACTGCAGCTGTATCTTATCTGCTTATCTTATCTGCTTTTTAACAGTCTTTTCCCTTGTGGTCAGAAAATGCCTGGCTGCTCCACAGTGTAACTGATCCTGGCTATTTCAGGATCAATCACCTTAATGAAGGTAAAGAACTGTAGTACGCATTGTTGAACAAACGGTAAGTCAGTAAGTAGCTAAAAAGACAGTTTCACAGCCTCAACCTTGTAGGTAAATGAAAAGTAGCAAGTGTTAAGAGCAATACACACGTTCCAGTGAATGCTTTTTATTATTATTTCTACAACTCCARAAAGATTTTTGCATGCAATTTGAGAAATGAGACTCACTTCAACTATACTAATCATATGAGGAAGAAGGCGATCCATTCGAACTTCCAGCAACATTACAAGAGCACGGCAAACGTTTTTGCGTACTTCGGGCTCCTCATCACCAGCCAATGCGAAAAGATTCTGTTGGAAAGCAATACTGGTTGAAAAGCCTTGATTTATCCAGTCCATCTTTTACTTAAATTGACATTATTAGCAAACTGAAGTATGGGAGTAGGTACTTCTGTTCCCTTCCCATCCCTACATTTCACCAGAATACCACATTATTTCCTAAAGACACAAAGCTGAGGAAGTAACTTCCCAGAATGTCAATAACATTCATGCTACACATGATCAAAACATTAAACACTACCACAACAATATTATTTCCTGGATCTCTCTCTTTTTTTTTTTTTGGTAACCTAAATGAAAGTCTAGAGCCAGAAGATTCTTGCAGTAATTAACAGCAGCAAATCAGGTACTCCAGATAATCCAAAATATCACTTTTTTAATCCATATTCAGTAGCAGTATTTAGAGAGACCCACCGTCTTAGACAGGCTCAGTGAGACAGTCCCAATACAGAACTCTGCATCATGGGTAAATGACAGACCTCTGCTGCTGCTTTTGCATCTTCACAGATGAGAGGTTCCACTTATAAAAAGGAAGCATCTATAGAAATACTACTTCGTGAGCTGGGAGAGCACTCAGTGTGATCAGCTTAGGGCACAAGCACACAGAAGGAACTTCTGCGCCATGGCATAGATACAAAAATAGAAATGGGAAGCTAGATGTGCAGGGATGTTGGGTGTTGTAGAGCAATATTCACAGCTCTTGGTAAATCAGATCTGCAATTCTTTAATTTAAAGAAAACCAAACAAAATCCCCTCATTAAACAAGCATGCACACCCACCTCAATAAAAGAATCTATGTGCAACATAAGAGCTTGAGTTCTGCTGATGATAAATTGATTGACACATGCAACAGCATGGGACCTAGAAACAAAACAGTTGATATATATGTTATTTTTCACATCTTAAAACCCTTTTCTAAGCATAACATAAGCACAAAAAAAAATTATAAAACAAAACATCACACTGACCAAATATTTTCCAAAAGAAAACAATCTGCACATCAACAGTACTTCCAAGCTAAACTACTACACCACACTTTAGGTTAAGTCATAAGAGAAAATAAAAAGCTAAACAGTTCAACAGTCCACTCAAACTTAAAAAGGCTATATATTCTCTTGCTGTTCTCCCCTCTCCAAAGGGGCCACAGCCACATTATGTATATATATGATCAGGTGCTCACCAACATAAAATTTGAGATGAGCAGATAGACAGAGAATTTATACTGAGCATTCTGTCAGAAAGCTAGTGTTCTGCACTGAGTCTCGAGGGGTGACGGTTTGGGAGAGACTACAAAAAATAGCTTGGAATTTCTTCCTCCATTTTGCATAAACCCCTCCCACCCTAACCACCTCCACTCTACAAGAAAAGTTTTCCAAAATCTTGCATTTTCTGAGAAAAGGCAGATTATAACAAGTTTCTAATACTCCAATATATCTAATAAATATTTTAAAATAGATTATTAAATAAAAACAGAACCAGACCAAGATGACTATACCTGGAATGTTTTGTCAAAACTTTTCTAAGGCTGTTCAAGAGTATCACAATTACTGATCATCGCTGATGTTAACAATTCCACATAAGTCACTGAAATTTTACCATGCCCTTCACTGTCAGGTAGACAACTGTTTTTGCCATGTTTTTAGTATTTAATAAGACCAGTATGCATCAACAATACACAGTTACTGCTCAGAATACACATTTGCAGTAGGGTATAATTTTAAATTGCAAAAAATGTACTAAAAAGGAAGAATCTTTTTTTCTGTTCCACCTCATGTAAACTGATCAGAGAGTAATTTTATTTCTTAATTCATAGTACCACGGGAAATGAAGAATACTAAAAGGCTAAAGTTATCCATTCTTATCATGCAACTAACAGCTCTCTTCATTCTCAGAGCTGAAATAGCCAAATCCAGAAGTAAAAAGCACAAGGCAAAGCTACCTTTCAAAGCCTCTGAAAATCCATTCAAATATTTATATTAACTCTCAACTTCCATTCTGTTCAGCCATTTCTTGGAAGACAAAGTCTCACAAAACATCTTTCAGAAGTTTTTTGACAGTTTTAAATATAAAATACTTTATAGACACTGCTAATATTCTTCATACTTCAGCCCCATTTACTGAAACCAGGCTGCAGGTCAGCATATGTCCTGCATAGAATTTGAAATTGGCTTAACAAAGTTTTAAACAAACAAAAGAAAACACACATACTCCTACACCTCCCTCTCCCCAAAACCTTCCATGTATAACATGTTAAGGAAAACAATAAAAAATAAAACATTTTTCCTCCACCTCTCCCTCCTCCAAGGAAGTATTCGTCTATCTTTTCAGAAGTGTCTCTCTTGTCTCATCTTTCATAAGTTCATGCCTTGTTGCACATTTTTCTCACTATGCAAACACACACTTATTTTAAGTCAGTGAGTTTTTAATTCTTATTTTAATCCTAACTTGAACCATTTCCAGTTATACTCCTCCTTTTAGCCTTCACTATCTACTACAGTTTATAAAGAGAATTTCATCCTTCAAGCTGTAGATCATCTCTCAAGATAATTTCCTAACAGCGTTTCAAAAACGCATTTTAGGATAAGAGCTATTGCTCTTATTAATGAATATTAGCTAGAACAGGTTAATTCTGAAATCTTTTTTTCAAGTCATATTTCTGTTACTTTGGATAGATCAATGTAGTATTAAAGGGAAAAGATGATGAATCTATTTACTATGATCCAGTCGAAAGACAAAGTTTTCTGAAGTTTTCGTGCAGTCAAAAAAAAAAGTAGAAATTTTTTTCTCTGTGAGAACTCAGAAACCATTATTAGCAAATTATTTTGGGCTCTTTCACTGCTGCAGTCATTCCAAAATGAATGAGGTGCACTGACAATTCTTCCTAATCAGAATACTAGCTTCTAACCACAACATTGAATTTTCCACAATAACATGCAAAACAATAGAAAACATACTTTCATTTTTAAAATCATACACTGACTGTACATCTAGAAGAAGGATAAACAAGTGAGAGTGATATCTATTAACTAAATAGATAGCACGGAAATTACTGGTACATGGAACYTCAGTGCACATTTGCACACGCAGGATCACTTAAAGATTAAGTGTAATTTACACAGTTCAATATCAACCTTCCTGCTCATGTAAATAAAGTTTTGACATAGAACTATAGCACAACATCTAAACCTACCTTATTTTTGGACTGCTGTGCTTGAAGAACTGTAAAAATTTAGGAATCATGATATTGAGTGGTCGATCCAATACATCGCTATCTAAAATTTCAGCAGAATCTTCACATATTTTCTGAAGAGCTCCAAATGCACCCTATGCAAAATAAACAAAAAAACCCCACAACAACTGTTTATTCAGTTTCTGAGGAAAGTAGTGTATCTAGTTTTGCATAGAAAATGTAATTTTAGCATACCACCACAGTAAATGCAGCTAGTTAAACTGAAACATCTTTAGAGTCTTTTTAAGTACTTTATACCTTCACCTGTAAGATTTCAAGCTGAGTGACTGGGTAATCCATCTATAAGTGGTAAGTTTAATTTCAGTGCTCATCTTGTCAACCATACTTTAAAAAGGGTTTAAAAGCTGTTTATACTTCAGAAATAAAGACATGCTCAGATACAGAAACATCCAACTTAATTTTATATATGTTTGTGTTTTCTTTAGTAACTTCTTACACGGCAAGATAGAACTCCAGCCATAATGATCAAATTGAGTTTTATTTTCAAGAGGTTTTTTCTTTTATTCTTCAAGTAAACACCACTGCATAACTACTGCTCTTTGAACCTTTCTCAAATCTCCATGGATTATTTTATACAAAATGTCTCTCACAGCTTTTATGAGATAGCATTAAGTAACCAAAATGATGTGATTACAGATAATGTTTGGTCACGCAAGACCTTTTTCTCCTTATGTTTTATGGCAGATAAGTCAGCATTTCTTTTCCTTCATAAACAGTAGAAAAAAGAAGTTCATAGCATATAGTTCATAGCAACTATAACACTTTATGCTTCCAAAGTTAGTTATCAGAGGAAAGAACAACTAACACTACTCAAAGTAAGAGAAAATTCAAGGTCAGGACTACACATCAACTTGATGATGCCTAGAAGATTATGCAACAGAGTGATAAGTTTAGGTCACTTTTCAACTGAGGTTGAAAACATAGCAACTGAGGTGCTATGACTGTCCATGTGGAATCTTACTTTGCTTTTATGCAGAGTATACAAGTTAGTTTGAATGAACACTAAGAACACGGAATGAGGTAGAATGAAAAGCATCAAATGAGAGCCACTTGTTCTCTGAGAACATTTCATACATCTGTAAAGAGACAAAATAGAAAATCATCATCTGAATTTGATTATTTCATAGTAAGTCTCCTTACCTCACAGGTATTGTAATCTTCAGAATCCAATAGGCTGCAAAGCTTTGGTAAGAGTTCAGGCCAATTCTGTAATTCCCCTTTTGAGGCAATAGTTGTTATCAGAATGCCTAAGTGAATTAAATATATGAAAGAAATGAGATCCTCATAACATCACGGGTTTTATATCAAGTCTTCTGTTTTTTTTCCTCCTTTCAAAGAACTACCTAGTAAAGAACTGTATTTTTCTGTTAAGAACCAGTAAGTATAAAAAGGAGGAAGTACATTTATTTATAAATGTTACTAACAGGCTTGGGAATCCAAAAGCTGGTTGTTCCTTCCCGCTACTACATGTCAGAAATTAAGCATAAAGTAATTCTAATTAAACATATAATCATGTTCAAACACTGCAAGACAGGTTAGGCTCTGAGTTTATTAAGCACTGTGCAAAGCTTGACCTTTAGTGAACACTGAATATCCATCTTAAGTCACCTTTTGTTTATTAGGATACAAAAAGGCAGAGATATTGTAAGTGTTTCATATATGAAGCCATTCAGTAAAATTGTAACCCAGTAGTAATTTCTGTGTTCACAACCTCACTATGTTTATACAAAACATGAAGGACATATTCTAAGACCCAAGATGCACTAAGAGCTTACACACTATAGCAGGTCATCCAGTGATCAGCTGTACAGTTTGGCTGATCCAGGTAACATTGAACAGTCCAATGAGTCACTCATTCCATTTTTGGCACATATAGAAATCCCAGGGAACATGGAAGGCAGATTATGAACTAATATCATGGTGGATGGGCCCATTTCATCTCAAGACAAAATGAAACGGAACGTGTAATCTGTAAACCACTACTGAGTTACCTCTAATAGGTTTGAAGGTAGAAGAAATTGATAGTATTACAGCTAGCAGTCTCCCCAAAAGCGAAAATAAAAAGCTCTCCTGGTATTATAGAGCTAATCATCAGATATTTCTTCTTTGGAATAAAATCTTAAAATTCTTATTAAACACACAAGAGCACTGAACAACATCACAGAGGAGAGGACATTCTAGGCAAGACAAATGATAACTCAAGAGATAGTGTATCATGTTTCCTTTAATATTTTCTCCTTTAGAGAATTCCAGTTAGGAGAATATCTTTTTGACCACATGAATTTGCCCTGAAGCTACAATTCAGGCAAGCTTGAGAAAAGACTTTCCCCTGCTCCTTGGTATTAAGGCAAGAAATACATAGTTGTGATAATAAAGCTGGAGAGTCCAAAAAGTCAAAGGACAAAGATGAAGCCACAGGTAAAAGTAATTTTTACAGCACTGGAAATTGTTTAGAGCCCGTTCTCTCCATAATTAGAACTGAACACAGAGATTCGTAAACACCTATGGAGATCTGTGGAGTCTTAAAAACTGCTTTTCTTCTTAATATTACGGTTATGTAAAGCACATCAGATGCATTAGTAGAGAATATATATATTTTACCCTCACTAGATGTTAGTGATCTGCATTCTCTTTAAACTAAACTTCATAAAAAGAACAAAATACACGAATGCTCTTGCCTCCTAGACCAACTACTTTTAGTGCAGAATTCTCTCTCCAATTCAGATCTGGCACAAGTTTGTAGAATTAACACAGTTTCAAAAACAGAATGAAAATCCTAGTACTCCTCTGGACCAACAAGGAAAAGTAGTCATATTACAGGTCTTAAAGGGTTGAGTTTTGGAAAGAAGCTGGCTGAAGATACTTTTAAGGTTTTAGAAGTATTTTAAGAAGGTAAAAAATGGCAGTCCTTAAAAGTCAGTCTATACCTGCAATATGGGCAAGTTTTCACAGCTGAAGGAAAGAATACCTGAAAACATAGTGTCAGTGTTACTTTATCTGAGTGTTCTTCAAAAAGGTTTATCCCAGATAGCAACAGGGTAACTTTAGAGGAAATAATTCCAGGTGCCTAGGCAAGAAGCTATTTGAGATCACAGTCCTTTTGCAACAGAAGCATTTGCTTCTACTCAAAGGCAGTTCAGGCTATACAAGTCATCACAAACTTTCTGTAGAGAGAAGCCATTTAATGTTGTGCAATTTTCTTTTAGCAAGGATGGAGAGAGACGTCTATAGAAAAAAACCCAGACTACTACAGAAGTTAGAGACAATAGCTACAACAACTGAAGCTTTGTAAAAAGTTTAAGAACGATGAGGAAATAAAATTAAGTTGCAGGCACTTATGTTTATGTTAAAAATCCACGTGAACGTCTAATGAACTTCTTTGACCTTTGAAAGTCAAAACTTTTCCCACTATCCTTCTTTACTTGCCATCAGGAAACAGAAGATAGGTATCTGCCTCTGTTTCTCTATGATATTGAGAAACAGGAAAAAATAGAATAAGGACGTTGCAAGAATTATCAAGGTAAAGGATTAATCAGTTTAGTAGCTTCTCACTAACTTTTCTGACAGGGTTGGGCTACAGTTGACAGTTAAAACTTATGTTTTTCTTTTTGAGTAAAATACTAAGCTGCAAGGTTAAAAAGCTAAAATTGAAAGTCTTTGTAAAATATTTAACTGTAAGGAACTCCAAATGAGCACTAGAAAATTTAAAATTTTACTCGACAATATGAAATCTAACCCAAATATAGCAGTTGCGTTACTTGAGCAATATCCATATGAGACAATAAACTCCAGAGGGATGTCAGAAACTGTTAAAACCAGAAGCATAAATGTCAAGACAGGATATTTATGTCAATGTATTCCAATTACATACTATCCCAGTTTATTACATCAACTCCACAATAAAGAACTGAGCATAAAGCAGGTATGCTTCAGTTTTCTCAAACCGGACAGGGGAAGGTTTGAGGTTTTTGGGTGGTGCTTTGCCTCTGTAGCTCCTAAAACTGATTTCTGAACTCCTTAATTCTAAGAAGTGGAGCTTCCTGATAAAATTTCTCCTCACAGGACAATCATTAACTTTTGTTTTCCTTCTAACAGTGAAGTTCCTCAGTTTTATCACTCAAGCGCTCAAGCTATTTTCCCTGCTTGCCTGTAAGCAGGAGCTACACTACCTGTCTTGCCCAGCTTAGGAGCACTGGAAAACTTTAATGGTAAGTCACAGACACCTGCCAAACAGATGCAGTTACTTGCTTCTTAAGTCTGCAAGCAAGAAGTATGGAAAATTTCTCATTCTTTCATGAATTTGAATCCCTATCTCAACATGGGCACAAAGATCTTCAAACCCTGTACCACATGCCAGAGAGGTTCCACACTGTTATCCACTGGAAGGTTAGAACTGGAAAATGCTAAGTTTAATATGCAGTTAAATTAACATTTGGTCTTGAGTTACATTTCTAAAAATGACTATTTCCAGGTTTTATGTTTGTTCTCTTCCATGAGGTCACTTCTGACTTTTGGGACTGATTAGCTTTCCACCATCTCAGTCAAAAGGTATTAGTTTGTCTGGTTATCACTAGATGTCAGAGACCACAAACGAGAATGGAGGTTGCATTACATCTTCTCTGATGCTGTTTTGATGCTGCAATATTTTGCTCATCTTCCTCCCAGAACTCCAGAAATCTTACTTGCAGCTGGCACCAACAGCAGTGAGATGCATGCATCTCAAACAGCAGCTCTGACTAGCACACACCAACTCAGCCTTGTTAGGTAGTGGAATATTTACACCTACCTAGTATCAACAGCCTAGTGGGTACCGGCCCAACCTCACTACTAAGACAGAATTTTATAGAGATAAAACATTTAATCACTTTACATAGGAAGGTGCAAAGTGAAGGTACTAAATAGCAACGCCTACGTAAGCACACAGTCTATATGCATCTTCACAGTTCATATGTGCTTAAGCAACCCCTGCAAAAATCACTAAAAGCTCAAGAGTAATTGAACTACTAATCCACAAATATTTCCTAATAGGAAAAAGCAAAGAATAACTGCTTGCCAAAGAAAAGTACCTAAAAGAGCAATCCAAATGGAGCTGGAACGTACTCTTTGATCAGCTCCATCATACTCCACTGATAGCTCCTACGAGCAAACGAGCAGATATGACTCTTCTAACCCTGAGAGCATAGAAGCACCTTCACCTCAGAGACTTGTTTCTACTGTCATTAAAGAAATAGAATATTAATATAATTCACAGTAAAGTGCTTTGAAATCGTGACTGAGAAGGGAAAAAAAAAACTAAGATGAGCATTTCTCTGTAGCCCAGAGTCCATAACCTAGATCTCTGCAGGAGGAATCCTGAAAAAAAAAAAAAAAAAAAAAAAAAAAAGGCTTTCAAGGAAGCAGCAACTGCTAGCTTATTTTATACACTTGCTGAGCTGATGAATCAGCTGATACAAGCAAGATTTTTCTGAACTGGTGCCCTTTTTTTTGTGTACTCACAAGTATGATTTACGTTTATTTTACTTCTTTTCTTGTTTTTGGAGTGGATGAGGACAATTGTCACTATGCATGTATTTTTAAGTAAAAACCACATTCCTGAAGCAGACATAAAAAGCATCTCTACTTAGAAATATGCATAATGCATACATACATATTTTGTTGAAGGGGTGCACTAAAACGTAGTATTTAGGAATTAAGAACTCCATTTAACAAAAGAAACTTCTACCTGATGTTCTTTTCACCACACCTTATCTACCGTCTTCTGACATACGGCATTTAAAAACAGAAACCATCATTATCTGAATTTGTGTGATGCATAATTCAATGGTTTCCTGAAAGGGCGGGTGGGAGAGGAGAGGAAGGGAAGAAGGTAGAGTGAATGCGTGCGTGCATCGGGGATGAGGGGGAATCAGCTAGCGGAATTGTTTCATTGATGTAAATGGAGTGCTGAAATAGTTCTGAAGTTAGTTGCTGAAGTTCTGTTTTTAGATATAAAAACCCACAGCAAGCTAGGTTTTAGGAGAGCTAAGCATACTAATTTTCAGCTAGATTTATAGAGATATGAACAGAACTGTAAAATCTTTACACTTTAAGAGAAGAGAAGGCAAAAACAAGTGCAATTTTCATATGTTCACATTTAAAATCAGTATCTGCATCAAAACATGGTGAAGTTGTGCCAGTTATTGGAAGTAAATAGTTTTAGTTTCATAACTCTTAACCTCACTAATGTAGTTCTCACCTACAATTTATCAGTAACATTTTCAGTACGTAGAAGACAGTAATAAGAGCAAACTTACCTACAGTAGCTCTAATTAAGGGGGAGGAATCACCGATGTTGTTCAGACATTCACTTTTAATGAAGTCAGTTACTCCATTTGGAAAGTTGTGAAAATGTGCTTTTACATTATTCTTCAAGATGAGACCACTCAAGGAGCGTGTTGGTTCATCTGCAACAGAAAATAAGTTACATTCAGACTTCAATTAACTCACAGGATAAGGCAGATTTCCAGAACAGTACAACAAGTGCAAAGCTTATAGTAAGAGGTATTAATCTTTATTTCCTTGCTTCTCCTTCCAACTATACCCAATAATTCATTGAACAAGCTTCTTAGGCTGAGAATTCAGTATTTCCACTTATTCATAATTACTATTTTAATATTGCCAATTCTACAATTTAAGATAAAATTTTCTACAAATACAGGCCAGGACTAGATTTACAGTCATAGAATATAGAAGACTCATGAAAGCAACTGGTTGGCAGAAGCCTTTCTGATTATACGGACACACTTGCTGTAGAGCACTGTTACTGTAAGAAATTGATAGCTACCCAGCTTTCCCCTCTACAAAGCCTAGAAATGAGGTAGGCTCTATGCAGTTACTCCCCCTTCCCCTATTCCCACTAGAAATTCAGTGCTCAATTTTTCCACAAAACACAAACCAAGTATTGTACTCCCTTCAGATACCAAGTGTTCTATTGATCTATTAAATTAATAGAGAAGAAGAAAATGCTTTAAACAGCATTAACAGGTGTTGCGTGTGACCCATTAAAAAAAAAAAAAAAAAAAAAAAGCCAGTTACAAGAACCAGTATAAACAAAGTAAGAATTGACGTTTAGGCACTGTTCGAGTTCTCACTAAGCTCTATTTGTCTGTGTATGTTCCTCTAAATTACTGAGACAATAGGAGGAAGGGAAAAATCTCAGAGCAGATTTTTTCAGAAATTTATCAGTTATACTGGAGTAGACTCATGTCTGGTTCTTCAAGTGAATAAGTGACTTGGTAATACCACTAAAATATGTTGAAAGCCAGTTCTGGACGTTCTATATGCAAAGGTCTAGTTTATAGCACAGTAACCTTTAAAGTTTACAGTTTACAATAATACTAATTAGGTAACTAGCCTTTGCTCCATATGCGAATTAGTACATCAGCTAATTTTTTTCATATGAAGCCCTGATTTTGGGGAGAAATAAGGTTGTTCAGTGAAGCTCCTTCGCCCCAGAAATTAAGAGTTTATTAGCACATCTATTCTAGACTTTCAAAACTACTACTAACACCTCAGCAGAAATAAGTAAGCAAAAGAGGAGATACAACTTTCAAATATAGAATATTTTAACACAACTACTGCATGACAGCAGTAGGACTCTCAGCACATCTGTAATTTCAGACTGATGGCTGTTAAGACACCTTATCATGTGACCTATGCTAGTTTGAGCAGCACCAGCACTCTCTACAAAGAGAGTGTTTTGTTTGGCTAATCAGAATTTAAAATTAATTTTAATCAACTGATTTTATTTAAGCTTCCAAACCGGAAAGCCTTCACGTATATATTAATCTTGTCTTTAAGTTTACATTTTACCTTTCCTAAACAAGCGTTAATTTTTAAGCTCTATAACTATAAATATATTGATTTACAAATGAATATAGGTTTTACATAGAATTCAATAACTTTAATCAGCAAGCCATGTAATGAAATAGTAAACCAGGAAGCCATGCTATGCACGAACACTTGAAAAAATTCTCTAACATTGCCTACACTACAGGTTTTAAGTACATATCCATTCCTAAAAATGAAGGAGTTGTTTCACTTGTACAACACTGCATTTCAAGGACCAATGACTTTTCTAGGAGCATGGAGAGGGAAGAAAGGGTTTATTTTAAACCAAGAAATTAAACAGTGAATGAAAGAAGAAACTTCTCAACTACAAAACTTGGCTATGACATGTGACAAGTATTATTATTATTACTTGGCAAGTCAAACAAAGTATTTTGGTCATTTTGTTTAAAGTTTTAAAAATACTATTAATAAAGGTCAGCAGGAGAACAAGACCTGAAGAAAGATGTTCTCACTTGAACTCTTGATCACTCAGATTTGACTGATATGCTCTCTGAATTCAAAGTCTCTGCACCTACTGTTACACTATTTTAATAAGTCGAACTCCAACTGCTTTAGGTAAGTGGACTCCAGTGACAAGCGTGCACATCTTAAAGAAATCCAGACCTCCATATGTGAACACTAAAATTCAATGTTGTGCCTATTTCTTGGCCAGAAAGGAAAGCCAAGGAGTCTTCCTTCAATTCCCACATGATTGAAAGACCTTGCAAGCCACAATGTATGTGTCATTTTCAGCAATCATAGTTATACAAAGAATAGCTACTTGTCCTTTATAAGCCAGCAATATGTTCTTAAGCGGGAAGAAAGTCAGAGTTCCAACCAAAGACAGATTAGAGAAAGCTACACAGTCAAATAAATGAAGCTGAGAAAATGAATGCATTTTTCTTAATGCATAAAGAATGCATTAAGAAAAAAAGACTCATCCTTTAGAATGCTTAGCTATGATTACAGAAGAGAAGAGTACACCTTCAATGTAACCAAGGAGAGATATAGATACTAGGAAGTTTCTTGTGTCAGAAATGGGCAGGTTAGCCATCTGATTTAGGCAGGAAAAAAAAATCAAGGCCACATTAGTTTTGAAATTTCACCCCACTTTTTCTTATGGACTGTCCTATGCAACACAGCAGTAAGAAGCATCTTCAATTCATTCCTCTTGCCAAGGTAAGAACAGAGAGACTGTTCTTCATAGGAAATGTTTACCCCACAGACTTGTAACAAGGATTCCACTGGATTCATATTGAAATCAGATCTCTGTCAAATTAAAATAAATAAATAAATAATCAAGAAATGAGGAAAAGAACAAAAACAAAAAGTAAAACCAGTTATCATCACACTGAGAGGTGACAAGTGTATATCATTGAGAAACAGACTCAGTGCTAAACACAAACCAGCCATTTAAACTACAGCAGTAGCCTAGGATCTGATACTCAAGTATTTTTAAAAGTACATCATGGTCAAAATTTTAGTTTGAGACAAATTCTTCTGATATACGACTTTATGGATATATTTATATACATGAAGATATTTATGGAATCTAGGTTATTCAGAAACATAACAGCTACATGGCCCAGAGTCAGTAATATAGATCTGGATGGAGTTCTTGCTGTAACACTGAGATTACAGGCAGATGGACTAAGAGCTGAATAAGACATTTTAATGTTCATAGATTCTGTGGTAAGTTCTGTCAGCCATATGCTTCAGCCATCAAAAAATATCAGTGTTGCCTCCTTCCATCTCAGTCAACCTGCAAGAATAAGAAGCTGACAAAAACATACAGCACAAGGAAAAGAAGGAAAGTGAAGCAGACCTCTGGTATTTGGTACCATCTTTGTTGCCATTAAGTCCATCAATACAAGATTCCCCTCTCAAGCCGCATCAGTTCTATAATAAATCAATGATACAAATATTTGGTCCTCAATAAGCTTTCAATTCTGTTGCAACAGCCTAATAGCAGTTTCAGATTGTGATTGTTTACAGACAGAGCAAATGGACACACACCTACCATCTGTTTGGATGGTACACACTTAACACGTTACATAGATATCATCAATCATTTTAAGGCTACTGAAGTGCTTTTAGGCACTAGTATGTGTCCTCAAACAACTATGCTCCTTCTAATCAGAGCTCATGTGACTCATATTGCAAACGTGAAAGCAATGAGGTTTCTGCAGCTCAGCTGGAGTTCCACCTAAGAACAAGTCTAGGATACAGAAAGTGCCAATGTATAGTCTCTCATTCTGATGAGTCAAATGTCCATAGAAACAGCCACAGGTGTGATGCTATAGTAGCATTCTACCTGAGAGGACAAAATGTTACACAGCTAGCTATTGGAGTGTTTATTACCCTTAACAGCAGAAAAACGGTGTTTCCTACTCATGAGGCAAGATGCTGTTTCCTTGATGTAGTCTGTGATGGCTCCCAGGAATCGAGGTCACCACCTCATTCTAGATTTTCAGCAAGCAGAGACATTAGGATGATGATCCTAATGTGAGACATCAGGATGATGCCAGAATAGTTTCAGAGTGTTATCTTGTAGTGCCAGGGGACAACAGGATAGCCCATTTTCATGAAGTCAAATCCAGCCTTAAAAAGGGATGCCTATTACCACTTCTCACACTGATCACATACAAGCAAGAACGCCTTTTGTTTAACGTCAAATGGAGTAGTAGCCAGAAAAGAAGAAATACTTTTCAATACCACTTGTAACAGAACACACAGTATTTTGATCAGCTCAGGGCCTGAATATCTTTCCTGAAGGCAATCTGAAGAACCATATAAAAGTGTATCTTGATCCCACAGTTGAGATATCTGATGCTAATAATAGACTTTAGCATCTGGCTAAGCACTACTCTTGTTTTTGCTACGTATTTTAAAGTCCTTTCTCCTCTTTCTATAATGACATAGTTCTCACTCTTCAGAATCATGTGAAGATTTCACTAACTCTGCCTTCTGCTCTCAAAAGATATTCAGGTGCAAAAAATGTCGTAACAGAGTCGTAAGTACCAATAATGGCTGCAGTTTGCATTCAGCTCAGTTCAGGCAACCCTCTCTCATCACAGCTCAGCCCTGCAGCACTGGGCTGCCTAGTCTGTGCTGTTCTTTCCTGGTGAGGTTATCTGCTTCACCGAAAGTGGCGCACACTGGTTGTTCAAGCAAATATAGATTCAATAATACATATTTCTGTTTCAGTATCTCCAAGGAGAAGCATTTACCTGACCAAAGGTAATTCTGTCTGGCAAGCCATACGCTTCAAGAGTTTTAAGTGTTCCAGAATGTTACATGCTGAGTTTCCCCTCATTTCCCTCCCTTCAGAGGAAAGGAGGCTGATGGAAGTCTTGCGTAGAAATTGAATAGAGAGAATGAAGATGGATTTCAAATAATTTGAAAAGAATCAAGTTCAGCAGGAGTCACACATCAAAGCTTCAGGCTAGTCTCAATTTTACTGGTATCCTGAGTAGGAAAGGATCACTCATTTAGCTCCTCATAAGAGCACTTGTATAGCCAAGTACTAAAAGAAAGTTAAACTTCTGAGAAGTATAAAGGAGTATTAGAGTAAGAACAGGTAGGTGCACTCTTATTTTCTTATTGCAGATTGAGGCACAGTTATTTAGGAAGAGCAATTCCATTAGTGCCCAAACTCTACTCTGTTTGCCAGACTGCAACCGAAAATCTGGCACTGCTAATTGAAAAAAATCTAGTAATAGTGTGTAGACAGACAAAATTTGTAATTTTGGTCAGCCAGTAAAAAGGAAATACACTGAGTACAGGCTTAGTAAATAAAAGGGAGAAAGGGTCTTGTCTTGATGAGCTAATTATGCAATAAAAGCACATAAATGTCATTGCTTACAGCAGGTGAACTCTGAGTTGGGCTGTCTATTATTTTGTCAGGACAAACGAAGGCCTCAATGTACAGGAGAAGTAGCCTCACTGGCAAGGAAGGATATCATTAGAGAATCAAAGGTAGCCTAGCTTTACAGCAAGACCTATATATGCAGGACAACATGCAACTTTATGTTGTATAGGTATAGCTTAACAGAAGATAGCAAGAGGTGAAATCAAAGCTTCCAATCCACAGCACCCAACACAATTTCAGATTTGATGGGCATCCTGTATTTTGGGCTTCTTGATAGTCAATCTGATGCAGTATTCTGAGCTATCCAATCTGATAACAATGCTTCACCTCATTCACTCAATTAACCCTTGTGTTCTAATAGCTATTTCAAAAGATAGATTGTCATATAACATTCACCTCTGGTATATTCAGATAGTGACTAAACTTCTACTTAGCCAACAAATCGCTTCTTCAGAGAGATTAATTTCCCCAACTTGTAATTCATTCATTGCCAAACACTGTCTAAGTAGCTTCCACTTGGAAGCTTGTCATTTAATTTCCCTACTCCCTTAATTTAGGGGAAAGGTACTTGGAAGAAAAAAAAAAACACCAAAAAAACACACAAACACAAGTACAGATCAAAGAGAGATGACACTACCTTTCAGATGTTCCCAAACTGCAACAATATCCAGGGTTAATTACATAGTCTGGGATATTGGATCGAATCATACCATCATTACACTGCATTGTGATTTCCTATTAAGGATTCTTCTGCTCTTGATAGTGGAATTCCAGCACTGATTTAATTGCAGGATCAGGAGGTGTTACATAAAATGGCATTACATAGGAAAAGAGCTGAGACAACCAGTTTGTGGGCATATGATAGAGAAGCTGAAAGCAGGAGTGAAACCAGAGGATTAGTTCTTTAAACCCTTTGTAGAGAGGTACAAATTTTTGCACATGGATTGATCAGTAGTCATTATTAGCTAGAATGCACAATCTTGCATAATTAAGCAATAAACTAAATATTGGTCAGCAGTTCAACAGCCTTCCCACACTCTGCAAGATCAGTTTTATTTAAAGTACCTTCTTCAAAAGTTTGCTACTTACTATCCAATAAATATGCAATACTTAAAGCTGGAAATGTTCTTTTCATGCTAAGTTTCTTACTGACATTCTTGTACTTAGGGAGTTGTATAAAACTTTCTTCCATGACTCCCACAAGTCAACTGAGCACTGATTAGTTTCATGCTAGCAGCTACCTTTCTACATCATTCATGTATTCAGATACACTCAATGTTTTGAAACATCTTTAATCTTCTTTCTGACATGATAGTATACTGTACCAGTTAAAATTCAAAAGTACTATACTTAAAAGTCCAGCATCAAACACAAACAAAAAAGTAGGGGCTCTTTCTGCTAGAAAAACTCACAAAAGTGTCTCTGTATTGTATTTCTATCTGCATTCTTACACATGAGAACAGAAGAAAATAATCTTTTGCTTCTCAGATGACACTGCTCAGGATCCTTCTATTTTGGTTTTATCTCTTTTAGGAGACCATCAGTTTCTCATTAAAGGATCAGAAATCTTCATGAACAAGTGACACTAGTCAAGATTTAAAACACATTTTGTATTTGTATGCATTAAATCCACATCACTAGTTAAAATACATGTGGAAGCAAAGTTTCTTTCCAAAAAAAAGATGTAACAGCCAGGAACTGAAATCAGCAGATAGAGCAGTTTTCCTTTAAAAAAGTTACGCCACAACATTTTAAGTTGCAAACATCACAAGAGTAATAAGGCAAAAATGAGCTATGCTCATAATCATCGTACCACAAGAATGGTAGTGGCCAGTGGATAAACACTACTTTCATCCAAGTCACTCAGTTCTTTTAGCTAACCAGAAAGTTACATTCTGAGGAAAAGAGGATTAAAACACATGATGAAACAAATGTCTGGCTCAAACACCTTATAACTGTACTGAATCAAGTAGTGCTTGATAGATAAAAGCATATTTAGAAATCACACCAGCAATGTCTTCCCTTTCTCTAGGCAAACATCACAGGAAGCGTTTGATACTGGCCTTCTAGGTACACTTAGATTTGACAAAGAAAGGTAACAAAGTAAACATCACTGAGTAGGAAGTTTGACTATTAAAAGTAAATACATATAGAAATGCTCCTTACAGCAAACTACATTCACATTCTGAAACACACTAAGGTAAGGCTTCCAAGAACCATCTAGACACCCTCCAACTTATCCCCCCCCCCCCCAAAAAAAACCAAGTGTATTTATTGTGGGGCCAAAAAGCCCTTACCCAAGACTACTTGAACCTCAGAAGGCAGCACAGCTAACAAGAATCAAATAGTCTGATAACAATGAGGTTGTGCAAAACCTGAGAACTTCTCTCCTTTAGGTCCAGAAGGCATTTGAGGGAAAACAGATATTCCAAGATCCCCCTAAAATTACTTTGCTTACAGTGAACAGCACCTTTTAAGAATGTAAACCAATGTGAACAAACACCTGAGGGAACCAGGCTAATAAGAAGGTACTGCAGTCAAGGAACTTTTTATTTTATCTGTTCTTTTCCAATGCTTTCCCCGTGTGGGCTTCAGGGATGTGGAAAAGGATAATGGAGATCCCACACTCTCTGATTCTGGATGCTCAGAGAATAAGGAGTTCCAAGAAAGCATTCCTGAAGTATTGAATCACATTACACAAGCCACTAGGTAACTTCACAGTTTCTTTCAAGATTTTTAAAAAGCCAGCAGAGTTTCAAGACTATTACAAAAATAATAAAAATATATATAAAAAAAAAATCTAAAGTCACTTCTTGCATACGGCATGCATGCCACAGAACCACTTAGGAGAAGCATTTTCCTTAAATCCACATTACAATACCCTTACAAGGGAAGGAAAAGTAAGAGATTAGGCATCGTACAAAGTAAAACAAGTTATCTTTTTATTGTCTCAGATAACATTAATATCTCATAATTTGGTTTCACTCTAGACATTTAAGATCATGACATTTACTTTATGCATTGATTACTGGAACTCAGTTGTGCTTAGCTTCTTTTTGTAATTCTTAATGTATCTGAATTTAATGGAAAAGGTATTTTGCTGTTGTTTAAATAGGACACTACATGTGTTACGCAGCATTTCAAAATGTAAGGACAGATTAGTCTGATTGGATTACAATTCTGAATTAAGATCAATCTGATTCATCTCTTGGCAGTTATTTTAGTCTATTTAATAATGGTACAGTTCTGGACAATAGTATGTTTGGGAAAGTAGGGGCCCGCTCTTCAAAAACACCTCTGAGAAACTGGAAGTCGGGTAATCAACACCTGACCTTACACAATAGTCTTTTTCTCACTCAGCTTCAAGGATCTTTTAACACCAACATACTGAGAAAGGCCATAATAGAACAGGCTTATGAAAGGTGTTGTCCAGATAACAGTTCAAATTTGAATTCCAATGCTCATAAGAAAACAATCTCATCAAATCCACAGCACCACTTTCAATCCTAGTAATAGTTTATAAAAAGCCATTTCAAATACTGTTTGCAGAGCTAAATGAATTGTTAATGGCACTATCCGGTCAGCTACAAATCACCACTTGTAGTAACTTTTACTTGGGGGGGAGGGGAGAGGAAGCTCAGGGAAAAAAAAGCAAGCCTTTCTTCATAGTAATATTCCATGTCAAAGTAAAGAACCCTGAATGATTAAGTCATCACATTAACAAGGTCAAGAGTTGTAAAAAGGCTTCAACTGATTCATAAAAATACAAAACATTTTGAAAATAAACTTAAAAGACCATCCTTGAAGGCTGTAATAAAGGCTGTACTCAAGCAGCCTTCTCAGTCCCAGCTCATTCACTTTTAGGCTAAAAGTTCATCTCAAACATTATTTTAAACACTAGGATGTGATCTATCTATGAAGAGAACACTCTACTCAGACCTATGACTAGAGTTCCCACATTAGGATCGGGTTGAGTCTATTACTGAAACATGATCCAAAATCAGAGTCACAAAAACTTTATATAGCTGAACAGTGTAGATGGCTACGTGGGCTAGCAGACAGCTAAGTCATCAGGACCATCACGCACTTGTCTCAGATGTAAACTCCTATTCACCTAGGTCCCAGCAACAGCCTAGTAGCATTTCTAAAGGACAGAGAAGGAATCAAACTCGGAGCTTTACAGAAATCTCAAGCAAACTAACAATGTCCTCTATCTCTTGTCTAAGCAAGATAAAATGTAGATCTGAGAGAGGAAATCAATGTTTTGGGCAAGAGGATGAATGGTCTGTATCTTAACTAGAACAGATCTCTGTATCAGTAGTTGTGTTCTCACTATATACAGAGGTGCTAAGCATTTCATACCTTATGTAACAAGTGGTAAGCTTCAATATCATTTTTGTTCTTGCAATTTTTATACAAAACCATCCACCAACATGAAAGCTGCATTAGGTCAAATGAATGCCACATTAATTCTGAAACCATATACAGGCAGCTTCTTTCTCTGCTCTCCCACAGGTGCGAAGACCTCATTCAGGAATGCATACAGGCATAAACATGAYGTGAGTAGTCTACAGACATTACAAATTCTCAATTTAGTTTCTCCTTAAAGCTGGTTAGAGAAATGATACCAGAAGGCAACGCAGTAGTCTCTGCTTATGAAAATAGGCAGTGTTATCTCAGAGTATGTTCATGCCACCTCACAAACAAAACATTATAGCATAATTATGACAGTCACCACACCCAATACTCCCTGTCAAGCTCAATTATTAAAAATTAGAATGTATTCTTWGTGAATGAGAACAGCTACCAACTTTGGATAATTTAGTGTAAACCTGATCCACCTCTCATTCAGAAAGCTCAGGATGTTGTGCAAAATAAACCAAGGTATAATTTCAAGTTAAAAAATAGGGTGTGGGGGGGGGAGAATTGGCAAAATTGTCCTGCAAAAGGACAGGAAGACAAAATTAAGAAACAAGAAATTGTTTTATTTTTAGAGGGGAAAAAATCCCCAAAGTCTAAGAACATTCATTTACAGATGGCATAAACCAAGCAATGCTTAGAGTGTGAACTATCTGTTTTTTGATACCTGGAAGTTCTAGCTCTGACCTGCCTCATGCATCAGATGTCTGGAATGACTGTCTCAAAGTCCCTCAGCTAGAAGCTAGAACTGGCCCACACAAAACAGAAAGATGGATGAAATTAAACAATGCTTTCTCACCTTTTCTTTCAAGGGTACAGACTTAAGTATGGCAAATAGAACAAGAAAAGGAGAGTTTAGATGCATGACTTGGAATAAAGAAGATTGCTTCAGGCATATGAAGAAAGAAGCAATAGAAAGATAATACTCCCTTACACATTGGACTGCTTCTGTTTCAGTCATCCCACATACAAAAGAAAACGATACGAGGAACAGCAGTTATACACATACACTCCAGAAAACAACCAATTAACAGCAGGGAGCCCTACAGGATCCTGAGCTTAGCTCAGAGGATATTGGAGGAAACCAACCAACCCACCCCAACATTGCAATGCAATGCAACTACATTATCTGCCTGGTTTTATACATGCCAATCCAAGAAGGGACAGCTACAGTAATAGCCCATCTGAATGATACTTTCATTTACAGATAAATTAGTAAACCCAAACTTCTTTCACTCCGACATTTTCTGGTTAATCTGGACACCACTTCTCCCAGTGAAGGAAGGTTGCCAAGCACCATYTATCCTTGGAAGCATCTTGCAGGCACTTTACACCTCAACCTCCAATGAGCTGAGATCATATTTAAGTCCATCAGCTTGCCTACTGTCTGACTTCCAGAACTGCATGCCATTTCATCAATATTTTTCATATTCTGAGATATCTGTAATGTCCACGTTTGTCCAGATTTGCAATGCTATCTTTACAGATGCATAGTTATATACATATATATATATATACACACACACACCTATATACATATATATGTAAGTACTTAAAGCTACAGCATGCATGCAAACCTGGTCATGTATTTCCACTAATGAAAAGGCAGCAAGGCAACATATGTTTCCAGGAAGATCCAAGCCTTTGACAGCTATCAAGGCCCACAGAAACTTGAACACACAGACACACACACGCGCAGGAGCACCACAACAGACTTAAAAACAGCAAGCAATAAGCATCTAGATACAAGTGCCTGAGGAAGCTAGCATGAGGCAGAGAGCTGGGAGCTACATTTTTTCCAACTTAAAAAGGAATTCTTCTGATGCTAGAATTAAACCAATACCCAAGCTACACACAAGATCTACGGATGCATCTTACAGGCAGGACTGAGTGCAACAGCTAACTTTGCAGGCAAAGTTTGCAGAGGTAGAGGAGGTCCAAGATTCAGGTCAAAGATAGTTTTGTACACCCTTTGCCTCAGTGAAGTGAGGATATTTAAGACATGTTTTATTAAATATTACAGAATGTCTACATTCAGGAGTTGTCACCTAAGTGTATCTTTAAGCACAGCTATCTCAGCAGCAGTTGCAAAAGCTGAATCTAAGTTAGTCACACCTGGCATCAAACTGAGCTCTCCTGCTCATACAGTAGCTGTCAAATTATCTTTGTTTCTTTAAGTTATCTCTCTTCAGATTTCTCTTCATTCATGTTTTTTTGAATAAGAGATTGGAAGCTTACTTCTGCAGCTCCTTCTGCTGGGATGGTATGACCATAACGCAAATACGAACTTCCAACAGTATGAATGTTAAGTCTCAGATGGGCTCTGAGGTATAGGTGCTTCAAGGTACTCATTTTTTTTYCCCTTAGCCAACATTACTGGAAATGCTGTGGGACAGACTGCTAACACAACCTTCTTCAGGAAGGGGAAGGAAAGAACACTTTTCCAGTTGCATTAAAGACAGTTATCTGATGAGTTCACTGCATTTTTTCCTACCGGTCCTAAGGGGATGCAGGAATACAGCAGCTAGTGAATGGCAGTTCCAAAGGTCTCCTTGCCTTGCCTGGGCAGGACTAAAGAGGGATGATTGACCAACATACAGCCCTCAGGCATCCCTCATTAATCCTGCCCAAGCAAGGTAACAGGATACTGGGATCTTGGCAAGTACTATGAAAACAACCAACACTTGACTCTGGCACCTTCAATATTCTGAAAATTCCTAAACTGGAAATGTAAGAACAGCTGCCTTGGACAAAAGGTTATTACTGTGCAAATATTTCACTGATGCAGAGTAAGAGCTTCTCTGAAGCAACAATTGCTTCTCAGTAGTTACACAAATGACCTACCTGATGTACCAGTAAGAGATATCATACACGCTGATCCCAACCACCTACTTTTACAAATTAACTTCCTAGATCCCTAGCCCTCTAGAATTCATTTTTTCCCCAAATATAACAGCTTTATAGCAACTATTTTGTAACCACAGATCTCTCTTACCCTTAATTCCATCTGAAATTGGTGTAAATAACCAGGGAGGTTATGTATAAGGAGGAAAAAAAGGCTATGGGATAATCTGAGATGATCTGTTGGAAAGCAATTCTTACACATACTTAGAACATCAAGCAGAGAATGGAATGAGTAAGGTGAAATTAGCAAGCAAGCCAGTATTAAAAAAAAATAAGTTGAGGAAAAAGCTGTGGAACAACCTTCTCACCATATCCTTTGTATAAAGTCCAGATCCCACTAACAGACTTTGATTTTTTTTTTTAACTGTCAACAGTATAAAGCACCTGAACAATTAAAGTGAGATAGCACACTTAGGAAGTAGGTTTTGGATAATTTAGATCTATGCTGGCACTTTACTCAAAAATCTTGGCTGATTCATTTTTTTTTTAAAGTCTTTCTCTCAAACTCGAGATATGTCCCCAAGGCCTTAAAAGTTGATCAAGAGCTTCCTATGTAGAATACCACAAAACACTGGGATATACTCCAGCCTTCAAAAACGAAAATATATTTTCCTCCTCCTCTCTCTTCCTTTCCTCCCAAAATAAGCTAACAGCAATAACCAAAACACTAGTTCAAACAGAAGATAAATGTTGTTAGCGATGCTTTGAATGTTACAGGGCCACACATACATCAAATCTAATTCAAAGTGAAAAAYGAAAACATCTGAAAACTCAGAGAAGCACTAGGAGGCAGAAAAAAAAACAGTGGTAGCATGGTACCAAGGGGAAAAAAAAGAAAAAAGAAAAACCAATCCAACWTATTGGTAAACAAAAGTTAAAAAGCCAGAAGAGCTGCTAAAACAAATCCTAAAACAAATTTCTATTATTGACAAAGACCTCACAAATCAGTAGTTGTACTAAACTGTGGGGGGAAAAGGGGAAACCACCGTTTCACAAACCCTAATCATTACTAAGGAACTGTTCAAATTTAACAACTGTGAAAGGCACACAGTGTGCCACACAGTCTGCGCTAACGATCATAAGAATAAGCCAACAGAAGGAGACAGTGGAGCTCCAACTGTATTTTAATAGAACTAAGACTTCAGAATGAAGATTGTAATAGACAGCATCTTCAGACCACTCCTGTATGTGATCTGCTAAATATTTAACAGGCTGATAAACAACATTTCCASAGCACTAGTAAGATCATGATCATATCTGGATTGAGCAGCAAGCTTTATGATGTGTACATACATAATTAGAAGCTTATTTGTTACCTTACATCACTATTCACCTGAAGCACAAAATTACTCTGTAATTTAGCTACAGTCCAATGCAAGCATGATGCTCCCACATTTCTGGGAAGATTACATAGGACATTTAGAATGGAACTTATTCCAAGAACTTAAAACAACTTATTGATAACAGTAAGTTATCAGATCTTTTACCAGAAGGATATCTGAGAGCGTAAACAGGGTTCTATGGAGACTGTAGGAATCAGTTCCCTRCCTCTTTCAAACTAAAGAAATTCAATTCAAAGTCAGAAGAGTATCTAGAATAAAAAAAAAAAAAAAGCAAAAGTCAATACCTCAAGAACTTACCTTCAGACTTTAACTTTGTAAGAACAAAAATCAGGTAGTTGTTAAAATCTGGATACTGATTGAGTTGTTCTAGTTTCTGGAGAGAAAGACTGTTAAGGAAAATTGAATCTTCACACACAGCAGAGAGCTTTCCAGATACAATAACTATTAAATGGAGTTATATACTTTTACTGTTGCATTTCATATAGCTGTGACTACAAGCCCACAATGTACAGAATAAGATCTATTTGAAAATAGTTCACGTAGTTTTAATACAAAAGCTTCTCCCCACGCACAAAAAAGGCATTTCAACACCAAAACACAAGTACTTATTTGATAAACTGTTCACTTACTTTGTATTAGACATACATTTCTTTATGATGCTAACTAGCTGCAGCCTCAGCTTTAAAAGAATTAATTTAATTGTAAATGGCCACACACTTTGTACCACACAATTTATGCTTATCCACTGTCTCCT